>NC_089781.1:25442880-25460380 GCF_040412425.1 Macrobrachium rosenbergii
GAAAAAAATAAATACTTATAAATCAAAGAAAAAAATAAAAACTTAATGAGAGCAAAAATGCCAGTTTAAACATCAAACAGTAAGAAATATTTTTTAAAACTTCAACTCGGTTAAAAAATGATAAAAAACCCTGAAAATGAAAAATGGCTCCAAAGCCACAACGGAATGGCAAGAGAAATTGCATACTACTACTGGACTGATTCTGAAAAGGCAGGCAATGACAGATGAAAAAAAAAAAAAAAAAAAACCGCACAATAAATTATGTCGACCCACTGCGGATCGTTCATCGCTTAAAATCGTGCAATCTCCTCTCTATTTTACGCGAGCGATGCAACCTATATAACCTGATTTAAAATGACTAAAAGAAGAGCTTTATCTGATTTATAAAAGAATTCGCCGAACATGAAAACATATTCCGCCGCCGCCGCCGCTGCAGCTACCGCCGACAGGAATTTTTCAGGTCAAAATAAAATTTTGCCAAAGTATAATACAACCTATTAAGCTATATTGAATTCTGCTATACTCTGACAAAATTATTATTATTATTATTATTATTATTATTATTATTATTATTATTATTATTATTATTATTATTAAAAAAAAAAACTTTCTTAAAAACGACCATCAACGGAATGGCAAAGATAAGAATCTTTTCCCAAGAGAAATTTCGGCAACTGTCATATTTTTTTTTTTTTTCTCTTCCTCCGGTTTTTATTCGCTCCCGCAACTCTGAATACTAAAAGAAGGCGCGGTTTTAGAGTCGAAACAGGACACAAGGCAATTTTACACTAAGTAAACGCCGACTGTATGATTTTTTTTTGAACTGGAGGGAATGTTCTAGGAAATAAATAAAAATAAATGGTAAAAAAAATGAAAAAGAAATGGGGCAGTTTTTAAACTGTAGGGAAAAGATCTGTTTTGGCAGTTTTTAAAAAAAATAGAGTTTTTGTTGAGTCTTTGAACTCGAGGGGAATATAATTCTGGTCCTGGACAGTTTTTAAACTGTAGGGGAATAAAGATCTTAACGGGCAGTTTTAAACTGTGTCGACCTTTAACAATGGTTACTGCGGGAGAAAAACTTCGTTAGGCAGTTTTTTCGATCGATAATTATTCATCGGTTTTTAAACTGCGAGTGAACGACCTACCTTACCAAGCAGTTTTTAAACTCGAAGAATGTAAAAGAGTTCTAGCACTGAGAGTCTTTAATAAACTCAAGGGGAATATAACAACTCCGGTACAGGGCAGTTTTCTCTCTCTCATTTACTTTGACTCATTTTCAAAGTAACAAGTTGACTTTTTAAACTATGAGGAGCAAACGATCATAAATATAGCGATTTAAAATGACTGAAAAAAATTACTTTATTTGATTTGTAACAGGGAAGAATAATATTATGTGAACATGAAAACATATGGCACTAGGTTAAATATAGAATGACTTGCCAAAGTCCTCGCAGTTGCTTGAGTAAGGGTTAAGATGGAAGAGAATTACAACAAATTGCAGATTCTTGGCGAGGGAATAAAAAACCATTCTTGATTAATAAAAAATGTTATAAAACTTGAGAGAAATAAAATATTTTTAAATTTTGCACTTGAAAATTTGTATAATACAACCTATTAAGCTATATTAAAAATTCATAAATTTCTGACAAAAATTATAATTATATAAATTATTATTATTCGTTAGTATTTGATGTTAATGTCATTATTTATTATTATTAAACTTTCTATATGGAACAATTTCTAAAAAGTCAGTATTTCAAACTATATTTCAACAAAATAAGGTTCGTCAAAGATAAGAATCTTTGCACTTAAAAATAATTTGAGAATGTCATAAATTTCAACAAATGCGTAACAAATAATATGATAATTTGATCAAAATCAAAATTTCAACAATTACGCACAAAAAGCAGCATTTGAGTTGATAAATTTCAACAATTACGCACTTAAAAATTTGTCACTATTTGATTTTAAAAGCGGGGGCGTAAAAACCTACAGATAATTGGTATATATTTCAACAATTATGCGCTTAAAAATCTGTCACTAAAGTCTTCTCAAGAAAAGATCTCTGGTATTGTTTTTTTCAAATTTGCATTAGAGAGTAAAACACCAACAAGTTCCAAAGAAAAAAAAATAATAATATTTTACACTCAGAATGGAATGGAATATAAAAACCTAAGCACTGGGGAGGTCATTCCGTGCTGGTAGGAAACTGACCTCTAGAAAGGTGGTCAGTTTTTAAACTGAGAGGAGTGGAAGTTCCGCTGTTTAAATAATAATAATGTTGCAAATGAAATAATAGTTAAACTGGAGGCAGTACAAAAGATTAGTAATAATAAAAAATAATGCCTGATCACGCCTTATAATAATAATAATAATAATAATAATAATTATTATTATTATTATTATTATTATTATTATTATTATTATTATTATTATTATTATTATTATTATTCACAGTACAAACAAGGCACCCTTATCAGAAGTTACAAATAAACCATTTTCCTCGCATACATCTTTATACACATAATCAAACCTGGTAACTGAAACTATGAAAAAAAAAATTAACTAAAAATATTCGTTATATTAAGTAATATCAGTAGAATAAAAAAAATCTTAGTAATAACCTGAAAATGAGGCCTTCTGATAAGAAAGTGTAACTGGACAAGTAATAAGGTTGAGAAGTTTTACTCAAACCTAATATTCTGAGGTTAATTAATTCAGTAGAAAACAGTTCGGCGTAGACAGATAACCTATATAAATAAAGAGCTTATGCAAATTTCTTGTATATCACTTGTTTTTCAGTTTTCTGTAAAAGAAAACTATTGTGACGGCTTTGTCTGTCCGTCTTCACTTTTACTGTCCACACTTTTTCCGTTCGCCCTCAGATCTTTAAAACTACTGAGGCTAGAGGGCTGCAAATTGGTATGTTGATCATCCATCCTCCAATCATCAAACATGCCAAATTGCAGCCCTCTAGACTCAGTAGCTTTTATTTCATTTACGGTTAACGTTAGCCGTAATCGTACTCCTGGCACCGAACGGATCGTGGCTGAGTTTCACGGGGCGCAGCTGAGTTTCATACAGCATTATACGCTGTACAGAAAACTCGATTGCGCCGAAGAAACTTCGGCCCTTTTTCATTTGTATAAAGTACTTGTCAATTATTACTTGGTAATACAAAAAGTATATAACTTATTTTTATGAAGTCTTTTTTGTGGTATGCTAAAAAAAAAAAAAAGAAAAGCTGGTAGTAGAAAAAATTAAAATTACATATTTTTCATTTGATAATCTTTACATGGTAATAAAAAAATATCCGAAAGAATAAAATTTTTTTAAAAATTCAATTTTGGAACCTGGCTGTACATCACCAGTTTTTTATAAAATACTTGTTAATTATCTCTAGGCAATACAAAAGGTATATCACCTACTTTCGTGAATAACTCTCTTGATTATCGTCTGTTAAAAAAAAGAATCGTGATAAAAAAATTAAAATTAAAATTAAAATTACCTGGTAATAAAAAAAAATCCGAAGCAATAAAAAAAAAATCCTTTTGGAAGCTGGAAACCTCACATACCAGCCACTGGAACAACATACCGGCGGCAATTCTCGCCTCCAGGAAACATCATTTCTTTTTCTTTTTTTTTTTTGTCTGCCGCCACAAGTGCTTTGGATGGAAATACAATGACCCGTCCAACTGCATTGCATTTCAACATTGCAGTCCCGTGAGATGATACGATTAAAGAAACATCCCGGGTATGCGGCCCACATTTCCGGAATACGTGAGGACCCCTGACAAAGTCTGTTGTTATTTTTTTTTTATAATTTTATTTGAGTGTGTGTGTGTGTGTGTGTGTGTGTGTTTGTATGTGTGTAAGAAGGCTGGCGGTGTGGCCGAGAAACTGCCTAATTAAATCCATTTTAATACAACGAAAAAAAAGGCGAAGGTAAAAATGTGATTTCATTAAGAAAGAATCAACTGGGCACAAAGAGCCCGTGCTACGTCTTGCGTCTTTATTAAGGCAGTCAGGTATCAGAGAGAGAGAGAGAGAGAGAGAGAGAGAGAGAGAGAGAGAGAATTCCTCTACGCCGGGTATCGGCGGGCATCGGCAATGGCATGGTGGCCACTTGGTTAAAACTGCGAAGGATGCAATGGTATGCCACTGGGAACTCCCTCTGGCCTCCTCGCGACCCCCTGTCTCCGGTATACCCTGTCAACGCCAAGGTCGACTGCCTCGAGGGAAACCTTAACCAGATAGAACAATCCGAGCTCAATTTTATGGGACTCGATTCTCTCTCTCTCTCTCTCTCTCTCTCTCTCTCTCTCTCTCTCTCTCTCTTGTGATTTTGATTAATGGGAATTGAAATCTAATTCTTAAGTTGATACGGAATGTCAAAGTAGAAAAAGTGCTCTCTCCTCTCTCTCTCTCTCTCTCTCTCTCTCTCTCTCTCTCTCTCTCTCTCTCTGTTGATCTTGATTAATGGGAACTGAAATCTAATTCTTAATTTGATACGGAACGTCAAAGTAGAAAAAGTGCTCTCTCTCTCTCTCTCTCTCTCTCTCTCTCTCTCTCTCTCTCTCTCTCTCTCTCTCTCTCTCTCTCTCATTGATCTTGATTAGTGGGAATTGAAATCTAATTCTTAATCTGATACGGAACGTCAAAGTAGAAAAAGTGCTCTCTCTCTCTCTCTCTCTCTCTCTCTCTCTCTCTCTCTCTCTCTCTCTCTCTCTCTCTCTCTCTCAAAGTAGAAAAAGTGCTCTCTCTCTCTCTCTCTCTCTCTCTCTCTCTCTTCTTCTCTCTCTCTCTCTCTCTCTCTCTCTCTCATTTTTTACTCTTTTCTCCCATTATTCCCCTTAATTTCTCTATTCTGCTTTATCTACTTCTCTCCATTACATTTTTCCTTTATTTCCTCTTTTCTCCCATTATTTCCCTTTATTTCTCTATTCTGCTCTATCTACTTCTCTCCATTACATTTTTCCTTTATTTCCTCTTTTCTCCCATTATTCCCCTTAATTCCTCTATTCTGCTCTATCTACTTCTCTCTATTATATTTTTCCTTCAACTTACTTATAAATCAATACCACTTCATCAAACCATTCAAGCATTCACAAAAGCTACAACCCTCGATTCTCCAATAACCCTTCTATCTCCAACCTTCCGAAGACTTATGAAACCTCTTGTATACAACCCATACATCTTCGATCAACCTTACGTCTCCAAAAGCTCTTGAAAATCACCAGGAACTCTCGTCTACAGCCACTGACTTTCAACAAGCCTTGCGTATCTAAGAAGCTTAGAGAAGCCTCCAAAATGTTTACTTATCCAAAAAGCTGAAAAGACTTCAAATCGTTAACGTCTACAGGCTTAAAAACCTTCGGAACTTTTACGCCTTCAGGAACCTTAAAAGCCTCCAAAATTTTACATCTTCAAGAAGCTTAAGAGCCTCCAAAACCTTTACGTCTTCAAGAAGCTTAAAAGCCTCCAAAACGTTTACGTCTTCAAGAATCTTAAAAGCCTCCAAAATCTTTACGTCTTCAAGAAACTTAAAAGCCTAAAAAATTTTACGTCTTCAAGAAGTTTAAAAGCCTCCAAAACTTTCACGTCTTTAAGAAGCTTAAAAGCCTCCAAAACTTCTACATCTTCAAGAAGCTTAAAAGTCTTCAAAATCCTTACGTCTTCAAGAAGCTTAAAAGCCTCCAAAACCTGCACACCTTCAAGAAGCTTAAAAGCCTACAAAAGTTTACGTCTTCAAGAAGTTTAAAAGCCTCCAAAACTTCTACATCTTCAAGAAGTTTAAAAGCCTCCAAAATCTTTATGTCTTCAAGAACTTAAAAGCCTCCAAAATTTTACATCTTCAAGAAGATTACAAGCCTCCAAAACCTTTATATCTCCAAAGAAAACTTTCGCGCCTCCATTAACTCTCTATCTCCAAAAGCATCCACGTCTCCAAAAGCTTTTACATGGCTCCCGCAGCCTGGTGTCTCCAACGACTTTTTCCGAGTCTCCGACATGTGTAGCAGAGTGCATAAAACCACCTTGAGCACCACGTGACGTCACGCCAACTTAACCTCACAAGGATTCCGGCAATTAAGTCGGATCCCAAAACCTTTTAATTAAACGACTCTCCACTTTAATTGGGAGACTCTAAACATCAATTACGCGGCTCTTAAAAAGCATCGCTACGGAATAATGTGGTGGGGAAGGATAATTCTCTCTTTTTTTTCTATTTCTTTTTGTCGTTTTGGCTTCGAGATGCTCTGTTTCGTCCATTTGAGAGAAAGAGAGAGGGTTAGATTTGAGGAGGGGTTCGGTTTCGTTCAGGAAGAGGAGAGAGAGAGAGAGAGAGAGAGAGAGAGAGAGAGAGAGAGAGAGAGAGAGAGATGACCGTTTAGTTCAGAAAGAGACACATTCGCTCAAAAAGAGGGTTTTCTATATATATATATATATATATATATATATATATATATATATATAGAGAGAGAGAGAGAGAGAGAGAGAGAGAGAGAGAGAGAGAGAGAGAGGGAGATGACGGCTTCGCTCGGGAAAGAGACATTCGTTCAAGAGAGAGGTTTTTCTAGAAGAGAGAGAGAGAGAGAGAGAGAGAGAGAGAGAGAGAGAGAGAGAGAGAGAGAGAGAGAGAGAGAGAGGGTGCTTCAGAGGAAAAACACAATGGGAGAGAAAGGGAAGCTGTTAGATTCGTGCAGCAAGAGAGAGAGAGAAGAGAGAGAGAGAGAGAGAGAGAGAGAGAGAGAGAGCCATCACAGCAGGAAACAACTTCAATACAGGAATCCCTGGCTGACGCCCTTTGGAACAAAGACTCTGCTGATGTTAAACGGAAAATATCGGCTAGAAAAAAAAAAACAACTTTGGAACCCATAAATGAATAAGCAAAATTGTGAAATTGAAAGCTAAAAAAAAAAGTAAAACATGCGTCGAAGTTTCTTAGGCGCCATCGAGTTTTCTGTACTGCCGCTACAGCGTATAATCAAGGGCACCGAAAATAGATCTATCTTTCGGTGGTTTCGGTGTAATGCCGTATGAACCGCAGCCCATGAAACTTCAACCACGCCCCGTTAGTGGCCTATCCTATATCGTTGCCAGAAGCACGATTATGGCTAACTTTAACCTTAAATAAAATCAAAACTACTGAGGCTAGAGGGCTGCAATTTGGAATGTGCGATGATTGGAGGGTGGATGATCAACATACCAATTTGCAGCCCTCTAGCTTCGGTAGTTTTTAAGATCTGAGGGCGGACAGAAAAATTGCGGACGGACAGACAAAGCCGGCACAATAGTTTTCTTCTACAGAAAACTAAAAACATACACTTAGACAAAAAAATCGAAGTAGCAGCAGGACCACTCAACTGCGCATGCCTGAGGTATTACAACAGACACACACACACAACACACACACTCATAAAAGAACCCAGTCTCTCAGAAACAAACCTAAAAAATAAAGAAGAAGAAAGAGCCGACCTAACTACTAACACTACTCCACCGCAACCAATGCAAGCGTACAATCCCAGCGAACACCAACGCAAACCTATTAATTGGTTGTGGTGTACGCTGGCAAACATTTAGCAATTCATCTATCATCCCGATCGCCTGGGAAATCTCTCTCTCTCTCTCTCTCTCTTCTCTCTCTCTCTCTTTTGTCGCGTTCGTCATAACTGAACTACTCCACTGGGTGGGTCTTTAATCAAGTGTCGCCATTTGTATGCGAGGATTCCTACGAAGACCGAGGGAGCATTCCGTTTTAATGAACTGTTTCGGTCGATGCGTCCGAATCAATCAGTAAGGAGAGGCTCTTGCTCATTTCTTTTTTATCATTTCGCCTGCTGGAATGCGTGAACGTATGTATGTGCATATTTTAATGTGTATATATGCTTATATATATGCATACATACATATATATTTGAATGTATACAGTATATAATACATATATATGTATATTTGAAAAAGTATGTATATATATATATATTTATATATACTCAAACACAACTCAAACAAATAACAATCAAATATTGGAACTTTCCTCTTTTGAAAAATTAACGGAAAATCTGAACTTACAAAGATAAAACAAGTATAAAAAAATGGACAAAAATCTAAAACTTGTTAGAGAAAAGATAATCGGGAGAAAATCAAACTGTGCATAAAAATCTGAAGATATGAATGAACGAGATTGTAAAAAAAAAAAAAATTACAAATTACATACAGGAATCTGCAGCCTTCAATTACAACAGTTAAAAAAATAATCCAATTGTGCCTTATTTTGTAAATAATGTTTTCGTTCGCTTGCTTAAAGACAAAAGGTTTTATCAGACATGAAGACAAGGTCCTCCAACGAAAATAATAATTATTTGTTCATTACAAAACGTTATTGGTGGGGGGGGAAAATAAGATTAACATTCCCAGCTAAAGAGAAAGAGAGCCATCTATCTCAGATAAACTTTGCAATCAGAGGGAAGAGAGAGAGAGAGAGAGAGAGAGAGAGAGAGAGAGAGAGAGAGAGAGAGAGAGGGTTGATGAAGGAAAATTGAAAAATGAATTCCTTAACAGAGAGAGAGAGAGAGAGAGAGAGAGAGAGAGAGAGAGAGAGAGAGAGAGAGAGAGAGAGAGAGAAGAGAAAGGGAAAATTTAAAATGAATTTCTTAACAGAGAGAGAGAGAGAGAGAGAGAGAGAGAGAGAGAGAGAGAGAGAAGTAGGGTTGATGAAAGGAAAATTTAAACATGAATTTCTTAACAGAGAGAGAGAGAGAGAGAGAGAGAGAGAGAGAGAGAGAGAGAGAGCGGCAGGGGTGGTGGGGTGTTAGTAAGTAAAATTTCCGAAAACGCAATCGAGGAGAGAGAGAAATTTAAAAAAATACAAACTTTGCCACTAAGGAAAACAGAGAGAGAGAGAGAGAGAGAGAGAGAGAGAGAGAGAGAGAGAGAGTTAGTGAGTTGAAATTTTTGAATAAACGAGCAAGAAGAGAGAGAGAGAGAAGTTTCAAAAATACACTTTGCCCCTAGGAAAAACAGAGAGAGAGAGAGAGAGAGAGAGAGAGAGAGAGGTGAGTTAATGAGTTAAAATTTCTGAATAAAGGAGCAAGAAGAGAGAAATAAAATAAATGAAAACTTTGCCACTAAGAAAAACAGAGAGAGAGAGAGAGAGAGAGAGAGAGAGACAAAAAAAAAAAAAACACCGCACGCCCCATGAAACCGATACGCAATAAGGCGGATCGCGCAGCCAATCCCAATAAAAAGCATTAAAGCAACGACCGGGGCATCCCCATTTGGGATAACTGGCCCCGCCGCAGTTTCGGCGGGACTTTACGACCCGGGCAACATCATCATCTCTTCATCCCGGGGAAGACGAACGATTGTCGATTCCAGGACCCACTGAGTCCTGGCCGAATCTATCATCATCGACGACCGAAGATTGTGACTAGGCGATCAAGAACGACCTATTTCTCTTACCGCGATCCGTAACAATATTAGCAATCGGAAATGGGTGCATGAAAATTGGGCCAGGGGGGATGCTGGAAATTGGATGGAGAGCTTTTTTTTTTTTAGTGGGAAACTGGATGGAGAGCTTTTTTTTAGAGGGATATGGGAAATTGGATGGAGACCTTTTTTTTTAGTTGGGATGCTGGAAATTGGACGGAGAGCTGTTTTTAGTGGGACGCTGGGAATTGGATGGAGAGCTTTTTTTTTTTAGTGTGATGCTGGAACCTGAATGGAAAGCTCTTTTTTTAGTGGGTTGCTGGAAATTGGATGGAGAGTTTTTTTTTTTTTTTTTAGTGGGATGTTGGAAACTAAATGGAGAGCTTTTTTTTCAGTGGGATGCTGGAAATTGGATGGAGAGCCCTTTTTTCAGTGGGATGCTGGGAATTGGATGGAGAGCATTTTTATTAGTGGGATGCCGGAAAGTAGGTGGAGAGCAGTTTTTTTCTTATTGGTACAATGCAATTGATATATTCAGTTAACTGTGCTTGGGAACTGAGAGAATCAGCATTGGATAATCTGGGATGCTGGTAATCGGATGAAGGAGAGTTTTTACGTAATTAAATATGAGATATCCTTGTTAATTATACTTGGGAACTGGTAGCACAGAAATCTGGCAAACTTAAGCGGCAATCACCTTTCATATAATTATATGATTAGTCATCCACAGTAAAAAAAGAATTTATAAATATGTACCTGTTAAAAACAGACTAACTTCTGGGTGCAACATTTAATAGATACTTCTGCCAAGAAAAAAAAAATATGAGATACAATTTGGGGTAACCTAAAATTATAAAGAGGGACAAGAAAAAAAGGATAACCAATCCAGTCGGGCGAACATCTACCCAAAACATATTTGTTTATCATAAACCAGAGCAAACAAAGGCCAGAGTGCACAATCTATGGGGGCTGCAATGGTAGCAACATGTATAATTTGCTTATCGTTAAAACACTGCACTTGGCGGAGCGAACAAATCACCTTCACAATGGCGCCAATTAGGACCAACACGTTTTGCCGACGAGCGGATTCATATTTCGACCGCATATAGCAGTCCATTCGAAAAGCCCGTAAAGCATTTTATGGTCTCTTACAAACCTTTTTTATATATCGGGGAGGACTCAGAGGAGGGGGGTGTTGGGGGTGGAGGATCAGTGCATTTGGTGGCATCTAACCCACCCCACTCTACCCATACCCATTCCCCTCCTCCCCAAACTCCTTCTCCTTTATCCCAACGTAAGCATAAAAACCTGATCAAGTTCTTGAATGCAACCATGAGGTGGAGCCAGCGGAGCTCAATAACTGTATCAGAAAATAAAACCTTTGGCATGAGAGATTCCTCTCTCTCTCTCTCTCTCTCTCTCTCTCTCTCTCTCTCTCGCCATTCCCAAGTCTGGATAACAAGGAAGGAATTTAAGATTTATGTTAAACGTCCGTGCCTTGAAAATACCCAGCGTTATATGCGACAAACCTTGGTTCTCTGCGGGCACATGGCAATAGTTTTTATATATATATATATATATATATATATATATATATATATATATATATATATATATATATATATATATATATATATATATATATATATATATATATATATATATATATATATATATATATATATATATATATATATATATATATATATATATATATATATATATATATATATATTTATATATATATATATATATATATATATATATATATATATATATATATATATATATATATATATATATATATATAGATATATATATATATATATATATATATATATATATATATATATATATATATATATCTATATATATATATATATATATATATATATATATATATATATATATATATATATATATATATATATATATATATATGTATCTATATACATACATATATATATATATATATATATATATATATATATATATATATATATATATATATATATATATATATATATATTATATATATATAAAGAACGTCAAACCAGATGCTGTGGTCAAATGAGAAAACCCAGAAGGAAGATATTAAGCATAACTGTTTAAATCTTTCTCTCTCTCTCTCTCTCTGTCTCTCTCTCTCTCTCTCTCTCTCTCTCTCTCTCTCTTCAACCACTTACCCGACACCGAGAAATACCCAGAGTATCAAAAAAAAAAAGCGTCATATTTTGACCGAAGTAATAACACCCTTGCAAAATCGAAATTTAATTACGTCTCTCTGTAATGGAGGGTCTTCGCCCATTAGGCAATCGGAGTCGTTACTTGCGCATTAAGGTGAATCAATTCAGAATAGAACGCAGCGTCTAGGCAGCCACAGACACTTTTTTATAATTTCCAAGAATTTTCTTCTTGTTATATATTGTCTTTCTGTTAATTATTAATAAATATTTTCCTTCTATCCGTCTTTTTATTTTTCTCATTTCCATTTCTTTGATTTTCTTCTGTTTTCCAAAATAATCGCGTTCTTGTTAGCTTCAAGTTTACCTCATTGCTCTCCTTGTTTATGTCACTTTTCATTTGCTCTTTCTTTTTTCTTTACATTCTTTTATACGTGGTTTGTTTAATTCGTTCAATTGCTAAACTTTGTCTCTGTGTTTTAGCATCTATTCAATTCTATTCAGTTTCCCCTTATCGGAATGGGAAGGGTTGCGAGAAAGGAGTGCAGAATTACGAGGGAAAATTATGTGGTGGGATACAGCAGGGGGAATTTCCTTCTCCCTTCCTCTTTGTGTACTGGGGGGAAGGGAAGAAGGAGTGGAGCAGGGGGCGGACTAAGCTAGATAATATCTGTCACTAAATTAGCCGCACTTCTTCCCAAAAAAAAAAAAGTAAGATGTGAGTGAACTCAACAAAACTTTCCTTTCTTTGCATGTTCACTCTTTTTTTAGACTCCAGTTATTCACTTCATGTCTCCTAGAGACTATTCATTTATCAATTTTCATTATTATTATTTATATCTTTACTTTGTTTCGTAAATAGTTTTACGTCGCTCTTTACTCTTTCATATGGAAGGGTCTATTTAGTTCGAGATAATTAGGATTATTCTGAAAAAATATACTAAAAATAATATTCCCGAGTTGCAACTCGTTTCGGAGGACCCAAGGAGCGTCTTCCTTTCTCAGAACTTTTAAACTAATAGTGATAAACCTAACGTAATTACTAAATGGATACTTTTATCTAAATAACTGTTATCCCACTCAGCGCCACCACCTTCCCTCCTTTCAAAGGAAAACAGCCACGACACTCGAGCCGTCTCTGGCAAAGCTTTCAGGGGGCGCGATAATACGATCAGGAAGCTGTCTTCCATAACAGAACCAGCTGCAACAACAGGTCTGGGGTCAACTCGTCTGTCATTCTTAGCAAGAAGAAGAAGAATGAGCCGAGCGGGACACACACACACATGAAGAAGTCGCTCTGTCTTCACGCTATTTTCTTTCGATTAACCGATGAGAGATACTCGAAGGACCCTCCACGTGGGTGGTGGTTTTTAGATTGGGGGGCTTCTGGGCGTTAGGAAGTGCGTGGGCGGGCTATGGCAACGCCAGAAACGGATGGCGGGGAGGGGCGTGCAAGCGGCAGTTATCGAAGCTGGGGAGGAAGAGAAGAGGTGTTTGTCTGGTGTCTTTTTCAGTCACGAGCTTTGAATGCTCGGTCTTCGGGTGCGTTCTGTTTGTTCTTCGGAGGAGTTCTGTTTGTTCTTCGGGTGCGTTCTGTTTGTTCTCTGGATGCGTTCTATGTGTCCTTCGGGTGCGTTCTCTTTGTTCTTCGGGTGCGTTCTACTGGTTCCCCGGGTGTGTTCTCTTTGGTCTTCGGGTGTGTTCTATTTGTCCTCCGGGTGCGTTTTCTTTGTTCTTCGGTGCGTTCTATTTGTTCTTTGGGCGCGTTCTATTTACGTTCTAATTGTTCTTTGGGCGCGTTCTACATGTTCTACGGATGCGTTCTATTTGTTCCTCCAGTGCGTTCTATTTGTTCTCCGCGTGCGTTCTACATGTTCTACGGGTGCATTCTCTTTGTTCTGCGGGTGCGTTCTACTTGTTCCCCGGGAGCGTTCCATTTGTTCTTCGGATGCGTTCTGTCTGTAGCATCCAAAACTGTGCACCAACTATTCAATTTCTCCTTTCTTCATTTTTGGAGTAAAGCAGAGTCCTCTAATGTTAAAACCATAATAGAGGACCCAATAGTATAAGGGAAATGTAACGGAGACTTTACAGATATACTGAGGCTTCGTCTTAAGTTGAACAGTCGAGGGCTGAATGTGGTAGGGAGATTGTTGTTATTTTACAAATTAAAGCTGTGTTCTTGACCCTTCTGTGCTCTAGAGAAAAATAGAAAGTGCCTATAAATAAAAGGTGCATGTACAAATATATATATATATATATATATACACACACACACACACACATATATATATATATATATATATATATATATATATATATATATATATATATATATATATATATATATATATATGCATACATACCTATATAGTATGTGTGTGTTTGTGTGTGTGTGTGTGTACGCGCGCGCATTATAGTGATTACGAACTTCGTCATATCAGACAGGAATGAATTGAACTCATCACTGAAAAATCCATTGTGTCTATTTTGACCTAAGAAGAATTGTTGAGAATCGAAAAGTTAAAACAGTATGATCCTCCACGTCACACACAGACACACACAATCATACAAACACACACACATATATATATATATATATACATACATATACATACATACATACTGTATATAGTGATAACCAACCATGTGTCCTAAGGTTAACGGGTACAAACGGTACGAAACAGAACTCATCTACTCACTGAGAAAATCCCATCTCCCCTCTTCGCCCTTCCTTAACCACCTGAGCAAAATCCTATTGTTATTGGCATACCACTGGGATACAATCGTTAGACCCCGAGACTCCCGCAACAACCTTGAGCGTATCACGTATAATGTTTATGTATCGAGGCGATCTGAACTGTGGCCTGTGTGTGTGAGAGAGAGAGAGAGAGAGAGAGAGAGAGAGAGAGAGAGAGAGAGAGAGAGAGAGAGAGAGAGAGATTTTAGTTATTATAGCCTTTATTTATCACAGCTTTTGAGAGAGAGAGAGAGAGAGAGAGAGAGAGAGAGAGAGAGAGAGAGAGAGAGAGAGAGAGAGAGAGAGAATTAGTTATTTTAGCCTTTATTTATTACAGAGAGAGAGAGAGAGAGAGAGAGAGAGAGAGAGAGAGAGAGAGAGAGAGAGAGAGAGATTTCCTTGATATAGCTTTGTGGGATGAGAGAGAATTTACTTATAGCTTTGTACGAGAGAGAGAGAGAGAGAGAGAGAGAGAGAGAGAGAGAGAGAGTTACTTATCATAGCTTTTCTAATCTCGGGAGTAGGGCTTCTCACTCCAGCCACTCCAGGGTTTCTCACTCTTGTCTCATCTAAATTTTTCTCATTCCTTATATTCAGGGTTTCTCATCGTATTCATTTAAAATGTTTTTCACTCCATATATTATCTAAACGTTTCTCCATCTATATACTCAAGATTTCTCACTCCATTCCATTAAATGCCTTTTACTTCACTATTCTATTGGTAGGGTGTTTCACTCCATCTCCTTACAATGTGTTTTTTACTCCCTCTATACACAGAGTTCTCACTCCATCTTCTTAAAGCATGTCTCACTCCATCTACTCCTAGAATATCTTACTCCATCTTTTAGAGAGAAAAAAAAAAATTATATCAGTGAACTCATTTGAATTCCTCACACATTTCACCTACCTAGAGGGTTTTCACTCCCTCTATCTATCTATATAGACTCTAACCACATCTACTTGTAAGATTTATCTACCTTTATATCTAGTTTCCTAATCTATTTATAGGTTATCTTACTCCATCAGTTTAAGGTGTCTGTCACTTTATCTATTAGGGTCTCACTCCATCTATTTCGGGTTTCTTACTCCATCTATTTGTAGGATTTCTCATACGAAGTGTAAAACTGTCCCTCCACACATTTCTTGTCATCTAGGTAGAACTTCCCAATTCTGCTCTAAATAACTTTATATGACAAGTTTATGACAAATCGAACGATGATGATTTTAATAATTTAAGGACACAATGTGAATTATTATTATTATTATTATTATTATTATTATTATTATTATTATTATTATTATTATTATCATTATTATTATTATTATTATTATTATTATTATATACGAAACTACAGCTTCCGTGAACCTGCTCGATTCTGCCTCAGTTCGAGATTGGGAAGTCGAGATTGGGAAGTAGATACGAGCGGGTTCTCGAAAGCGCTCGTTTTGTGGATATATTTCCAATATATGTTTACACCCACACCACTGTCGATTTCTTCATCATTTTAGCGACTCACGCTATTATTATTATTATTGCGCTGCTATTATTATTATTTGCGCATATATTACGCTTTTGGTTTTTTCAAGTTTGGTTTGCGATTTCTTCGTTTTTATTTTTTACCCGGTGTGCTATGGCGTTCAGGATTTGATTTCCAAGTGAAAAAAAAAAACCCGTGGTTTCTACTGAATGCTGCTGCTTCTTTTTCTCCTTCTTCTTCTTCTTCTTCTTCTTTCGACCTTATTATTCCCACTGTATAGCAGGGTCGGCCGCGCGAGTCAACTTTCTCTATCCAATTCTATTCCTTGCATCTTCTTCCCCAAGTCCCACCTCACCCATATCCCTCCCACCACACCCATCCATCTGATTCGCTGATGCCCCACAGTCCTCCTCCCCTGAATGCATTATTATCTCAATCCTTATTATTATTAAAATTGACAACCTTCTTATATATTTATGACTCAAGAGACAATGAACATACATGACTCAAAACCTGCAAACATTGCACGTCAAAAAATTGTGTGAAATTGGAACTCGAAAGCTTCAGATAAGAGAGTAACAATAAAATTCCAAGTAAAATCAGCAACCAATTGTTTAACTGATTTACAAGAAATGAAAGACCTTTCCCTACGGAGAATAACATAAAACAAACACAACACAAACAACAGCAAAAAAAAAAAAAAAAAAAAAAAGGTCCCGTGGTCTCTTCACGAAATGCCGAGACAGTAACCTGGAACTTCTATTTGCTCTTAAACTTCTGTTGAATACCCTGACCTTCTATCACATATCTTCTCTTTATTATGCTTTCACAAACACCAAATGATTCAGCTTTACGCTGTTACCAATTCCCTCCTATTTACCCATTATACCATTTTCATTTCTATTTACTAACTAATATTTTCTATACATCTTCACCCATATGATCTATTCGCTAGTGTAACGTTCTATTTTTCTATTCAGTGACATAATTTTTTCACGTTTCCTATAAATTAGCAATTTTTTTCCGAATATATCTTATAATGTTTTCTACTAAATAACATAATTTTCAATATTTTCAACCCACTTATACAAAAGCAGCTTTCACTGATGGATACGAATGAAAGTTCACAGACGTCAACATTACCGCAAAGAAAATCCCCAGAAGAAAACGGTTATAAGAAAATAAGCATGAAAAATTTATGCACAGAGAATCTGACTATATTAGTAGACAACTTAAAGAAAAAAAGAAAAATGGAAAACAGTAGAAAAATTCATAACTTACTTTGGGCGTCGTGTAGCTTTCCCGCTAAAATAACCAGTGGATGCCTACCTGCAAAATTAATTGTAACATTCATTACTCTGTAAAGGTTATTGGTTATCTCTCTCTCTCTCTCTCTCTCTCTCTCTCTCTCTCTCTCTCTCTCTCTCTTTGTAACATGGGTGATTCTTTCTTTCTAATTCAGTAGAAATATTATCACTCTCTCTCGTTCCTCATTGGTAATATCTGATCTCTCTCTCTCTCTCTCCGTAACATAGGTGATTCTTTCTTTCTAATTCAGTAGAAATATTATCACTCTCTCTCGTTCCTCATTGGTAATATCTGATCTCTCTCTCTCTTTCTCTCTCTCTCCGTAACATAGGTGATTCTTTCTTTCTAATTCAGTAGAAATATTA
>NC_089781.1:25465380-25475380 GCF_040412425.1 Macrobrachium rosenbergii
TTAAATTGTACAAATTTCAAGTTAAATTGTATAAGTAACATTACGCTGTATATATAGTGACAAGGAAATAAATTCAAAATGTACAAATTTCAAGTTAAATTGTATAAGTAACATTACGCTGTATATATAGTGACAAGGAAATAAATTCAAAATGTACAAATTTTAAGTTAAATTGTATAAGTAACATTACGCTGTCTATATAGCGACAACTAATTTCATTTGAATTTGGAGTTTACATACACAAGCACGCACAAGCACAAACACACAAACACCCACAAAAGAACTGAATCAAGCACCCAGGCCAAAAAGCACTTTTAGAAGATTGCAACATAAAAAATATGGAAATAAGGAACGTGAATCTGCATAAACAACAAAAACTCTGTTCCAAATATGCTGAACAATTCATCAATTCATTTCTCGAGACACAAGAGGTCCTGACAAGCATTCTTTAAAGCAATCAATCATAATCATTTTATCGTTATTTTTTTCCTCAAGCAATTCTTTCCGAGATTTTCAACCCTCAATTTTTTATTGAGACTTTTTTTGCAAGACGTTGCCATCTTTCATCTTGCTTTTAATTAAATATTTGATCTTCATCGAGAAAATAATAATTGCCAAGAGATATCTGAGAGTTGTTTTTGGTACATTTCACTTTATAAATACAACTGAAGGAATTGAATGAATTTACAAATTCAACTGAAGGAATTGAATGACTTTAAAAATTCAACTGAAGGAACTGAATGACTTTACAAACTCAACTGAAGGAATTGAATGACTTTATAAATTCAACTGAGGGAACTGAATGACTTTATAAATTCAACTGAAGGAATTGAATGACTTTACAGATTCAACTGAAGGAATTGAATGACATTATAAATTCAACTGAATGACTACAAATTCAACTGAAGGAATTGAATGACTTTACAAATTCAACTGAAGGAGCTGAATGACTTTATAAATTCAACTGAAGGAATTGAATGATTTTATAAATTCAACTGAAGGAACTGATTGGCTTTACAAATTCAACTGAAGGAACTGAATGACTATAAATTCAACTGAAGGAATTGAATGACTTTATAAATTCAACTGAGGGAATTCAATGACTTTATAGATTCACATGAATGAATTGTAGTTATGTGAAACAGCTAAAAATCGAGTAATATTTCCGAATGGACTATGAATAATATATAATCAGGATCAAACTCTACTTCAGCTATCAAGAGGATGGCAAGCGTCACCACAAAAAAAAAAATATATATACAAACATTACTTATGATTACGAAGGTTTAAAAAAAGAAACGATGGATAAAAACGAAAATAAAAAAAAAAACAAATACCAACCCTAATCTATGTTGGGTAGTGACGTCATGCAAAAAATATATATAATTTATTTCGAGGAAAACAAATGTAGCTACGTAATGCAAAAAAAATTATGTAATTTATTTCGAGGAAAACAAATGTAGCTACGTAATGCAAAAAAAAATTATGTAATTTATTTCGAGGAAAACAAATGTAGCTACGTAATGAAAAAAAAATGATATAGTTTATTTCGAGGAAAACAAATGTAGCTACGTAATGCAAAAAAAAATTATGTAATTTATTTCGAGGAAAACAAATGTAGCTACGTAATGAAAAAAAAATGATATAGTTTATTTCGAGGAAAACAAATGTAGCTACGTAATGCAAAAAAAAAAAAAATAATATAATTTATTTCGAGGAAAACAAATGTAACTAAGTAAAAAAATGAGACTGATACAATACACAAAGATCTTCAGTCTCAGAATGCTTCGAAGAAAATCGAAAAAAAGCCACGAAAGTAAAAAAAAAAAAAAGCCTGACAACTGGAATTATATTACAATAATACATAAAATTTAACTGGAATCATTACAATGATACATAAAATTTAAAATAAAATGTTTTGTTATAGGAATGAATGTAGGAAAACTAAATAATCCACCTACTTGGAAACCACATTCGAACAAAATGTTTTGTAATAGGAATGAATGTAGGTAAACTAAATAATCCACCTACTTGGAAACCACATTTGAACAACAAACAAAAGGAAGATTTCAGAGGCATGATAAAATATTTAATCTATATGAAAAAGGGGGGGTAATAAGGCATAAATCAATTACACGAACTTAACTACACAAATATATATTATTTTGGAATTGTTTTCGAAGATGAAATGTGTGTATATATATATATATATATATATATATATATATATATATATATATATATATATATATATATATATATATATATATATATATATATATATATATATAAGGCCTTATCTAAACTCACAGATCAGAACAACTACTGCAAAACTGAAGCGATGTTTTTCCAGACCATTAAAGCCAAGGAAGGGAAACTATGAATATATAATACACAAACAATTATCTCATTTTTCCTATGTAAGTGCCAGATGCGAAAACAAATATAAAAAAAGACTTACAAAATAATTTCATATTAAATACAAACACATTATATATATATATATATATATATATATATATATATATATATATATATATATATATATATATATATATATATATATATATATATAATCAGGAAACTGTTAGCTTCTAGAGAGTTGGATAGTAGTATAAATAAAAGGTCGAAATGAGTTGATGCATGATTCAAGTTTATTTGCAGGCAACGTTTCAAGCATGGCCTCATCGTATGCGTTGATTCTAATTGCAATGGCTGTGTATTTTACCCTTTGATGACGAATACATGCTTATGAAACGAATATATATATATATATATATATATATATATATATATATATATATATATATATATATATATATATATATATATATATATATATATATATATATATATATATATATATATTAGACACGTCAATGCACAACGTGCTTATGAAACCCAGTCAGAGAGAAATCAAACGGCCATCGAGTCGAAAGGAGGCAAAACTATCTAATTCCCCGTTGATCTTTGGCAGCGCCCCATCGGGACCTGCGCTATCAGATACAGCGCTAACAAATACCATCATGCAATATATACGAGAGATTATCGGCAGCCGGATCACAACAAGAGGTTGGGGGGAGGGGAAGTAGTCCCCCAGGGGAGGAATCCCCCGGGGAGTCGCCCCAGGGGAGGGATCCCCAACGGGAGTCCCCCAGGGGAGGGATCCCCAAGGGCAGGGATCCCCACAGGGTTCCCCAGGATGAGTCCCCCAGGGGAGGGATCCCCAACGGGAGTCCACCATGGGAGGGATCCCCAAGGGTAAGGATCCCCCAAAGGTCTATCCGGCAGGGGAGGAAGAATATCCCCACCCCAATTCTGAACCAACCAAACAACGTAACTTTTTTTTTTTTTTTGTTTTTCTATTTTTTTCCGACAACAATAATTAATCTGTCTTTTATCCCCTATAATTTCCGAGCATTAGACCATCATCGGAGTCCGTCTTAAAAGATACTTTTATTCTATCTGGCGATTTCCCACCTGAGCGTGGCATCCACTACTGACCATCGCCGCAAAGACCCTTTTGAAAGTTTGTTTTCAAACCTGAAAAGTTATAATCCACCGCTGCGATTATATCAGAAGCCGACTCTAAGCGATTGGGATACACTGGATAATGTTTGAGGAGAAAAGAATTCTCGCCAAGTATCGTCAATTCTTTTCGTGATTAGTCGTGCAGGTATGTTTTGTTGCTGGTCGAAGAAAGTTATTATCTCATTTCCAGAAAGTAAACAATTAAACGTATATATATATATATATATATATATATATATATATATATATATATATATATATATATATATATATATATATATATATATATATATATTTACAAACACACACACACACATATATATAGATAGGCAGATAGGTAGGTAGACAAATAGATAGACAGATAGCTGGATAGATAAATGAACAACATTAATATATTCAGTCTTTAACAGGCAATCTGCTTTGTCCACAGTCTTAAGGGATGAATTTGCAGTCACAACAAGATTTAAACGAAGCCACAGTAACTATCCAAGTTGGACCGTTTTTCACACTTCATTAGAAAATGAAACCAAAATTAAACGAATGGAAAAAAATTGCTTTCCCTCCACACTGAAAATTGTGATGTAATAAATTAAAAATTGTATTTTCTGTTACAGAAATGGAATATAAATTTTAGGCCAAAGGCCAAGCACTGGGACCTATGAGGTCATTCAGCGCTGAAATGGAAACTGGGAATAAAAAGGCTTTAAAGGTGTACCAGGAAGAAAACCTCGCAGTTGCACCATAAAACAATTGTTAGCAGAGAGTGGAAAGTAAAAGAATATGAACAGAGGTACAGTAAAAGGAATGAAAGGGGTTGCAGCTAGGGGCCGAAGGGACGCTGCAAAGAACCTTAAGTAATGCCTACAGTGCACCGAGTGAGGGGTACTGGTGGCACTAAGCCCCTACGGTATATTTTCCTTTGCGTAACTATTTTTATTTCTCTTTTTTTTTCTAATAACTGATCTTTTCTTTCTGTATTTTTTTCATATTCTTTGGAAGCTTGAATTTCAGCTTATAGGCCCCTGTTGGTTTGTTCCATATGAACAGGGGTTTATATCTTTTAAATAATAATAATAATAATAATAATAATAATAATAATAATAATAATAATAATAATAATAATAATAATAATGCAAATCTTCTTCACAATCCCGTGAATATGTTTATAAAATCCAAAATCCACATTTATGTAAAGTACTGTATTTACAAATAATAAAATGAACTCCAGGAGCTTTCGAGAGCCTGCTCAGCTCCCTTCTTCAGCTAGAAATGAAAGTCTTGGTTATGAGAACTTAAAAACAAACTTTAAAAGCAAGGGTGAACAAGACGCGTCTTGTTTACCCTTGGTTTTAAAGTTTGTTTTAAGTTCTCATAACCAAAACTGTCATTTCTAGCTGAAGAAGGAGCTGAGCAAACTCTCGAAAGCTCCTGAATTCATTTTATTATTTGTAAATACAGTACTTTACATAAATGTGGATTTTGAATTTAATAATAATAATAATAATAATAATAATAATAATAATAATAATAATAATAATAATAATAATAATAATAATAATCACTGAGGCACACAATACCATTTGGATATATTTGTATTTTAGCCTATTATATTCGCCTAAAGTATATAAGACAAAGCTATATGTAAATAAATTACAAAACCGAATATTTTACATTCGTGCTCAGATAAGAATACGTGAACACAGGCATTCATCAGTAATTCTAAAAGACCCCACTTATTCAGGGTAAAATATGAACGAAAAAACAACATCTCGATACTAGAAAATGTATTAAAAAAATTTAAAAAACTTTCAGCCTAAGTTGTAAATTTCATTCGTCATACTCTCGAGAAAACGAAGAACAAGAAAGTATGAATTCGCTGAAAATCTCCTTCAGCTGCCGAGATTCCAGAGAGAAGTCAAGACACAGTTACATGTCCCACTTAAGGCTGTAAGCTAAGTCTGCAGATACTTCCATGTCCCACTCCAAACTGTAAGCTAAGTCTGTAGACAGTTACATGTCCCACTTCAGACTGTAAGCTAAGTCTGTAGACAGTTACATGTCCCACGTCAGACTGTAAGCTAAGTCTGTAGAAAGTTACATGTCCCACTTCAGACTGTAAGCTGAGTCTGCAGAACGAATACAAAATACATTCGATTTTGCTTTCCTCACACACACACACGCACACGGTAATATACAGTAAATATCTTGTATCATTAACAATATAATTGTGATTTTTATTATAAAACAGTTTAATCACCATAGTGTGGTTTCTTAGCAATAATAATAATAATAATAATAATAATAATAATAATAATAATAATAATAATAAGCTTTATCTCAACTCAAGGCCATACACAAGGATAGACAATGCATAAATTTCAAGCACAAACAACGTATGCTTCATCGCAAACCATTTTTAAGCCATCTATGCAAACCTATGTTCTTACACAAGTCGCCGAATTCGTCAAACATGACGACGTTCGCGGACCGACTCCTCCTTCCGCAAGCTGACCGCGGAGAGAAGACGAAAGCCTGTCATTACCAGTCGTCCCGGCATCCGTCACGACATCCCGCAAGGGCGGTGGTCGCGGCCCGCAAAGTTTGCGGTCCGCTGCGGTTTGCGGGAGAGGAAAGGCTCTCTGGACCCATAAACTCGCCTCGGAAACAGTTGGTGGTCAGCCGTCATGCGCTCTGATTAAGTAAGACGAATTTCACGTGACGTTGCTGTTTGTGTGTATGTGACCCGCACCACTAACCCCAATTGCTCGACGGGGCTGGGCTTTCAAACTCAGGTGCTCTTGGAGGGCAAGGGTTGGAGGGGGTGCAGTTGAGAGGGGATGAGTGGAAGTAGTGGGGGAGGGTGGAAGGCTGTTATTTGCTTGTGGTTGGGGAAATACATGACCAAGCATTAGTTGTCAAGTCAAGCACCATTACTAATTGATTGTATGTTATCTGCCGTCACGCTGCTTCTGGGAAGAGTTTAAGCGCTGTTGCGGTAAGGATGAGTAATTGAGAGAAACTTTTGTGGTAAATCTTTCTATAATGTCTCTCTGGTCTTATTCTGATTCACCGCCATTCGAATGACACCATTCAGTGGCAATAAGTATGATAATAAAAGGAGCTGTTCGATTATGAAGTTATGTACAACTTGCTTTAACGAGAGATATCTACTGCATAATAATAATAATAATAATAATAATAATAATAATAATAATAATAATAATAATAATAATAATAATAATAATAATAGTAAAGGTAACCATTTCCTGATATTACAGCTACGAATTTCATAAGACAAAATAACTAGGGAAGCTCATATTATATGTACAAATAGAAAAAGCCTTGCTCCAAATCTGCAGCTCACAATAAAGCAAAACAAGACTTTAGACTTGAAGACAAATACAGTATAAAAAAAAAAGGAATTTTTTTTCGTAAATTCCTACTTTACTTTTTTTCTGAGGCGGGGATTTGGATCGAGTTTTTTTTTTCTTAATTTATTATAATATCAACTTCTCAGTCATTTTGTATCTTAACAAATTTTTAGCTGTATTATCAGGATATGATAAAAGTCCTTGTTGGAAGAATACAGAATTTAGGCCAAAGGCCAAGCTCTGGGGCCTATGAGGTTATTCGCCGCTGAAAGGGAATTTGACAGTAAGAAGGTTTGAAAGGTGTAACAGAGAAAAACCTCAAAGCAGTTGCCTTTTGAAACAATTGTTAGAGAGGGTGGAAAGTCCGATGGAAGGAAGAGATTATGAACGGAGGTACAGTAAAAAGAATGAAAGGGGCTGCAGCTAGGGGCCGAAGGGACGCTGCAAAGACCCTTGAGTAATGCTTACAGTGTACCACGTGAGATTCGCTGACGGCACTATCCCCTCCCTACCGAGAGGATTCCTTATTATTATTATTATTATTATTATTATTATTGTTCTTCCTTGCCAATTAATTTACCTCAGTTTACAAATTTTACATTCAGTACTTGGGCTTCACATATTTATAATAATAAGTACTCCAGTTCACTCTTTACGTACTTTTATTATTTGTTGTCTATAGTCAATCTGAGTAACAATCGTGCCATTATGAGGAAGGTAACTATATTTTACGGAGTTCTTAGAGAAAAGCTACCTTTAGTACTTAGGGTACTTCCTAGATTTAATGATGCTTTTATATTTTATGGTCAACTCCATAAAATATGAGATTATTAAATAACCTTTTTTTTTAGTTTTATTTCTTTTTATATAATAACTTTAGGATTCCGGGTGGAAATATTAATGCCTATTTATTAAGTCGTTCAAATTTTTGAAATACATAAAAACGTATATCCGACGCCGATTGCCACCGCAGTTATATAGCTAAATCATTCAATCAATCATCCTTACTCACATCCATATGTGCCTTTGTTTCCACGTCTGCGGAGGTAAGTGTTTCCTAGACCTGCTAACATTAAGAAATAATAATAATAATAATAATAATAATAATAATAATAATAATAATAATAATAATAATAATAATAACTTCAGATGATAGGTCAAGTCTGAATAACGTATGAGCCCAGACGTTTAAAACTTCACACGCCCGAAGAAGTTCCCAGGCTTCAGGCAGACGTTATCCCGAAGTCCTACGCCCCCCTGAGTATTCTGAGGAAGTGGAATAATGGAATAACATTCAGCGGGAGTTACAGTGAGAGGGAAATTACCTTGGAGTTGAAAATCTGATCTTCCCGGCACAAAGGTCACAGACCTTCGCACGTAGACGACGACTTAAGGCAGTTTTTGTGAATCCGGGGTAATATTTAAACGATGGCTTCCACGAAGAGGAATCAGCGCCCGGGTAATTGAATTAGTGGGAGTGCAACAACCTCGCCTGGAAATGCTATGCAAATGAGAGCCTCGCACCGTGAGACCGAATCATTTTAAATAGTCTGAACCGATTCCCCGACAAGCATCCAGGTGTACCCGAAAACAAGGTGCTTGCGTGCTCATCGCCTTCGAAATCAGCCAGGTGTTAGAAGGAGTTATTAATTAATATCCCCCGCAGGGGGGTTAGTGCCGTCAACGCACCTCACACGGCGCACTGCAGGCATTACTTAAGGTTCTTCGTAGCTTCCCTTCGGCCTCTAGCTGCAACCCCTTTCATTCCTTTTACTACACCTCCGTTCATATTCTCTTCTTTTCATGTCACTTTCCACCCTCTCCTAACGATTGTTTCAACATTGCATTCAGCGCCGAATGTCCTCATAAGTCCCAGGGCTTGGCCTTTGGCCTAAATTCTGTTAAATTAATGAACAGCAACAAAACGAGTTCGCTCCAAACGCCACAGTGTCTAAACGACCGGAGGAAGTCACGTTGAAGAACGACAGAAAATCGAAACAAGACGCAGACGCCGATAACATCGGGAATTCAGGGAGGGGCGGTCTCCCGGGACACGTTACAACATGTACAGGCCACCACTCTGACTGGCGTTTGAAGATTTGTCGGTTTCTACCTGTCGACGCAAATTATGAAGTTGAAGTGGTTGCTTCTGCGCTTGATTGGCCCAAAGAGGTGTCATACCTTTTTCCCTTGGTCGTACCAAGTCGTTTCTGTTTCTCGTGAAGTTAGAAAAGATTCACGAGAACGGCGCAGGATTGTATTCTTGGTCGACATTTGAGTTGACGTTTGCAGAAACTGGCAAATGTCGCTTGATTTAATGAATACGCAGTTCTTATTCATCAGCTGTGGTGCCCAAAGCGGGGAAGCGTTTAGCTTTTTCCTAAAATTACTGTTGTCATAGGAGATGAAATTATGACAAATCATTTGTCACAATTTATTGACTCAGGTAATCAGTGCATGCTTCTAAAATTACTGCTGTCATAGGAGATGAAATTATGACAAATCATTTGTCACAATTTATTGACTCAGGTAATCAGTGCATGCGACAGACACTGTCACTGAGCAAATTATGACAAATCATTTGTCACAATTTATTGACTCAGGTAATCAGTGCATGCTTTAAAAAGGATATCATTTGACCAGTGCACTCATTTCTCCAGCATGTCACTAATCAAAATAACTGTTGTCATGGGAGATATAATTATGACAAATCATCTCTCATAATTTATTGACCGAGGTAATCAGTGCATGCGAGAGACAGGCTCTGAGGAAGGGATATATGACCATAATGATTTCCTTAGCTTGTCTCTAATCAAAATAGTTTTTCAGCGCTCACGTTTTCAATTAATATAACTTCTCCTCAACAAGTCATAATTCCCATTGACTCATTTCTCAGCAAAATTACTGTGTGACAAATCTTAAAACCGAATAACGTCCGTAAGAAGATTTTCCAATTAAACGTCAACCTTTGGAATCGCCATATGCAAAAATCAACTAATGGCATTGTGTCATGATGCTTCCTCCATCAAATTCACTCTCCCTCCTCCGTAATTTCCTCAACAGTCTCATTTCCGCCCCAAATTAATATCTTCAACAGG
>NC_089781.1:25480380-25485380 GCF_040412425.1 Macrobrachium rosenbergii
TACCCCAGGTGGGAGGCGACTCCGTCCAGTTGGGTAGACCTCGTCTCTCAGGGCCTTGCGCTGTACAGAAAACTCGACTGCGCCGAAGAAAATTTTTTACTTGTTTTTCTCAGCTTTCAAACCCGACCTCTTTATTATCTTCTAGTTTTCGAAAGCTATTTAATTCCGTTCCCGTTCGTCAGAGTAGGTCGTTCCCTTTTCTGCACGGAAAGAATCCCCAAATGCCATTCCGAAATCAGAGAGGCAATTTATAAAGCTAACTATCCATCAGCGGAATATAAATTGAATATTAGTTTATTAATCACAGGGAGAAAGAGCAAATAATTGGATTTAGGCAGAACACGTAACTTTATAAAAATGTGCATGCAATTGTAAGTACATTCACATTTATTTGTGTGTTTGTTTTTGTATGTATACATGCATACATACACACACGCAAATATGCATACAAATATATAAATATACACGCATACAAATATGTATGCATGTATGTATATGTATACACGTAACTTTAAAAATGAGCGTGCAATTGTAAGTAGACTCACATTTATTTGTGTGTTTGTATATGAATATGTACATGCTTACATACATACATACATATATGTATGCAGGTATGTGAGTGTATGTATGTATGTATGTATGCACGTATGTATATTTTATATATATATATATATATATATATATATATATAAAATCATATATATATATAAATTATATATATATATATATATATATATATATATATATATATATATATATATATATATATATATATATATATATATATATATATATATATATATATATATATATATATATATATATATATATTTATTTATATATATAAATGTATATGTATATATATATATATATATATATATATATATATATATATATATATATTTATATATATAAATGTATATGTGTATATATATATATATATATATATATATATATATATATATATATATATATATATGCATATACTAAAACTGTTAAAGAATTCTCACCCATCTACGAACTCCTCCAAATAAGAAATACCCACAAGACAATACAATTCCAAAGGACTCTCTCAGCTTTCCCACGAGGAAAAAAAAAGAAAAAGAAAAAGAAAAAAAAAACTGAACGCGGACAGCATCTTCAGGAGTCCAGCGTTCACACGACGGTCATTTTCCAGAGGCAGTTCCAGCAGGGGAATAAAATGGGAGTCCAGCGCTGCCCCCGAGCTGACGCGGGTATGTTAGCCTCATCAGAGGCCCCGAGCTATTCGGAGACGAAGGGAAGTTGGGCACTGCACGATCTCCGGAGGTCCTCGGTTGTGTTCGGAATCGCCCTCGACTTTTTTTTTTTTTAGTTTGTTCGTTTGTGTGTTGACGTGATCGTTCCAGATCTAGACCGGTTACGGTTAAATTTCCTAAGGAGGTTTGCTATCAATTTATTATTATTATTTTTATTATTATTATTATTATTATTATTATTATTATTATTATTATTATTATTATTATTATTCACAAAATGAACCCTATTCATATGGAACAAGCCCACCAATGGGGCCACTGACTTGAAATTCAAACTTCCAAAGAATATTATTATTATTATTACTATTATTATTATTATTATTATTATTATTATTATTATTCACAAAATGAACCCTATTAATATGTAGCCTGATCAAAGGGGCCACTGACATGAAATTCAAACTTAAAAGCAAATGGGTGTTACAGACTAAATACACACACAAACAAATATTATTACCTTTATTATTATTATCATTATTATTATTATTATTATTATTATTATTATTATTATTAATTACGTTAAAGAAGAAGAAGAAGAAGAAGAATTATTATTATTCAGACGATGAACCCTATTCATATGGAACAATCCCATCAAAGGGGCCACTGACTTGAAATTCAAGCTTTCAAAGAATATAAGAGTTCATTCGAAAGAAGTAACAGAAGGTAACGGGAAATACAGAAAGAGGAGATCACTGATTAAAAAAACATAAATTAATAAATAAATAAAATAGTACGTCAAACATTAAAATAGAAGTTGAGCTGTATTATGGAAGTAATGCCTTGCATCTTCGCTTGAGCTTCTGAAGTTCCAATTGCACGGACATCCTCTGTGGGAAACTGTTCCACAGTCCAACGGTGAAGCCTCTTTTTATTTTATCCTTCTCCTGTTAGACTGTTCTAAGACCAAATCAAGTAATTTCCACAATTCTTCTTTCAGAGAAAGTAGGTATGAATCACCCACGGGATGAGCGGGCTCCAGCGACTGACATTCTAATTACGTAATTCTATCTTTGGGGTCTAATTCTGCCCTAAAATGGAAAACTGCAGTATCTGCTTTGAACCAAGGCGTGCTTTCAACTAAGGTACACTTATAACCAAGGCCAACTTTGAACCAAGGTCCGCTTTGAACCGGTGCCGCCTTTGCAACAATGCCCGCTTTGAACCAAGGCCCTCTTTGAACCAAGGAACGATTTGAATCAAGGCTTCCTTTGAACCAATACCCACTTTGAACCAATGCCCACTTTGAACCAAGGCCCACTTTGGAATAAAGGCCCACTTTGAACTAAGACACTCTTTGAACCAAAGGCCGCTTTGAACCAAGGTCTGCTCTGAACCAAGGTCCGCTTTGAACCAATGTCTGTTTTGAACTAAGGCTAGCCTTGAACAGAGGTCCGCTTTGAACCAAGGCCTGCTCTGAACCAAGATCTGCTCTGAACCAAGGTCCGCTTTGAATCAATGTTTGTTTTGAACCAAGGCTAGCTTTGAACCAAGGCCCGCTTTGAACCCAAGTCTACTCTGAACCAAGGTCTGCTCTGAACCAAGGTCCTCTCTGAACCAACGTCTGTTTTGAACCAAGACTAGCATTGAACAGAGGCCCGCTTTGAAACAACGTCCACTTTGAATCGTGGTCCGCCTCGGGTTCGAATCATCCCACAGTTCGGTCCGAGGCGATTGGAGCGGGCACTGGCTCTCATTTCACGGTAGAGAAACGAAGCAGTCGATCACATGATCATTAGTCGGGTCCACTTTGCCATTCCGAGAACATTATTTTCTCGTCCTGAGAACCCGAGACGAGAGCCTGACCCACGCAGGGGCAGGTACGTGGCTGAAGGCCACTTCATGGTGTTCTATCCGAGTTGATGATATGGGTTAAGAAGACGAGGGAGTCAAGATTGCCTGCAAGTCAGAGAGAGAGAGAGAGAGAGAGAGAGAGAGAGAGAGAGAGAGAGAGAGAGAGAGAGAGAGAATCTTATGGGAATCATAATCACAAAGATATCTCCCTTCACGGCTGTCTAACTACCATGTTCTAATTCACAGATGAGATTAGCTACGGGACAGTGGGATTTAACGGAATTGGCCTAATGAATTCCGGGTAGTTCAGGAATTGAACTAGCCGGAATTCATTAGGTCATTTCCGTTATATCCCATTGTCCCGTAGTTAATCTCACCTGTGAATTAGAACTTAATAGTATGTATATATATATATATATATATATATATATATATATATATATATATATATATATATATATATATATATATATATATATAGATAGATAGATAGATAGATAGATAGATAGACATCTAGATAGATAGATAGATAGATATATATATAATATTGTCACAATGTCACAAGTGACTGCTTTACATTCACAAATAATAAGCCACAAAAATATTTACAAATGTACGTGTATTGTGTGTTGCAAAAAAAAAGAAATTCATCATGATAAGGGTACCATACCATTCAATCCAAAAACACTGAATTAACAATAATCTTTAGTAATATATTCAACAAAATCGCAGTCCCAAATGACGGCATATTGTACTTATATGAAATACAGATTTCCTCTCTCAACACACCTTTACAATAAAAAAACTCAAATGAATATAAAAAAAAAACTGAAATGAATATATAAGTTGAATTCCGAAGAACCCCAACAGTAGTTATCACGTCCAGCCTGACCACATATCCACAGAGATCCCATGATAACCTCGTTCGTCCCTAATAATCAGATTAGGGATTGCTATGAGCGGTTCCCCGGCGCCCTTGCGTGCGTTGCCTGGGATACAGACTACAAAAAATAATCAAATTCCCATACCAAAGGTCGTCATATGCACAATGGAGGAAATGCCCCAATGTCGATGTCAAATCGGTAATACACACTGGAAGCTGGAGGGTATATAGTCGGTGGGGAAAATAGATCTGAATTTTGAAGCTTGAATTACATCCGAACTAAAAGCTTGAATTACATCTGAATTTTAAAGCTTGAATTACATCTGAATTTTGGAGCTTGAATTACACCTGAATTTAAAGCTTGAATTACATCTGAATTTAAAGCTATATCTGTATGTAAAGAATTGACATTACATCTGCATTACATCTGAATTTAAGCTTGAATTACATCTGAATTTAGAGCTTGAATTACATCTGAGTTTAAAGCTACATCTGAATTTCGAAGCTTGAATTACATCTGCATGTAAAGCTTGGATTACATCTGCATGTAAAGCTTGGATTACATCTGACTTTAAAAGCTTGAATTACATCTGAATTTAAAAGCTTGAATTACATCTGAATTTATAAAAATGCTTGAATTGCAGCTGAATTTAAAGCTTAAATTATATCTGAATTTAAAGCTTGAATTACATCTAAATTGAAAAAAGCTTGAATTGCAACTGAATTTAAAGCTTGAATTACTTCTGAATTTAAAGCTTGAATTACATCCGCATGTAAAAGCTTGGATTACGTCTGAATTTAAAGCTTGAATGACATCTAAATTTAAAGCTTGAATTACATATGAAATCAAAGCTTGAATTACATCTGAACTCAAAGCTTGAATTACATCTGAATTTAAAAGCTTGAATTACATCTGAATTTAAAGCTTGAATTACATTTAATTTAAAAGCTTGAATTACATCTGAATTTAAAAGCTTGAATTACATCTGAATTTAAAAGCTTGAATTACATCTGAATTTAAAGCCTGA
>NC_089781.1:25495380-25497880 GCF_040412425.1 Macrobrachium rosenbergii
ATGTATACTCTTGATGTTTTACATATTTTGTATTTACATTTACACGAACCATGGAACTAAGGCAAAAAAAAAATTCAGTCAATAAAATAAATTCAAATTCTGTTTATTTAATTACGAGGATCAAACTGCTTCTGGATTTATAACGTAAATGAATTCTTGATACGGCAGCAATGTTAATTATCGAGGAGAGAGAGAGAGAGAGAGAGAGAGAGAGAGAGAGAAAGAGAGAGAGAGAGAGAGAGAGAGTTGGAAATATCAATCTAGACACTCACTGATAACTCCAGCACCCAGTTAGACGCCAGCATTAAATCATCGAATCGCCTCCCAAGCGAGAGAGAGAGAGAGAGAGAGAGAGAGAGAGAGAGAGAGAGAGAGAGAGAGAGAGAGAGAGAATAAAAAAAAAATATCAAGAGTCAGAGCAATCTCAACGCCCCATTTGAACTGAAATATGAAAGGGGGTATTTCAGGAAGGCCCTGTTTGTGTGTGTGTATGTGTGTGTATGTGAGTGTGTGTGTGTGTGTTTGTGTGTATGTGTGTGATCAGGTAGCTGTAAATCAGGAGACCTCTCCCATTTACAGCACCGGGAACCCCATTCATATGACCGATGCGTGTCATGAGCGGGAAGAAGGCCACCCTCGGCTCCATAACACTTTCTCACTTCCGATGATTCTCCTCTTTTGTTTATTCATTTATCTAATTCAGCAAACGGGGAGGTTAAGTGGAGAGACGAGAAAAAAATACGTTGCGGAGATTGACGAAGGGGATGTCTAGAAAGGAATGAGTGAAGAGTAATAAAACGCGTTGAAGAATAATTAAGTTGTAGGTTTGTGAATGGTACAAATCACGATCATGTATGGAAATGTTATTTCAAACATTAACACTTTATACTAAAAATTATGTGTTTTTTAGGGTACTGCATAACCATAAAGTTATTTAATCAATTATATACATATATATGTATATATATACAAATACAGTATATATATATATATAAAATATATATGTATATATAAATATATATATATATATATATATATATATATATATATATATATATATATATATATATATATATATATATATATATATATATATATATATATATACTGTATATATACCAGGTAAAAATGATGATTGGTTGACAGTTCTTTCTGACCTTTTAAGTGATTATAAAGTTCATATACAACTCCCTCTAAGAACAAACATATATAACGTATGTCAGCAATACTAAACAAAACCTGGAGATGCATAAACACACCAACAACACGTACAACGCCCCCCGCCCCCCGACATCTGTAAGAGGAAAAACTGGGTATGTGCTAGAACTTAAGAGAAACACCGTGACGTCACGAATGAGAAACACCTGGCCGGTTGGTTCGAATCCTTGGTGGATAAGGCAACAGGTCAGGGAAGAATTCCTCTGCAGGCTAAAGATTTTCATGATGAAGAGCGTGTTAATAACTCGAGGTTAGTAGTAGTAATAATAATAATAATAATAATAATAATAATAATAATAATAATAATAATAATAATAATAATAATAATAATAGATTAATAAACAATTTTAATGTTTAATGATAATAAAATACATAAAATTAATTCATGAAAATTTCTCAATGAACCTGAAGTTAAAACATTTGACGGAAAAATTCACAATAATAATAATAATAATAATAATAATAATAATAATAATAATAATAATAATAATAATAATAATAATAATAATAATAATAATAAAAATAAAACCATGAAAATTTCTCAGTGAACTTGAAATTAAAATCCATTGTAAAAAAAAGACGGAAAAGCTCATAATAATAATAATAATAATAATAATAATAATAATAATAATAATAATAATAATAATAATAATAATAATGACAAATGCCCTTACCCTGACAACCAGAACAGTGCTTCAACACAATGAAATAGCTTCTGCCCTCGAAATCCCTATAAATATATTTAACATTTATAATACAGATTCTATTTAAGTTTTACATTTTCATCTGATATCTGGGTTCGATATCCTTCTACACAGAACGGCCCTTGGGGAAGGTAGAACAAATGTCCACTTGTAGCTAATACCACTACTTTGTAAAGCGCTCAATATCCTGGCCTGTAAAGAGAGTTTATATTATTTCCTACCTTCAACTTCAGAGCTTTCAGTTTAAATGTATCCGAAAACAAACAAACAAACACACACACACACACACACACACACACACACACATATATATATATATATATATATATATATATATATATATATATATATATATATATATATACATACGTGTGTGTGTGTATGCAAGCAAGCGCGTGAGCGCATGCGTACCTAAGTGCGTGTCAGTGCCTACGGACACGCTCTGAAAGAGACGATAACAAAAAATTTCGCATTTCATAGCTAACTGGGCGGTACCTTCAAAGGTCAACTGGAGGTAGTACACGGTAAGGGGAGGGGAGGGGGAAAGGGAGGGAGAGGTGGAGGGGAGGAAGAGGGGA
>NC_089781.1:25502880-25505380 GCF_040412425.1 Macrobrachium rosenbergii
ATAGGGCGGGTTAACGCTATATGCGTAAATATATTAACCTTATTGGAGAGAGAGAGAGAGAGAGAGAGAGAGAGAGAGAGAGAGAGAGAGAGAGAGAGAGAGAGAGGTTCAAATATCGTCAGTGAGCTTACAACGAACACTCAAATGTTTGTAGGAACCCAATCTGGAAATGAACATTGCTTATTATTATTATTATTATTATTATTATTATTATTATTATTATTATTATTATTATTATTATTATTATTATTATTATTCAACAAAGCACACACTGATATACAGAACATGTTTAAAATGCTACTGCCTTGTACAATATGCTTCCAGTGGACAGAATGCTTGCAAGCAAAGAGGACACAAAAGTAAAAGCAGAAAGTAAGTAATTGCTCACCATCCAGCATTTACATATAAAAACAGCGATAAAAGGTCAGGGAACCTATCTGAATGATTTTATTATTACTCCATTAATATTCCCAAGCAGTGATTTTTATCGCTATTACGAGTACGAATAATCAGTAAGGATTCTCACCTACAATACAACTTTATTCATCTTTACAATGCATCATAACTGTACCAATTTCTAGAAGTATTGATTCTCATAAGCGTAGATAAATATTTTATGTCACAAACTTTCCGTTTAACTAGACCCTTCAAGTAACTTGAGGATTAACACACTTGTAAAATACCTGTCATAAGAATGTTTACACCTGAACTACTGTCAAGTCTCGTTACTGTTATCTAGATGTAGTCTTTCCCTTCCACAGAAGCGTCTTTGAATCATCAGGTTTCCAAACATACAAATACATAGGTTCCAGTCTATGAGTCTAGTGATTTTCATTTGGTATATCTGAATTTTTCCGTGGATTTTGAGATCACAGTTTTAAGATTAAGAACAAAATGATTTTAGCATTTATCCATTATTTTAAATAAGACATTCCTCTTCGTTGTCAGTAATCATAGGTTCCTGCAACGCCAGTTACAGCGATGAGACTAAATCAATCAGTAAACCGCTCCTGGCTGAGTCAGACCGACACCATTTTTCATCGTCAGCCTTCGAAATTTCAAAATTTAACTCTTAGTTGGAATATCATTAATACATCTTTGATATATGGAAAAACCTCCAGACGAGAAAGCATCTCTGTCTCGCCGAAAGGAGGGTAAATTCACCCTTATGGACAGAAACGGTTTAAGATTCAAATTTCACTTTGGAGAGTTGCCAGATCATGTTTAATGATCTGGAGTGTATTACAGGCTGTACGGGCACAGAGTTCCCTATGAGATGTTTATCGTTCATCGTTTTATTCTTTATTTTATCAAGCCTATGTTTTATGGGCTTGCTCACTGAGAGAGAGAGAGAGAGAGAGAGAGAGAGAGAGAGAGAGAGAGAGAGAGAGAGAGAGAGAGAGAAGGAGTAAATTTTTCCCGTGAGGAAAAAGGTAGTCAAAAGTTAAGTATACCTTAGTTTTACCAGACAAATGGACGTAAATTGTTTACTTATAATTTTTAAAGGAGATATTTATTTGTAAATAACGAAGACTTAGTTTTATTTCTCTAATCAGAATCTAAAGCAAAGCTCAGAAGAGGTCGGTCAAGCGCCCTTTTGTTTTCATAACCGAACTAGGCCCATTTTGTGTGGTAATAACTGAACACTTAAGAAATCGGTGCTATGTGGTAAATATTTCTTTACTTCCAAAGGGAACATTTTCTAGAAAGGAGTCTCATCTTCGCTTCAGGAATAAAAAAAAAAACCTACGTAAATTTTTATAGAAGAAGGTTTTGGAATTCTTTAATCTATTTAGTTCTCGAAAAAATTTTTTTAAGCTTTAAAAAAGGAACATATGGCCTGAAATGACCAAATCTAACAAAACCCGGACTTTATTTATATAATAAATATATATTAATATATAATATATAATAAGAATAAAGAAAACTTTCCCATTAATGAAAGCGGCTGACGTAATATATATATATATATATATATATATATATATATATATATATATATATATATATATATATATATATATATATATATATATATATATATATATATATATATATATATATATATATATATATATATATATATGAATATTAATTAAATAAATAAATAAACATATGAATAAATGAAATTTCTTTTCTATTTTGAAGCTACAGTGGATTTAGTATCCATGACCATTGGCTTCTGTTACGCCACTCAAGCAAATCAATGAATAAATTTAATGTAATCATATTAATTTTATCAAAGGTTTTGCTAAAAGCGACGCCAACAAGAACTAATAATAATAATAATAATAATAAATAATAATAATAATAATAATAATAATAATAATAATAATAATAATCGGATTTCTTCGGCTCTCTATTTCTCAATTACTTTTTCGGTTTTCATGTTTATATCACTTCGTTCGCGAGTATTCTCTCTCTCTCTCTCTCTCTCTCTCTCTCTCTCTCTCTCTCTCTCTCTCAGGCCAATCCATGCACCAGAGCTCCCAACTGGCGA
>NC_089781.1:25510380-25547880 GCF_040412425.1 Macrobrachium rosenbergii
GGAACAGACAAAGAAGATGCTGGAAACTGGGAACAGACAAAGAAGAGAAACTGGGAACAGACAAAGAAGACTGGGAACAGACAAAGAAGATGCTGAAACTGGGAGCAGACAAAGAAGATGCTGGAAACTGGGAGCAGACAAAAAGATGCTGGAAACTGACTGGAAACTGGGAGCAGACAAAGAAGATGCTGGAAACTGGGAGCAGACAAAGAAGATGCTGAAACTGGGAGCAGACAAAGAAGATGCTGGAAACTGGGAGCAGACAAAGAAGATGCTGGAAACTGTGAGCAGACAAAGAAGATGCTGGAAACTGGGAGCAGACAAAGAAGATGCTGGAAACTGGGAGCAGACAAAGAAGATGCTGGAAACTGGGAACAGACAAAGAAGATGCTGGAAACTGGGAGCAGACAAAGAAGATGCTGGAAACTGGGAGCAGACAAAGAAGATGCTGGAAACTGGGAACAGACAAAGAAGATGCTGGAAACTGGGAGCAGACAAAGAAGATGCTGGAAACTGGGAACAGACAAAGAAGATGCTGAAACTGGGAGCAGACAAAGAAGATGCTGGAAACTGGGAGCAGACAAAGAAGATGCTGGAAACTGGGAACAGACAAAGAAGATGGAAACTGGGAGCAGACAAAGAAGATGCTGGAAACTGGGAGCAGACAAAGAAGATGCTGGAAACTGGGAACAGACAAAGAAGATGCTGGAAACTGGGAGCAGACAAAGAAGATGCTGGAAACTGTGAGCAGACAAAAAGATGCTGGAAACTGGGAACAGACAAAGAAGATGCTGGAAACTGGGAAAAGACAAAGAAGATGCTGGAAACTGGGAGCAGACAAAGATGATGCTGGAAACTGGGAGCAGACAAAGATGATTCTGAAACTGGGAACAAACAAAGAAGATGCTGGAAACTGTGAACAGACAAAGAAGATGCTGGAAACTGGGAATAGACAAAGAAGATGCTGGAAACTGGGAATAGACAAAGAAGATGCTGGAAACTGGGAACAGACAAAGAAGATGCTGGAAACTGGGAACAGACAAAAAGATTCTGGAAACTGGGAACAGACAAAGAAGATGCTGGAAACTGGGAACAGACAAAGAAGATGCTGGAAACTGGGAACAGACAAAGAAGATGCTGGAAACTGGGAACAGACAAAGAAGATGCTGGAAACTGGGAACAGACAAAGAAGATGCTGGAAACTGGGAACAGACAAAGAAGATGCTGGAAACTGGGAACAGACAAAGAAGATGCTGGAAACTGGGAACAGACAAAGAAGATGCTGGAAACTGGGAACAGACAAAGATGATGCTGGAAACTGGGAACAGACAAAGATGATGCTGAAACTGGGAACAGACAAAGAAGATTCTGGAAACTGGGAACAGACAAAGAAGATGCTGGAAACTGGGAACAGACAAAGAAGATGCTGGAAACTGGGAATAGACAAAGATGATGCTGGAAACTGGGAATAGACAAAGAAGATGCTGGAAACTGGGAACAGACAAAGAAGATGCTGGAAACTGGGAACAGACAAAGAAGATGCTGGAAACTGGGAACAGACAAAGAAGATGCTGGAAACTGGGAATAGACAAAGATGATGCTGGAAACTGGGAGCACACAAAGAAGATTCTGGAAACTGGGAACGGACAAAGAAGATGCTGGAAACTGGGAACAGATAAAGATGCTGGAAACTGGGAACAGACAAAGAAGATGCTGGAAACTGGGAACAGACAAAGAAGATGCTGGAAACTGGGAGCAGACAAAGAAGATCCTGGATAGTGGGAATAGACAAAGAAGATGCTGGAAACTGGGAACAAACAATGACGATCCAGTAAACTGGAAACAGACAAGAAAAATATAGATAAATAAAGAAGTTGATTTTTGAGGAAAGTTAAGAAGAAATGAAGAAAGCAGAAATGGGTAGGCATTGATAACTGAGGAGCCTCAGAGAGACAATACATAATTCCAGGACAGACCGTCTGTTTTCCAGGAAACTGAAAAAAAAGCGAAGCGCAGGAACATGGAAACGGTGACAATAATCATGATTTAATGAACAATACGGTCAAATGAAACAGAGAGCAGACTGTGTTTAATTGATTGATTTTTATCGAACTGGCGTCACAGACACCGATAGTTTTCCAGGAATTTGAAAGCGAAGTGAATGAAGACAGAAACTGCGACAATGATCATGATGTAATGAAAAAAAAAGGTACAATGAATTAGAAATGAGACGCTGATTAATTGACTGGTTTTTATCAAACTTGCGTCAGACAGCAATGGACATCGACTTTCCAAGAAATTTCAAAGCAAAGTTAAAGATGATTTTGCCTTCGTTACTTTAATGGGATCACTATGTCAAACCCAACAAGCTACCCCTTCTCTCATGAACTGCGTGAAAATCAGCAACTCTATTGGCGCGGTCTGCTAACTTTCTCCTCCCCATCGTCAAGCTCTAGGATTCTCTTCTTTCTTTTGTTTTCCCAGATTACAGATTAAGTACATTTCTCTTTCATTCCATCTTCGTTCGTTCGTTTTCATCTAGAAATATTTTTCAACTTCATTTTCCAGTCAATTTCGAATCCCTTCCCCTCCGGTAACGGGTCAAGTCCTGTCACAGTAGTGGCGAATTGAATATCACTCCTTTTCAAATTGATACTTCAATCGATCTGTACTGGAAAATGTTATATTTATCCATATTTCCAACCAATTTCCAATCCCTTCCCCGCCGGAAACAGGTCAGACAATGACACAGCGATGACGAATTGAATATCAATCCTTTTCAAATTGATACTTCAATCGATCTATACTGGAAAATGTTATATTTATCCACAATTCCAACCAATTTCCAATCCCTTCCCCGTCGGAAACAGGCCAGATAATGCCACAGCGATGACGAATCGAATATCAATCCTTTTCAAATTAATACGACGATCGACCTATACTGGGAAATTTCATTTCTGTCAACATTTTCCAACCAATTTCCAATCCCTTCCCCGCCAGCAACAGGTCAGACCATGACGCAGCGATGACGAATTGAATATCAATCCTTTTCAAAATGATGCCCAAATCGACCTGTAACCATAAACTTCAAATCTGTCGACATTTTCCAACCAATTTCCAGTCCCTTCCCCCCCTCCCCCGTCAGCAACAGGTCAGACAATGACACAGCGATGACGAACTGAACATCGATCCTTTCCAAATTGATGCCTAGATCGACCTACATATTCATAAACTCCTCAATTAAACCCAACTATAAACCACTGAACCTTTGTTTACGTTTGCGCTTCCTCGTCAGCGCGGCTTGTTTGTTAAACCCCACACCTGTTTAACCATATTGTAGAGCCAAGCTTTGCCCCAGCGTAAACACCACATACTAATTAACCTCGGGGGAGGTAAACTCCATCATAATGGATGGGGCCCCAATGCCGATACCACTCCATCATGGTGAAACCCTTGGTGAAACCTCTGGGAAGTATGGGAGGGGTGGCTGAGAAATCTTCCACTTCGGTATATTATATAGTTGTATTTTAAACAATCTTCCTCGAGTGGAATGTTCTCGTGTACGAATTAAGTTGTAGGAATCAGTCTATTATTATTATTATTATTATTATTATTATTATTATTATTATTATTATTATTATTATGCTCCTCCACGAAACTATAGTCTATAGCTTTCGCCAAAGTGATGATATTTGTCTTGCAAACCATTGACCTTGAGTGGAGTGTTCTCGAGTACGAATTATGTTGAAGGAATACTACTAATACTACTATAATTATTATTATTATTATTATTATTATTATTATTATTATTATTATTCAGCTCTTTCATGAAACAAATCAATAACTTCATCGGGGTGAACCATCATTTCTTATACACTAGTTTCTGCGAAGCCTAGCGGACACAAGAGCATAGATTTGTCCTAAATATCAGTATTCGTTTCATTACAAATCACGATGATAATAGTGATGATGATGATGATGAGAATGATTACCTAGAGTCCTAGACCAAAGGATAAAAAACAGATACCTTGCATCAGAAAACAGAGAGAACACTGTTCACTTGGACGGCGGAACAATGTTCTTTTCTTCGGAGGAAAATCAAGGTCGATTTCATCCAAAGAAAATCAACCAATGTTTTTGGACGATAAAAAAACAAGTAGCAAATGCGCCGAAGTGTCTTCGGCGCAATCGAGTTTTTTGTACAGCCGCTACAGCGTACAATCAAGGCCACCGAAAATAGATCTATCTTTCGGTGGTCTCGGTACAATGCCGTATCAGAAGCGGCCCTTGAATCTTTAAACCACGGCCCCGTTGCCGGATGCACGATCATGGCTAACTTTAACCTTAAATAAAATTAAAACTACTGAGGCTAGAGGGCTGCAATTTGGTATGTTTGATGATTGGAGGGTGGGTGATCAACGTACCAATTTGCAGCCCTCTAGCCTTAGAAGTTGTTGTGATCTGAGGGCGGACGGCTAGACAAGTAGCCATCTGAACAGTTTTCTTTGACAGAAAACTACAAAACGACAACCTCGTCAATCCAACTGAGCGAGAGAGAGAGAGAGAGAGAGAGAGAGAGAGAGAGAGAGAGAGAGAGAGAGTTGCCGAACTCAATTCCTCGGCGGTAGTTACGCCGCAAAAAGAAGAGGGGAGAAGTGGGAGGAGTCGCCGACTTCTAAGCAACGGAGAAATTTCAATTCCATTTTCAATTAAGAGTTCTCAGCCAGGTTGGCAGGATCTGTCACTGCAACCAAGATATGGTATGCCTCCTCGCATCTTAATGCTCACTGAAGTTTCAATTATCTTCAACGGGGGGTGGGGGGGACGAGATAAAAAAAAGTGGAGGGGAAGGAGGGTGGGGGACGCCATGACTCGCTGCTACGCGTTCCATATACTCGAAGTTTAAGACTACGGATGACGTAATCAGCGAGGTGCCGTAGGTCTATCGCTTGGGCCTGTAGTGTTTTTATTTTTTTTCTTCAATGCTTTGCATCCAATAGATTAACCTTCCGAAAATATATGTGGGCCGTGAGTGAATCTCAAAAAGTAAGATACAGAAGTAGGACGAAATATGTCAAATGGATATTTAGCATTTTTCATCTCATTAACTCAATCATTTCTGTATCGCACTGACGAATGTGAGAGATGAACCAAAATTGCAGAGCCTAATTTTTTACACAGTAATGCGCAAACTTATTCCCACGTCCGCCATGGAAGACATTGAAGAAAAAAAATCTAACCTTGAGCCATGAAAAATTCAGAACGAAAACGAACTGAATTATATAAATTGAAAAACGTGAAAATTACTTATCAAAAGGGATCACTTCAGCGGCATATCATCGTCCATCCTGAGAGAGAGAGAGAGAGAGAGAGAGAGAGAGAGAGAGAGAGAGAGAGAGAGGGCAATGAAGTCCTGCATAACAGCCTTGGAAATAGAAGCTTCCACACCAGTAGGACCGGCCGAAATCCTTCACGATATCCTTCGAAGTACAAATCCTCATTCACCCTCAAGAAGAGATCTTCGCCGAGTGGACGGAGTGGGGTTGGCAGTGGTAAGGGAGGGAGGGGGCAGAGGTAGGGGGAGGGAGGGGGCAGAGGTAGGGAGAGAGGGGGAAGGCTTACAGGAGACGTGAGAACCTGCTTCTGGAGTTAAGCGAGCCGTGACCGCCTCCCTCCACAGGACTTGGCGTCTTCCAGCGCTCCTTCGCAGCTTATCAACGCCGAGGCAATGGAGCCACCTGGCAACACCTGTGATTTAGCGGGCCACAATTATCATAACAACGCCTTGCGGGAACCCGCCGATAATAAGAGATCGCCTCGCCAAAAGCCGTCTGCATCTTTTTTTTTTTTTTGTCAAGTCCTTCGGATAATAACAAGGTCGGGAGAAATGTACTCGGAATTTTATTATTAGTTAAGCATGGCTAACATACACTCTAGCTTCATTTTATTTATACGCATGCACACGCACACGTGCACACACATATATATATATATATATATATATATATATATATAGATATATATACATACATATATATACACATATATATACACATACATATATATTTGCGTATGTATATAATGCATATATATATATATATATATATATATATATATATATATATATATATATATATATATATATATATATATATATATATATATATATATATATATATATATATATATATATATATATATATATATATATATATATATATATATATATATATATATATATGTGTGTGTATATATATATATGTGTGTGTGTGTGTGTGTTTGTATGTATGTATGTATGCAAGAAATCGTACTGATGTCAAATACTGATATTCCCAAGAACAGATTTCCTTGAAAACAATAATACGAACCGCTAAGAAGACCTATTTAGAAATCTTACACAAGCGTTGTTGTGTGACTTTCAGATCTCACATCCATGTCATCAAATTAATAATATATATTTCCTAAAGCTCGTCATGTACAGAGATTATTCAAATTTTAAATGCATCAGTAAATCCACCTGGTTCCCTGGTAATGGCTGACATATATCAATTGACACGAATTTTATATGTCAGCAAGTTGTTGTTGTATGCTAAATTATTTCTAGAAAAGTAAAAAAAAAAACAAGTAAAAATTGCGCCGAAGTGTCCTCGGCGCAATCGAGTTTTCTGTACAGCGGCTACAGCTTATAATCAAGGTCACCGAAAATACATCTATCTTTCGGTGGTCTCGGTATAATGCTGTATGAGCAGAGGCCCATGAAACTTTAACCACGGCCCGATGGTGGCCTATCCTATATCGTTGCCAGAAGCATGAGTATTCTTTCTTTTTCTTTTTAACGTGCTTTTATTCCCATTTTTGTATGGGGTAAGCACGATGCCTTCTTTTGAAGGACTTTTTGATTTGGCTTTGGGGTAGACCTGTGGTCTCGATCGGCTGCCCTGCCTGACATCGCTTATGGTTTCATGTATCATACCAGACCCAACGCCCTTTCTTGAGTTGATTGGCGAGAGTTCGAGGTGAGATGTTTGTTATGTTTTTAGAAGGTGTTGTAGTGGCTTTGTTTTGGCATGAGTATGGCTAACCTTAACCCTAAATAAAATAAAAACTACTGAGGCTAGAGGGCTGCAATTTGGTATGCTTGATGATTGAGTGTGGATGATCAACATACTAAAGCCCTCGCCTCATGTTTTTAAGATCTGAGGGCGGAGAGAAAAGATAGGCAGACAAAGCCGGCACAATAGTTTTCTTCTATTCAGAAAACTAAAAACCGTGAAGCCAAAAAAAGATAAACAGAATAAATTTTGGATGAAAAAATTTAAACAACAATAAAACTATTCCAAGCTAAATCTTATAAAAGACAAAAAAAATTCTCAATAAAAAAATCTGAACAAAATATTCAATTTTATAGTACTAATTCTTCAGTGAAAACATTTTCGTAATGATAATAATAATAATAATAATAATAATAATAATAATAATAATAATAATAATAATAATAATAATAATAATAATTTAGATAAAAATAAAATCACTTTTATCGCAAATGTAATAATAATAATAATAATAATAATAATAATAATAATAATAATAATAATAATAATAATAATAATAATAATAATAATAATAATAATAATAATAATAATAATAATTCAGATAAAAATTAAACTACTTTTATCGCAAATGTAGAAATGAACAAAAACCTATATTAGAAATTTAGACTTGAAAACTACCATTTTATGGTGGCAATTTAGGAATGAAGGACACAACTTTATAGCAAAACTTTTGCAATAAAAACCAAGCTTTTACGAGTGTCCAACCATTTATCTATCATTAATACTACGGTAATATTGTGTCTAATGATGATGAACAATAAAATAAAACATTTCCAGAGAGAGAGAGAGAGAGAGAGAGAGAGAGAGAGAGAGAGAGAGAGAGAGAAATATGCAGACAGAGTTCTACAATAATGCACCAATCCACATTCGCAGAGAGAGAGAGAGAGAGAGAGAGAGAGAGAGAGAGAGAGAGAGAGAGAGAGAGAGAGTCATGAATTAATCCACCACTTCATACTGGCGAGGAGAGAGAGAGAGAGAGAGAGAGAGAGAGAGAGAGAGAGAGAGAGAGAGAGAGAGAGAGAGAGAGAGAGAGAGAGTTTAAAATAATCCACCAATCCATATGTGCAGAGAGAGAGAGAATCTCAAAATAATCTACCAATCCACATGTGCAGAGAGAGAGAGAGAGAGAGAGAGAGAGAGAGAGAGAGAGAATCGTAACTGCAATCCGGTGTACAGAGAGAGAGAGAGAGAGAGAGAGAGAGAGAGAGAGAGAGAGAGAGAGAGAATCGTAGTTGCCGGTAGTACATGAGAGAGAGAGAGAGAGAGAGAGAGAGAGAGAGAGAGAGAGAGAGAATCGTAATTGCACGGTAGTACATGAGAGAGAGAGAGAGAGAGAGAGAGAGAGAGAGAGAGAGAGAGAGAGGGAGAGAGAGAGAGAGCCCTAATATACACCACGGTCATTGCAAAGTGGTCTCCTTCCTTTTTCCACCGGGAGCAATTAATTTGCGCTGCATCGTTAGTCAAATTCCGGGGCATTATACGGTCATCTTAACCTACACCTTTTGTCTCAAGCGACTCACGCCCTTATGCCGCCCGCTCTTGGGCGCCGTTATAAATCACCCATAAACGATGGCGTAGGTGGCGCTCTAATAGGCTAGCCGATGTTATTTAAATTTGATAATAGTTGGCAGAGTAATGGTGGAGATTCCTGTTGGAGATTACAGCTGGAGGAGTCCTTGGAAGGTCAGCGGTACAGAGGTCTTGTTGGGGATTCTTGTTGAGGGTAATGCTAGTGGCTCCATTGAAGATTCATTCTGGATCCTTTTGGAGGAACTGTTGGAGATTTTGTTACAGCTTTGCTGGGGATCCTGGTAAATATCCATGTTGGAGATTTTGCCAAAGGTTATTGTTGGAGGTTCTGTGCAAATTTGCAAGAGGTTAACACTGATTCTTTTACATTACTGTTGGAGGCTGTTGTTGGAGATTCCGTTATTGAGTCTAATAGTTTCATTTGAGGCTGTTGTTGGGGATTCCGTTAAGCTTATAACAGTTTCTAGCTGTTGTTGGAGATTCCGTTATTTTAGGCCAACTATTTCTGTTGGAGGCTGTTGTTGGAGAGTTTCCATGTTGTTATTTGAGGCTAACAGCTTACAACTATTTCTGTTGGAGGCTGTTGTTGGAGATTCCGTCATTTGAGGCTTATAGTTTACAACAGTTTCTGTTGCATGTTGTTGGAGATTCCGTTATTTGAGGCTAATAGCTTACAACTATTTCTGTTGGAGGCTGTTGTTGGAGATTCCGTTATTTGAGGCTAATAGCTTACAACTATTTCTGTTGGAGGCTGTTGTTGGAGATTCAGTTATTTGAGGCTAATACTGCCCTACAATGGAAGACTGCAGTATCTGCAAAAATAAAAAAATGAGAAAAATGGTAGATACTCCCTTGCCTTACTACCGATTCTGCAGATACTGCAAATGAGACCCCTTAAATACTCTTGGAAAGCACTGAAGAATCATTCTGAAACTGCAGTAACTCGTGTACTGGTGTTTCGCGAGCCCGATAGGTGAGTGGCATTATTTCAATTTCGAAAACTTTGCAGATACTGCAGTTTTCCATTTTAGGAGGCTGTTTTAGAGCATTACAAGAAGATGAACTACGAAGGTTCTGTAGGAATTTCATTTTTGTAATAACGACAAGGGAATATGAATAAAAAAAATAGCATGTTAAAAAAATTAAAAGAACTGGGAAAATATAGATCACAACAACGGGAAAGAAGAGAGTAAAATAATAAAACATGATACACAGTTAGACCGAATGTTTGATAGAATATAGAATGAAAGATAAAAGAGAGAAAGAGAGAGAGAGAGAGAGAGAGAGAGAGAGAGAGAGAGAGAGAGAGAGAGAGAGAGAGAGAGAAGCAAGGCAAGGAAGAGGAAAAAAGAGAGAATTGAAGAGAATGATTGGAGGAGGGGTGGTGAGCGATCAAGATAGGGTAGGGAGAGGGGAGAGGGGGGAGGGGAGAGGGGGGTGGGGTTAACTGTACAGCTTATGAATAGTACCGTGGCCCCAGGGACTACTATAGTTGAAGCTTTAGCCGAGGTCTTTGGACCTTGGCTTTAGCAACGTATAAATTTCAGTGAACGAACAAGTTCTCCCCAGGGAATAAATTCTAAAGAGGAATAAATTCTAAAGAAGAATAAATTCCAAAGACGAATGAACTCCAACCACGGAGAATAAATTCTAAACAGGAATAAATCCAAAAACCAATAAATTCTACAGAGGAATAAATTCTAAAGAAAAATAAATTCCAAAGAAGAATAAATTATAAAGAAGAATAAATTCTAACCGAATGAATTCTAACCGCGGGGAGTAAATTCTAAAGAGGAATAAATTCTAAAGAAGAATAAATTCCCCCCAAAAATTCCAAAGGACAAATACTAGCTGAATGAATTCCAACTGCGGGGAGTAAATTCTAAAGAAAAATAAATTCTAAAGAAGAATAAATTCCAAAGAAGAATAAATTCTAGAGTAGAATAAATCCAAAGAAGAATAAATTCTAAAGAAGAATAAATTCTAACCGAAAGAATTCCAACCTCGGGGAGTAAATTCTAAAGAGGAACAAATTCTAAAGAAGAGCAAATTCCAAAGAAGAATAAATTACAAAGAAAATAAATTCTAACCGAATGAGTTCCAACCGCGAGAGTGAATTTTTACGGCGGAGAAATTCCAATATCAAGCAGAATTTACCAAGCGATTTATAATCCAGCTCTTAAGCTTAAATTATATATATATATATATATATATATATATATATATATATATATATATATATATATATATATATATATATGCATATATATATATATATTATTGAAAGAGATTTTATATATGTATCTCACTAACACTTAAAAACTCTAGAGATATCATAATGGATTTCCATCGAAGAACAAAAGAGTATAATGTAATTAACTAACTACTTGGGAATTACAGTAACAAATAAATTTCCCTTGAACAAAATGAGAATTAATATGGTTTATATAAAGACGCCTTTACAACTACTCTGAAAAACTTGAAAAAACTGCACATTTTTAAAGTAATTTTAATTTTCCTAACATACAAACCTGAAAGTCTTTTACACAGATGCTTTTCAATTGTGAAAAACTAAAAGAAACGGATTTTCCATTTTCGATTTCCCCAAAAGACCTATTTTCAAAACCCATAATAAGTCGGCGATAACAATAACAGAATGTCATTACACAATGTCATCAGATAACTTAATCTGATATTGTGGTGTACATTCCTGTAACCTGTCAGCCTTAAATTATTTGTACCTTTTCAGCCTTTATCTTTGTAATTTTGAAACACTATCCAAATGTAACTCCGCTTCCATCATACGCAAGTGCATGATGCGCATTCCAGAATCATCAGCAGTGCCAACAACACAAAAAAACATCCGAACGATTTCCTATATTCTGGCCGGTTGGCAGCCCTGGCGATTTGTGATCGCGCGCCATCTGTGTTTACGTGGAAAGTTCGCCAATTCCGATCGCTAGGACCGGTCTCTTTCGCGTCCCCGGAATGAATTAGGTGTTAAAGGCCCCCCATTATGAGGGCGGTGCGGCCAGCATTTGAACAACGAATGTTCAGGCTAATGACATTAATCTAATAGATGGCTTTTCTTTTCTTTTTTTTTTTTTGAAGGAAACGCCTCCGGAATTTTTATTCTTGTTTTGCTGTTTATTGTTGATAATATTTATCTTTTTTATCAATTCGTTATCATGGTCATTGCTGTTTTCAAAGACAGTAGGGAATGCGGTAGAAATTTCTCCGGCAATCAAATCTCGCAAGTGTACCTTAATAGCGTAATTACTGATAAGGTCAGAAAGTACTCATTAATGATAAAAATAATTACTGATATATACTCTTTAGTGATGAAAATAATTACTGATAAGGTCAGAAAATACCCATTAGTGATAAAAATAATTACTGATAAGGTCAGAAAATACTCATTAGTGATAAAAATAATTACTGATAAGATTAGAAAATACTCATCAGTGATAAAAATAATTACTGATAAGGTCAGAAAATACCCAATAGTGATAAACATAATTACTGATATCAGAAAATACCCATTAGTGATAAAAATAATTACTGATAAGGTCAGAAAATACCCATTAGTGATAAACATAATTACTGATAAGGTCTGAAAATACCCATTAGTGATAAAAATAATTACTGATAAGATCAGAAAATACTCATTAGTGATAAAAATAATTACTGATAAGATCAGAAAATACCCATTAGTGATAAAAATAATTACTGATAAGATCAGAAAATACCCATCAGTGATAAAAATAATTACTGATAAGGTCAGAAAATTCTCATTAGTGATAAAAATAATTACTGATAAGATTAGAAAATACTCATCAGTGATAAAAATAATTACTGATAAGGTCAGAAAATTCTCATTAGTGATAAAAATAATTACTGATAAGGTCAGAAAATACCCATCAGTGATAAAAATAATTACTGATAAGATCAGAAAATACCCATTAGTGATAAAAATAATTACTGATAAGATCAGAAAATACCCATTAGTGATAAAAATAATTACTGATAAGGTCAGAAAATACCCATCAGTGATAAAAAATAATTACTGATAAGATCAGAAAATACCCATTAGTGATAAAAATAATTACTGATAAGGTCAGAAAATATGCATTAATGTTCACGTCGAGTAAAATCAATAATTACTGATGAAGTCAGAAAACATTCATCACTGATAGTTTCAGGCCAAGTATTAATGACTGATAGGTCAAAGCAAAATTATTTATTATTCATGAAGTCGGGAAAATCTCTTCACTGCAGTCATCAGCAGAGACCTGCCACTAATATAACGCATTAAATGTCACTGGGTAACCGCAAAATCACTAGTTAATTATCACTGAGCATAAGAAGAGGTATTTATTCAAGTTCTTGTTTTCCACAGTAATCACATGACGCATTTCTTGGATAAGATAATTAGCGGGATTTTTATTTTTTCCCCTTGCTAGCGAAGAGTTTTCCTAATTAAATCGTTCCTTACCCAAACCTTTGCTAATTGGAATGCTCTGCCTGAAATATGCTCGTTAGGGCGATTTGACCCAAAAGTTTTACTAATTAAGGCGGTTTACCATTCAAAATTTGGCTAAATTGAGTTGTGTTGTTCCGAAAACCTCGTCTCTTATTTAAATGTTCTCAGAACTTCATCAGATTTGTCTTTAGTATGTTTTCTAAAAAAAATATGTATATCTAATTGACCTGATTATGTTTTCAGCTGCAATTAACAAACATAAGAGAACTTCCTGGAGTCTCACTTGCGTCCCTCGCAACTTTCCACTGCGCTGGCCCAAAGTTCAAACCTAGATCACAGCTCGATAGATTCACTGGCGTAGGACCTTACTGTCCCTGTGAAATGGGGATGAGAGTTGGCGGCACCTAGATCTCTACCTGCTGAGTCAGCAACGGCCATTTGCTTTGCTCCCCCAGGTCTCAGGTGGGTGAGAATATGTGGTTGGGTGCCAATCATACATTTGTATATTAGGTTCACAGAAATTTAGAAATGGAGAAATTAAAGAAAAAGAAAGCACACCAACATGAAAAACGGAGTGAAAGATAACTCACAACAAGTAAAAAATGCGCCGAAGTTTCTTCGGCGCATTAGAGTTTTCTGTACTGCGTATAATCAAGACCACCAAAAATAGATCTATCTTTCGGTGGTCTCGGTATAATGCTGTATGAGCCGCGGCCCATGAAACTTTAACCACGGCCCGATGGTGGCCTGTCCTATATTGTTGCTAGATGAGCGATTATGGCTAAACTTAACCTTAAATGAAATCAAAACTACTGAGGTTAGAGGGCTGCAATTTGGTATGTTTGATGATTAGAGTGGATGATCAACATAACAACTTGCAGCCCTCTAGCCTCGGTAGTTTTTAAGATCTGAGGGCGGAAAGAAAGTGCGGACAGAAAAAAGTGCGGACGGCCAGATAAAGCCAGCACAATAGTCTTTTCAGAAAACTAAAAATAAGTTACTTCTAATCATTATTGTTCGTGTAAAACACTGACACCCATCTATATGTTACGATAAAACTTTGACATACAATACACCTAGTTATTATTGTTGACATAAAACAATGACACACAAATAATTAGTATTAGTTAACGGAGCAGTTTAAAGGTATAAGGGCATTCATTGTTCAGTAAGTCTGCCTACTATTTAACGTCTCGTACGCAACAAAGGGTATCTAAAAAAAAACAAATAAATAAATAAAAAAAAATATATGACTGTGTCCAACAAATCATGATTCCGATTACAAGCAAATCGAAGGCTTATACCGCTCTCATGTTTCATTAGTAGCATCGTATCGTTGAGAAAACAAAGTAGTATTTGAATTGTGATGCCAAAAAAAAAGGCTTCATTTAAAAAAAAAATTTGTATTTTCATATATTCGAGAAATGCGCAAGAGACCGGTGAATTGAGAAATTATATAATCGTGATTAAAAAAAGAAAAAAAAAAATTATATACATATATACACACACACATATATATATATATATATATATATATATATATATATATATATATATATATATATGTATGTATATATTCCGTAACTATTTTCATAGATTGTGTTCTCATTACCATTATTCTTACTGGGAGGTATTTTCTTTTATAAAAAAAAATTTTCGCATAAATAATTCCTTATTTCCAGTCTCTTTCGCATTTCTCGAATATATGTAAATACAGTAATTTTAGACAATATATACACTCTCTCTCTCTCTCTCTCTCTATATATATACATATATATATATATATATATATATATATATATATATATATATATATATATATATATATATATATATATATATATATATATATATATATATATATATATATGTATATATAATTATTATTATTCAGGAGGCTTACCTATTATTCTCTCAGAATTCGTGAACGACACTTTGTTCATATAAGGTTTTCTTTTTTATATATATTTTTTCAAAAGTTTCAGCTAAAACCCATAATATCATTACAAAAAAAAAAAACTTTATTCTTTTTCCTTTAGAAGAAAAACGAATATTTAGATTTACGTACCTGCTTAGGTTTGGATATGTTACCTCAGTATTTCATTATTCCGTAATCTACAGTTTTATCTAAAAGATATGAATGAAAATATAACTAAATAAATATCTAGAATATAGGATTTAGGCCAGAAGCCAAGCGCTGGGACCTATGAGGTCTGAAAGGTGTAACAGGAGGAAAACCTCAAAGCAGTTGCACTATTGAACAATTATTACGAGAGGGTGGGAAGTAAGATAGAAAAAAGAGAATATGAAAGGAGGTACAGCAAAAGGAATGAAAGAGGTTACAGCTAGGGGCCGAAGGGACGCTGCAAAGACCCTTAAGTAATGCCTACAGTACACCAAGTGAGGTGTACTGACGGCAGTATCTTGAGGACCCATTACAACAATTCCACAGTGCTTTGGACCTGTTCAAATAAGAAATAAGTATCAGGTATTATATTCCTGGTGGAACTATGATAAGATAAACGGGAATGTTTACAACCACAAGAGGCTGTTGGTGATCATTCTTCCCCCTTCTCCCATAACACATACACACAATCAGGCTGCTGGTGCCCCCTCCCCCGCCTCTCTATCTCTCTCTCTCTCTCTCTCTCCAAACCCGCCTTCGTGAGAGACCAAATTATGGCGTCATGTTCTTTCCCTTCTTCATATGCAAGCTCGATCTGTTTCTAATGAGGATCCCGTCATGCCATACATCAGGGCAACAACCTTCGACACGCAAACCCCCCCTGCCCCCAAATGCCCCAAATGCCCCTCTATACCCAAGGAACCGTCCCATAAGTCTCACTTCTTTTTTTATCTTGCTTTTTTTAACCCCCACTGGTGGACACTTCCTAAATCCACAACCAGCCACCAAAGCCCCTACCCACCCGTCCATACCCCCTCCCCCTTCCATACCCCCGCCCACCCCTCACAGTCTTTCCTTTGCCTTACAGGTCACGCCCTCTTTTTATTGCTTCCGGAACCGTTAATGTGGAAGGTCTGGTCCGTTTTTATGGACATGCATGAACATCCTGATACGAGGCAAGAAATGTTTCGCTGGAACACAAGATGCAGAATAAAATCTCAGAAAAATGCTCCTGCAAAAGTAAAATCATACTTAGGTTTTGAAACAAACGATATTGGGGAAAGAAGGGTCCAAATGTAAAATGGCCTCTTCAAACCTGCAGTTATTATTATTATTATTATTATTATTATTATTATTATTATTATTATTATTATTATTATTATTCAGAAGACGAACCCTATTCATATGGAACAAGCCCCCCACAGGGGCCACTGACTTGAAATTCAAGCTTCCAGAGAATATTATTATTATTATTATTATTATTATTATTATTATTCAGAAGCTGAAACCCATTCATATGGAACAAGCCCGCCACAGGGGTCACTTACTTGAAATTCAAGCTTCCAAAAATATTATGGTGTTCACTAAGAAGAAGTAGGAGGAAGTAAAGGGAAATACAGAAAGAACAAACATCACTTATTAAAAAAAATAAATTAATAAATAGATAAATGGATAAAAATGCAAAAAAATGCAAGAAGAATAGTATTATAGTAGTATTTGCAGAGCATTTTCTCTGGAACTTCTAAAGATGGAATTTAAATGTTAATTATGATTGTGATCCTGCGGCTTTAAATCCTGCCTTCGAAGAAACTCTCTTGTGCGTTTTTATTTGATTTAAGGTTAAAGTTAGCCATGATCGTGCGTCTGGCTCCGCTATAGGACAGGCCACCACCGGGCCATGGCTGAAAGTTTCATGGGTAGCTGCTGAAAGTTTGTTTTTATTTGATTTAAGGTTAAGGTTAGCCATGATCGTGCGTCTGGCTCCGCTATAGGACAGGCCACCACCGGGCCATGGCTGAAAGTTTCATGGGCCGCTGCTAAGAGTTTCAGTTTGTATTTGATTTAAGGTTAAAGTTAGCCATGATCGTGCGTCTGGCTCCGCTATAGGACAGGCCACCACCGGGCCATGGCTGAAAGTTTCATGGGCCGCTGCTGAAAGTTTGTTTTATTTGACTTAAGGTTAAGGTTAGTCATGATCGTGCGTCTGGCTCCGCTATAGGAAATGCCACCACCGGGCCTTGGCTGAAAGTTTCATGGGCCGCTGCTGAGAGTTTCATTTTTGTTATGATTGATTTAAGGTTAAAGTTTTATTAGCCTGAGAGTTTGATCGTTGTTAACCGTCTGTCAGCTCCGCTATAGGACATGCCACCACCGGGCCATGGCTGAAAGTTTCATGGGCCGCTGCTGAGAGTTTCAGTTTTTATTTGATTTAAGGTTAAAGTTAGCCCTGATCGTGCGTCTGGCTCCGCTATAGGACAGGCCACCACCGGGCCATGGCTGAAAGTTTCATGGGCCGCTGCTGAGAGTTTCAGTTTTTATTTGATTTAAGGTTAAAGTTAGCCATGATCGTGCGTCTGGCTCCGCTATAGGACAGGCCACCACCGGGCCATGGCTGAAAGTTTCATGGGCCGCTGCTGAGAGTTTCATGGGCCGTGGCTGACAGTTTCATACTCCTCACTGCTGGACACGCAAGATAATCGTGCCATTGCAATATCTTAGGAGGCCAGAAAAAACAAGTAAAAATTGTGCCGAAGCTTCCTTGGCGCAATCGAGTTTTCTGTACAGCGTATGATGCTGTGTGAAACTGTCAGCCACGGCCCATGAAACTCTCAGCAGCGCCCCTTCACACATGAAACTTTCAGCCATGCCCCGGTGGTGGCCTGTCCTATAGCGGAGCCAGACGCACGATAATTGCTAACTTTAACTTTAAATAAAATAAAAAACACTGAGACTAGAGGGCTGCAATTTGGTATGTTTGATGATTGGGGGTGGATGATCAACACACTAATTTGCAGCCCTCTAGCCTCAGTGGTTTTTAAGATCTGAGGGCGGACAGAAAAAGTGCGGACGGACAGACAAAGCTGTCACAGTAGTTTTCTTTTACAGAAAACTAAAAACTTTCAATTCTGGAGAAATGTTGCATCTCCCACAACTTGAACCCTTGAATTCCGTAATGAAAATCGTCACTTTTAGAAAAATAAACAAAAACAAAAACATTGACCTACTTCAGCTAGACAGCCTGAGACCCCACAATTCTGACTGATTGATTGATTGATTATGGACTACTAAAACTGGCGTCACAACATCAAGGTTACTGATCCCGGCACAATTGTAAGAAATTTTAAACTCTCTCGAGAGAGACTTGACAATTCTAGCTAGTCAACGCTACTGAAAAACATATATATGGATTTTTATTTTTATAATTCTCACATTTCTGTTGCGTTTTCACCATTGCTTCAAACTTTTCCTCTTATAAACAATCTACTAACTGTTTTCAATGTTTAACCAACATAATATGAAAGAAGCTGAGGATTTCAATATTCATCAGTCAGTTAACTTTTACTTTCGGAGGAATATGTCAACAGTAAAGTTTTACGTTTTGTGTCTTTTAAATTTTGACAAAGGAAATCCAGACCTAATATTTTATTTCATCCATTATTTACTTTATTTATTATTTCTACGCTCTATCATATTTACAGGGTAGCGGATGGCAAGCACTTGCAAAAGAGATGTAATGCACACACGCACAAACATACACACACACATATATATATATATACTTTCAATTGCCTTTCAAAAAAACACACAGAAATGTATGTACACATATACATATATGTATATACATATATATATATATATATATATATATATATACATATATATATATATATATATATATATATATATATATATATATATATATATCTATATATATATGTAAATATATATATATATATATATATATATATATATATATATATATATATATATATATATATATATATATATATATATATATAAATATATATATATATATATATATATATATATATATATATATATATATATATATATATATATATATATATGTGTGTGTGTGTGTGTGTGTGTGTGTATATATATATATATATATATATATAAACACCATATATATATATATATATATAAACACCATCAGTAGTAGTGTTAAACACTTACACACACACACACACACACACACTACACCTTTAACTTCTGCCAATCTTTCTCTTTTCCTGGATAATTAAGACATTACCGCCCCTAAAACCTTCCAAAATACAATCCCTTTTTACCAACCTCTCTTTCTCCAATCTCACCTCTTGACCAAACCATCTCAAACACAGATCCATCTTTTCTTTATAATGACCCTTCACTCTTTCATATTGCTGCATATCTCATCATTTCAACTCATCATTAAATCAGATATACTTCACAGTTCCTTTCACAAGATTCAATTTTTTTTTTTATTCAACCCTTTCTTCCTACATGATAAAAAAATATAATAAAGAAAGTGGAAGATATATTTTTTTTAAATCATTAAGATTCCATTTAAATCTACTTGAAACAAAGAAATAAACCAGACTTCATATATCACTACAGAAAAAAAATTCAAAAATAAATAAAGGCAAATAAAAACATCAGTCCATAAAGGCAAAATAAAAACATCAGTCTAAAAAGGTAAAATAAAACATTAGCCTATGAATGCAAAATAAAAACATCAGTCCATAAAGGCAAAATAAAAAAAATCAGTCTGTAAACGCAAAATAAAAACAATTTATAAAGGAAAAATATCGACATCAGTCTATGAAGGCAAAATAAAAACATAAGCCTAAAAAGGCAAAATAAAAACATGCCCATAAAGGTCAAATAAAAACATCAATGTACCAAAGCAAAATAAAAAAACATCAGTCTATAAAGACAGAATGAAAACATCACTGCATAAAGGCAAAATAAAAAACCAACCTACAAAGACAAAAAAAAATTATAAAAACATCAGTCCATTAAAGACAAAATAAAAAATATCAGTCTTTACAGACAAAAATGTCAGTCCATAAAAGACAAAATAAGAAAAAAAATCAGTCTTTCCAGGCAAAATAAAAACATCAGTCCATTAAAGACTAAAATAAAAAAAACATCAGTCTTTACAGCCAAAATAAAAACATCAGTCCATTAAAGACTAAAATAAAAAAAAACATCAGTCTTTACAGACAAAATAAAAACATTAGCCCATGAAAGACAAAATAAAAACATTAGTGTTTACAGACAAAATAAAAACATTAGCCCATGAAAGACAAAATAAAAACATTAGTGTTTACAGACAAAATAAAAACATTAGCCCATGAAAGACAAAATAAAAACATTAGTGTTTACAGACAAAATAAAAACATTAGCCCATGAAAGACAAAATAAAAACATTAGTGTTTACAGACAAAATAAAAACATTAGTCCATGAAAGACAAAATAAAAACATCAGTCCATTAAAGACAAAATAAACACCAGTCTTTACAGACAAAATAAAAACACCAGTCCATTAAAGACAAAAAAAAAAGTCAGTCATCACAGACAAAATAACATCAAACCATTAAAGACAAAATAAAGAAAAAATCAGTCTTTACAGAGAAAATAAAAACATCACTCCATTAAAGAAAAAATGAAAAACATCATTATTCAGACAAAATAAAAACATCAGTCTTCACAGACAAAATAAAAACATCAGTCCATTAAAGACAAAATAAAACACCACTCCATTAAAGACAAAATAAAAACACTAGTCCATTAAAGACAAAATAAAAAAAAAACATCAGTCTTCAGACCAAATAAAACCATCACTCCACAACCACAAAAACTAAAAACATCAACACATCGAAGCACAACATCCCGAAGCCCCCCCACACCCGACCCTTAAACGCGGAGCGAGTCGACCTCAGCACGAGTTCCAGGACAAGAAACGATCGAGAATTGAATTCCTGATGAACAACGACCGTCCGAGGGGGCATAATTCCCATTGTTTAGAGCCAGCGGAGAACACTCCCAAGCCACAGGTCACGTAATTTTCATTAGTATTGCGTGATTTACGGGATATTGTTTAAGGTATTTACCCTCCCGCGGTCTTCTGTTGAATTTATCATACAATGGCCCCGGCTGTAGGGGCGGGGGAGCCCAAAGGTGCGGGCTCCATGTGGGGAGTGCTGGGTGGGCTGGATTATGAAGTGCAATGGGGGGGGGTGAGTGAAGGGGGGAGGGGTGTGGTGAGGGTCTCCCCACCCCTCTACTCCAGTCCTACCTTCCTACAGTGAGGTTTGGTGAAGAGTAAAGGAGTTGGTAAAGAGAAGATCAAGTGAAATGTGATAGGAAGTATAACATGTGGTTATAAACAAAAATATATATATATAGTATATATATATATATATATATATATATATATATATATATATATATATATATATATATATATATATATATATATATATATGTATATATATATCAGTATATATATATAATATCTATATATGTATGTACGTATATATATATATATAGTATATGATCTGGTCTCTTCCGTTTACATTCATTTATTATCTTTTGTTTCTTCTATAAAATGATTACCATATTCTCTGGAAGCTTGAGTTTCAAATCAACGGCCTCTGTGAATTTGTTCCGTATGAATACGGTTCCTCTTCTGAATAATGTATATATTTGTATATATAAATAAAAACCTCATGCTTGTGAGGTGGAGGAGGAGGAGAAGAGCCTAATTCAAGGCAATAGAAGCAAAAAGAAATGAAATAATAGGCTGGCAGATCATGGCATGAGGGCACAGGTGGGCCTCATAATGAAGAGAGGGTGGGCAACACGAAAGCAGCTATGGTGGCTGGAAGGGTGAATTTGAGGAGGAGGAGGAGGAGGAGGAGGAGGAGGAGGAGGAGGAGGAGGAGGAGGAGGAGGAGGAGGAGAGAGTACTGGTATAGTTTCTGAAGTTCTGATAAAAGGAGAGGAGAAAAGGAGACGAAGGGTACCGAACCAAAGAGGCCGCGGGAAGAGGAGGGTATGTAAGCAGCAACAATGCCCGGGTGACCAAAGACTCTGGCTCCGACATAAACTTCCAAGGCAAAGCGTTATTGTTCCGAGTGGGCGCCTCTTCTTAATGCTGCACCTCCATCATCTTCTTCATCCCCCCTCCCTCCTCCTCCTCCTCCTCCTCCTCCTCCTCCTCCTCCTCCTTCATCGTCTATAGGTTATCCTCCACCACCTCCTCCTCCTCCTCCTCTTCTTCTTTTACCCCGAGGAAGAGCTCCACAACGCCGGGCGTGGGACACTTTCGGCCAATTGTATAAGGTCGGAACAGGCATTCGCGGGACCTTTTGGTGCTAGACAAAGGGGGACTTTGGGAGAGGAAGGTTTCATGAACGTATTGTCCTTAAGAGAATAGACAGAGAACCCGAGTCTATCATTATTAGTGATCAGTAATAACCTAATGAAGGGGTTCTCACTCGAGGCTCGGCTACCTTTTGTTTGCTCATTAATGTATGCGTTGGACACGCCCCCTTTCTCTGGCCCTTCGCGCTGCCCTCCTCCTCCTCCTCCTCCTCCTCCTCCTCCTCCACATCCAACTCTCAGCCATTTTGGGGAAGGGCCCTTGGGTCTAGGGGGAGGGGATGGGAGGCGAGGGATCTCTCATTCTTTTAACCCTTTTCCTCTAATTCAACGACCAGTCTCCCCAACTCTCTCATAAATAATGAGTGATTAAAAGCTTCAATCGTTTCAAAAGATAATAAATATTCATTAATGGAAAACCCAACAAAAATTTTAAAAACATATACATAAAATAAAAATAAATAATAATAATAATAATTTTAGCAAGTCAAGTGCCCTCAAAGGACTTCAATCCCTTCAAAGTCAACACTCGGTCCCATCGGTTGCCATGGCAACATCTCCCACAATATGACAAGCCAATAGAAAGTTCCTTCTCAACTGATGCATGAATCAGCAGAGTATTAGAGTAATAGCGGCGCCTTTTTTGTCCCATTCAGACTCCGTTATAGAAGTTTGAACAATGTTAATGGGTTGGTTGGCCTTTAGGAAGTTAAAGCACTTTGACCCGATTGGTTAGGATTTTTTTTTTATATTAGTTTAACCATTATATACTGTAGTTGGTGAGATTTCATCAAAGCACTTTTGTGTAGGTAGTTAAAGCACCCTTACCTATTCGGTTAGACTTTATGTTACACTGACTATTTTTGCCAGGCTGGTTAGACTTTTTGCAGTCTGAACACTTCAGTAACTGGTCTATTTAACTGAATCTCAGTTTTCATCACTTTAACATTATTGATTAGAACATTTTTTCATTGGTTAGGGCATATTCAAGTAGTTAGATACTATCATAGAAGATTAAGCAATACCATCTGGTTGGTTAGACTGTATTACAGTATTGTAGATTTTGACCTTATACTTAAAAGCTAGACTTTATGTCTTTATGACTGCAATATGAACACTTTCGTTTGGACAGCAAGGTTTCACTATTAGAATTATGGACATTGCAGTGCCTGTTCAAAACTTTATATAGCAGTCTGAGAACTTCTCTCTAGTTGGTTAAACTTCATATTAGTTGTAGGAACTTCATCTGATCGGTTAGACTTTTGGAGAGTTTATAACTTGTCAATTTGTTAATTATACCTTATCATAACAGTTTAATTGGCACTTGGGGCCATACAGTGGATAATTAAAAATATTTATATACACTGATCAACAGTGGACCACCAGTTGATGCAGACTGAAGACTCCATTTATGACAAAAGAATTTGGTAAGAAATGCGTCGAAGTTCTTCAGTGCGATTGAGTTTTCTGCACAGCCGGTATAGTGTATAATCAAGGCCACCGAAAATAGATCTATCTTTCGGTGGTCTCGGTATAATGCTGTATGAGAAGCGGTCCGTGAAACTTTAACCACGGCCCGGTGGTGGCCTGTCCTATATTGTTGCCAGAAGCACGATTATGACTAACTTTAGCTTTAAATGACAAAAGAATTTGTTAAAAAAAAAAAGCAAAACTTCGGCGCAGTCGAGTTTTCCGTACAACCGCTATAGCGTATAATCAAGGCCACCGAAAATAGATCTATCTTTCGGTGGTCTCGGTATGATGCTGTATATGCCGCGGCCCATGAAACTTTAACCACGGCCCGGTGGTGGCCTGTCCTATATCGCTGCAAGAAGCACGATTATAAATATCTTTAACCTTAAATAAAATAAAAACTACTGAGGCTACAGGGCTGCAAATTGGTATGTTTGATGATCGGAGGGTGGATGATCAACATACCAATTTGCAGCCCTCTAGCCTCAGTAGTTTTTAAGATCTGAGGGCGGACAGAAAAAATGCGGACGGACAGACAAAGCCGGCACAATAGTTTACTTTTACAGTAAACTAAAAATCTTGTATATGTCAAAGTGTATACACCAGTTTTTTCAGCCGAAGAGGCCATCAGAGAAAATCGATGTTATTGGGCTGTTTGTGGCATACTATTTGAGTGACAAACAGCAGTGGGTTGTTTGTGGCATACAGTACTATTTGAGTGACAAAAGGACACAAACATGATTTTCGATTCAGTACATATCAATTTTACATTAAACCAAACAAGCCTCGAACTTTTCTTACGGGAGAAATGACATGGTCTGAACTATTTGTATTTCGTTGCATATATTTCTTAATGCGTTATTATTATTATTATTATTATTATTATTATTATTATTATTATTATTATTATTATTATTATTATTATTATTATCATCTATAGTTAGAAATAATAACTGATGACCTATAATAAGAGTAATATTATTATTGTTATTATTATCATTATCATATAGTTAGATATAATAAATGATGACCTATATTATTATTATTATTATTATTATTATTATTATTATTATTATTATTATTATTATCATCATCATATAGTTAGATATAATAAATGATGACTTATAACATTATTATTACTATTATTATTATTATTATTATTAGAGCCTCGATGGCTCAGTCGGTTACAGCAGCAGCTTCTGACTTCGTAGAGGTCTGTGGCGCGGGTTCAAATCCGCAGCCGACTGATCAGAGAGGCAGACACTTTGCTATCCGTGTAGACATCCCGGGATTATATATGTAATCAACGGATAGGTTTGCTTAAAAAGCAAATGGGTGTTACAGACTAAATACACACACAAAACAAAGCCACTACAACACCTTCTAAAAACATTACAAACATTTCACACGTCTCGAACTCTCGCCCTACCCGCGCAATAACTTCTCGCTGCTGGGAAGAAAGGGCGTTGGGTCGGGTATGATACATGAAACATACGCTACCGGGGTCTAAGCGATGTCAGGCAGGGCAGCCGATCGAGACCACAGGTCTACCCCAAAGCCAAATCAAAAAGTCCTTCAAAGAAGGCATCGTGCTTACCCCATACAAAAATGGGAAAAAAGCACGTTAAAAGAAGAAGAAGAAGAAGATTATTATTATAATTATTATTTTATTATTATTATTATTATTATTATTATTATTACCATATAGTTAGAGAAAACAAATGATGACCTATAAACAGAGATGCCAAATTTCCAATATGTATTTAAAACAATTTTTGAGCATCTTTTTATTTGGAGTTTTTTTTTTTTTCAAAGAAAAACCTAACCCAACTTATCAGTAGATAATAAATTGAGATATTAGGAAACATAATATCTTTTTCTTTCGAAAATATCGACACAACAGTAATAGCTAAATGCGTGTTATAAGTGCGGTTTGTGTGAGAGAGAGAGAGAGAGAGAGAGAGAGAGAGAGAGAGAGAGAGAGAGAGAGGAGCCGTTCCATATACAAAACCCGGTTTCAGATAGTTTTAAGACCGATCACTTTTAGTACCTTGAGAGAGAGAGAGAGAGAGAGAGAGAGAGAGAGAGAGAGAGAGAGAGAGAGAGAGAGAGACTGTTCTGCGTACAAAACATTAGAATAAAGGTATCTCGTAGCTTCCAACACGACCACTTCAAAGTAGGTGTCAGACAGCATCAAAACACTTTTAGTACCTTGAGAGAGAGAGAGAGAGAGAGAGAGAGAGAGAGAGAGAGAGAGAGAGAGAGAGAGAGAGAGAGAGACCTTGGCCTGACTGCAATGCCACGTGGCAAACACTGCAGCACCTGCAAATTGTCCAGGTCAAATATGTTAATGTAACTCGGCGCAGACGAAAGTGGAAATATGTGACAAGAAAGACTAACACGGGAAGATGATAAAAGGAGGTTCAAATGATAAAATGAATAAAAGGGGGCGGGGGCAGGGGAGGGGAGGGTAGGGGGTGGGGGGCTGGAAGGAGGGAGGCGTGCAAGTTATCTTGAGCACTTACTTCAAAAATATGGTATGTTAAAAACAGCGTAATTTCTTTTCCATAATATCTGATCAAAATGATTTGTTAAGTGTGATTTTTATATTATATATTAACCCATTTCACCAAAAAGGGGTTGGTTCATAAGAATAACAATGAGTTGGTGTGTGTGTATGTATGTGTCTGTATGTGTATGTATGTATATATATGTATATATATATATATATAATAAATAAATATATATATATATATATATATATATATATATATATATATATATATATATATATATATATATATATATATATATATATATATATATATATGTGTGTGTGTGTGTGTGTGTGTGTGTGTGTGTGTTTGTGTATATATATATGAATTTATATAAATTGTAATAATATATACATATATATTTACATGTATATTAATATATATATATATATATATATATATATATATATATATATATATATATATATAAACATTTATAAATATTCTTATTTATATTATATAAACTGAATCTGATTAGAGCAATTAACAAGAAAGCCCTACGAATACTGAAAACATATTACGCAAGAAAAATAAAAACACCACATGTACACAACCGTACCAGTACACCTTGAAAAACAACCAACACCACGCATGCGCAGACACATTCATTACACCAAACCAGTACAATGATTTCTTCATTGTTTCTCTCTTCTGAAGAATTCAATGGCGACCATGCTGGTAGGATTGAAAGGAGAAGGGGAGGGTGGATGAATATATTACTAGCGATAAACAAGGCTTCAGTACAAGGGTTGATGGGGGGGGGGCGGGGGGGCTGCGACCCCCTTCTACTTAAATTACGACCTCCCGTAAACAGGGAATAAGTGGCGTCATTTCAATTGTCGATTGGAGAAAAAATTCAGAGCTGTTAGAAATTCGACTGACGCCTGGTTCAAATTGAATTGATGAATTAATATTTCAATCAATAGATAAGTTTGCTAATGTCATACACTGGATGCTTTTAAAACATGACCAGCATTAATAATAAGGCGGTGTTAAAGAATGGTGTATGTTTAAAAAAACAAAATTCGCAAAATCAAGTAACCATGAACTCGACCAAATGACCCTTAGGTCAAGGTCAAAAGGTGAGACTATTTCTATCATACACTGGATATTTAAAAACACGACCAGAATCAATAAGAAGACAAACACTCAAAAGAACGGAACAGGCTTAAAAAAATAAAATTCATAAAATCAACTGCAAACGAACTCGGCCAAATGACCTTAGGTCAAGGTCAAAATGTGACTATTTCCAATGTCTTATACTGGATATTTCAAAACATAACCGGATTCAATAAGTATGAGAAAACTTGAAAGAACCGAACTTGCTTAAAAAAATAAAATTCACAAAATCAGCTGACTATGAATGCAACAAAATGACCTTAGGTCGAGGTCAAAACGTGAGACTATTCCTATCTTACATTGGATATTTTAAAACATGACCAGATTCAATAAGACAAAAACTTAAAAGAACGGGACACGCCTAAAAAAATCACAAAATCAACTGACCTTGACCTCGACTTGGGTCAGGCTCAAAATTTGTGACCTGAAAAAATGTAAATATCTACAAACTTTGTAGAGGAACGGAGCTAGAATTACCATGAGTAAGGCAACAGCATTAATATGTTTTATTCATTTATAGTCTAGTGACGTGAAAAGCTCAACCAATTACAATAAATCACATAAATCTCATAGACAGAACAGGTTTTCTAACAATACAAACAAGTCATCTAGAACTTGAGCCCCCGTAGGGGGTTAGTACCGTCAGTGCACCTCATGCGGTGCACTGTAGGCTAAATCATTTAAGGTTCTTTGGAGCGTGCCTTCCTCAGGGGCCCTAGCTGCGACCCCTTTCGTTCCTTTGACTGTACCTCCTTCCATATTCCCTTCCTTCCATCTTACTTTCAACTCTCTCCTGACAATTGATTCATAGTGCAACTGCTTTGAGGTTTTCCTCCTGTTACACCTTTCAAACCTTTTACTCTCAATTTCCGTTTCAGAGCTGAATGACCTCATAGGTCCCAGAGCTTGGCCTATGACCTAATTTCTCTATTCAATTCGATTCAGGTCTAGAACTCGAGCAGGTAACTATTGAATAGGTTCAAGTGACGAAGCATCGGTGCCAGTGACCTCTGTTACTGTAACGCCAGATTACAGTATGAAATCAATCATGCCAAGTAAAGATTAATATCTAATTACTAAATGCTATGGAGTTAATACATGTGAAAAAATATCTATAAGCCTTGAAAAATTATGGATTTTCCAGCATATTTTTGTATTTCTAAAAGCTTAAAATGTGTGGTTGGTTTCTAACTTTAGAAATAAAATAAAAAAAAAATAGTGTTGATATTCCTCTCTAATTTTTATCTATTAATGGTCTATTTCAATAGCAATACATAACCAATTTTATGCAGGTATTATACAAAATAATTCTTATTTACATGCATACATATATACATACATACATACACATAGTATATACAGTATATACATATATGTATGTATGTATGCATGTAGGCATGCATGTATGTATGTATGTATGTATGTATGTATGTATATATATAAATACACGTGTTCTTAACATCAGCTTAAAGCAGGATGTTACACATCACACGTCACTTTCATCAACCATTTTTCGCATTGTCAAACCACAGGGAATTGTCTACATTAGCCGATCTTCGAGGGCGGTCTTTAAAAACAAAAAGAATAATGTAAAAAATGGTAAAAAAAAAAAATCAAAAGACCTTCCATGAACCAGTAATTTAATCCTCGAGAAATCCTTCATCACACACACACACACACACACACACGCATACACAGTAGTTTGTCGCTAATCATAATGAAAACATAATAAAATAAAGATACAAAAAAAATCTGTTCTCAACACAAGGCACAACATGTGACGAGCTGAAATCTAACAAAATGAAGGGCCATCAGGATTTTGATAATTGCTCCCACCTAATATTTCCTGCTGTCAAATTGAGACGTTTGGGGGGAAACTCAACCCGTAATTGTCGCATAATTAAAATGTTTGAACAGGTGTGTATCGAGGGATCTTCCAGAGTACGTCATGGGAGATGACAGCTTTCTTCCACGATGTTAGTTTTAGAAAGAAAAAAATAAATATAAAAACTATACATTCAGATACCCTCCCTTGGGAAGGCTGTCCATTTAATAGCTTAATCAGCGGGTCATGAAAAAATGGATAAAAAATATATGCGTGCAAAACCCATGATTATTTTTTTTCTATTTAACACGATTATCAGGAGCTCGTCTCCAGTTTTTCCATTTTATTCATTTGTCTCTTCTCAGTCTTGTCCACAGCAGACATTTTGCCGTCATCCAATCTGCGTCTGCGGCAAAAATTTCCTTCGGTGGCAAAATCGTATCGACGTGGGCTCAGTAGGTGAATTTTCAGTTTATTTATTTTTCAATTTTCCTCGGTAAATAATGTATAAAGCAGAGTAAATCATTATATATATATATATATATATATATATATATATATATATATATATATATATATATATATATATATATATATATATATATATATATATATATATATATATATTTAGATATATATGTATATATATATATATATTTAGATATATATGTATATATATATATATATATATATATATATATATATATATATATATATATATATAGAGAGAGAGAGAGAGAGAGAGAGAGAGAGAGAGAGAGAGAGAGAGAGAGAATTGTGCGCCTCAAACCTCTCTGGTAAATTATACAAAAACAAAGTTAATCAAAGTTAATCAGTACATAGTATATATATAGTATATATATATATATATATATATATATATATATATATATATATATATATATATATATATAGAGATATATATAGATGAGAGAGAGAGAGAGAGAGAGAGAGAGAGAGAGAGAGAGAGAGAACTTGCACCTCATATTCAAAATGTTGCTCTTGCGTTTTTATAATCAAATATTGGTCTGCCATTCTGAATAAGCTTACTGAGCGAGTTTATATTTCTGTAAATAACAATAACATCACAACTTACTCTAGCATCCTCATGATAACATTTTGATAATTATGTTATCATAAGCAAGAGAAACAAGACTGGCTTAAAATAAGCCCAAAGACTCATAAACTGATGCCAAAGCCTTCACTATGCCAAAAGGCAAAACCGCTCGATGACATATTCAGTGAATGCCGATATATACTGGAAACTCCACTGACTGGTGGTCTAAAGGAGGGGGGAGGAGAGGGGAGGGGAGGGGGGAAGGTAACTGGAACAACTGATGCTCAAGATCGTCATCTCCATGCACTCGGGACATTTTGTGGGGGGGGGAGGGGGTTATTAGCATCCATAATTACTCCGGGGACACATTCCGCCATCAAAAACAATTTCCATCATGGCTGACACGCTGACAGCTGGAAGAGAGACCAGGGTTATAAAAGAAGAACAATTTAATGACTGATATCAGCCGTGCCCGGATGCCCTCAACTTGCTGAAGGCTCAAACTAACCCCCACCCCCTTCCCACCTCCTCCTCCAACCATGGCTCGCCAGCTCTCTTGCCATCCCAAAGATCAACTCTTCAGCTGTTATTTACCACATGTCCTTTTGGGCTTTTAGCAGTCATCTCGTCTTCATTTATACATATATCCCTCCTCTCCTTCCCTCCCTCTTTATCTCCCTCTCTCCCTGTCTATTCACTCTCTGCCACCCAGTCATCCATCGGCGCTTCCATCTAATTATGGAACTGACTTTTATTTACATTCAGCATTGGGTCTGACTACCGCAGAAAACGGGATAATGGCGGCGGACTCAATTACTCTATCTAACAGGAGCGGTATGGTCACTTGCCCCGCCAATTAAGGCTATAATTGGCCAATAATGAACGCTGGTTACCTTCACGGACAACAGCTGGTTACCTGACACAGTCCTCCTCCTCCTCCCCCTCCCAAGATTTACTACAAGCCTTAAATAGGCCGAATTTTCAATTTTCGACGGGACCCGAGAGGCGAAACCCGTATTTACAGTCACTTTGGGCAAATATATTGGGCTTCACTACGTAAGCAACTTAATTTTATTGCTTCCTCATTATTGGTTGTTTACCTCAGGTGACGTTGGAATGTTTTGGGTTGGTGTGTCATCTGAGAGCTCCTAATAAATTAATCAACTAAATAAATAAATAAACATATATATATATATATATATATATATATATATATATATAGAGAGAGAGAGAGAGAGAGAGAGAGAGAGAGAGAGAGAGAGAGAGAGAGAGAGAGAGAGAAAGCAATCAGTCAACTGATTGCTTTGGGGTTTTGCCTTTCGCAAGCAACCTCTCTCAAAATTGCGTTCCAATCTACAAGTAGGCCTATAACCTCTCTCAAAATTACGTTCCAACCTACAAGTAGGCCTATAACCTCTCTCAAAATTGCGTTCCAGCCTACAAGTAGACCTATAACCTCTCTTAAAATTGCGTTCCAGCCTACAAGTAGGCCAATAACCTCTCTCAAAATTGCATTCCAACCTACAAGTAGGTCTATAACCTCTCTCAAAATTGAGTTCCAACCTACAAGTAGGCCTATAACCTCTCTCAAAATTGCGTTCCAACCTACAAGTTGGCCTGTAACCTCTCTCAACATTGCGTTCCAGCCTACAAGTTGGCCTGTAACCTCTCTCAACATTGCATTTCAGCCTACGATAAGGCCCATAACCTCTCTCAAAATTGCGTTCCAGCCTACGAGTAGACCTATAACCTCTCTCAACGTTGCGTTCCAACATACAAGTAGAACCTCTCTCAGAATTGCGTTCCCACCTGCAAGTAGAACCTCTCTCAAAATTGTGTTCCAACCTAAACCTACAAGTAGGCCTATAACCTCTGAAAATTGCGTTCAAACCTACAAGTAGGCCTATAACCCCTCTCAAAATTGCGTTCCAACCTGCAAATGCTATACAGTATGTATATATATATATATATATATATATATATATATATATATATATATATATATATATATATATAATATATATATATATATATATATATATATATATATATATATATATATATATATATATATATATATATATATATATATATATATATATTTATATATATGTGTGTGTGTGTTATGGAGTTCAGTACTGGTAACAGCCATCCACGGCCAATCAAACATCGCAACTTTTACACAGTCGAAGAAAAATTAAAAGATAATTAGAACAGGAACTTCCTAATAATCAGAAACAGAGAAAAAAAACCTATGAAACTGGCATTTACTCACGACCACCAAAGACGGGAATAAAAAAAAAAAACTAAAAAAATCAAGACAAATAATTACATTATATAGGTCCCTTTCGCCGACGTCCTCTTCGTCTTCTTCAAAAAAAAATCTTTTAAATTTCTTCGTGCCATCATTGTACATCCTGTCAGTCAAGAAGGGACGTGTCTAATTTCAGACATCTTATTTCAGACTGTCTTTATGTCAGGCCGTCTTATTTCAGACAGTCTTAACTTTTTTTTTTTTTTTTTTGCCTCTCCATTCTGTGATGATATATGATTCCGGCGTCTCAATTCCCAGTTTCCCCTTCACAGCTTTTGAGCCGCTTCGAATATCCTCTCTCTCTCTCTCTCTCTCTCTCTCTCTCTCTCAACCGAGTCTTTTCCACATCCCTCACTTCAGGAATGACTTCATTAATGAAACAAGCGCCGGCAATGAGATTCAGTGATTCAAGCCTGCTTCTCTCTCGCTCTCTCTCTCTCTCTCTCAAAATAGCTACTGAAATTTGGCAGTTATGTGCCGTTTTTATCTCGTTCGTTTACGACTGTGGACGCAATAACGTATACACAAACACACACACATATATATATAAATTTATATATAATATATATATATATTATATATATATATATATATATATATAAATTTGAATAAATATAAATATATATATATATATATATATATATATATATATATATATATATATATATATATATATATATATATATATATATATATATATATATATAATATACATACATATATATATATATCTATATATATATATATATATATATATATATATATATATATATATATATATATATATATATATATATATATTTACAAAAATGTCTATATAAGCGCACATGTATGTTTGTATGTGTGTGTGTGTGTATCCTGCAGAATGTTTATATATTAAAAATTATATTGCAAATTAGCTGACCCTGCCTCTCTCTCTCTCTCTCTCTCTCTCTCTCTCTCTCTCTCTCTCTCTCTCTCTCTCTCTCTCTCTCTCTCTCTCACAAATGTAATAAAAAAAAAAGAGACCGAAGCCCATTTTCGCCTAACCTCTTTTACATAAAATTCTCTCTCCGGGTAATCCTCTCCTTTGCCGAAGCCTTCCCACTTAGAAAACTTTAATTACTTTCCGTTGCTTTTTTTTTTTTGTTCTCCTTTTCTATTTTTCCCCGCCTCCGAAAGGAGCGAATAAAAAGGAACAACCGGCTTTGTGGTTTCAAGAAATGGATTTCTTCAAAAAACGCCGGATAGGGGAGGGGGGGGCGGGTGGCGGGGGTGGGGGGACCTCGGTGGGTTGTTGTTGAGGAGGAGGAGGAGGAAAAAGAAGAAAAAGAAGAAGAGGAGGAGGAGGAGGAGGAGGAGGAGGAGGAGGAGGAGGAGGAGGAGGAGGAGGAGGAGGAGGAGGAGGAGGAGGAGGAGGAGGAGGAGGAGGAAAAAAAGAAGAAAAAGAAGAGGAGGAGGAGGAGGAGGAGGAAAAAAGAAGAAAAAGAAAAAGAGGAGGAGGAGGAGGAAAAAGAAGAAGAAAAAGAATAGGAGGAGGAGGAGGAGCAGGAGCAGGAGCAGGAGCAGGAGCAGGAGCAGGAGCAGGAGCAGGCAGCAGCAGCAGCAGCAGGAAAAGAAGAAAAAGAAGAAGAGGAGGAGGAGGAGGAGGAGGAGGAGGAGGAGGAGGAGGAGGAAGTGGAGGAGGCTGCTACTAGCCCTCAGGGCCTCCTCCAACCTGGAAAAGGCAGAGGTTTTCCAGGACTAAGACAATGGCAACTAAAAAGAGTGCTTATTTTTATCCCCTACATACATGTACAGTACATGTTTTATTCATGAAAAAAAAATGTATTTAAGGCAGGTATTTATCGTTGGTTGCTATAGTTTTGCATTTATGGCTTCAAGAATACAGTAGTGTGTATCAAGAATACAGTAGTGTGTATCAAGAATACAGTGGTGTGTATCTAAAATAGGCTATGGTAGTGTGTATCAGGAGTACAGTAGTGTGGATCAAGAATACAGTAGTGTATCAAGTATACAGTAGTGTGCATCAAGAACACAGTATTGTGTATCAAGAATACAGTATTGTGTATCAAGAATACAGTAGTGTGTATCTAGAATACAGCAGAGTGCATCTAGAATACAAGAGTGTATAACAAGAATACAGTAATGTGTATCTAGAATACAGTAGTGTGTATCAAGAATACAGTAGTGTGTATCTAGAATACAGTAGTGTGTGTCAAGAATACAGTAATGTGTATCAAGAATACAGTAGTGTGTATCTAGAATACAGTAGTGTGTGTCAATACAGTAATATGTATCAAGAATACAGTAATGTGTATCAAGAATACAGTAGTGTGTGTCAAGAATACAGTAGTGTGTATCTCTAATACAGTAGTGTGTATCAAGAACACTAATGTGTACCAAGAATACAGTACACACATACACACGAGTACGTCGAGATCCATAGGAAATATTCTTCTGGGGATATCAATAGTTCTTAGTAAAAAAAAATAGTCTTCGATACACTGATTTAACAATATATATCAAGGACTCTGTTATGCACGCGATCGTTATAACTAGGAAAACTTAGTTTGGTAAGATTTCTAGTTCTACTTGTCCATAACTCAAAGAGAAAAAAAAAAGTCGCCATTACAGAACTAACCAAAAAAAAAAAAAAAAAAAAAAGAAGAAATCGTCTCTCTCAATAGTATTAAGTAAAGAAATAAAACCTTGTGTATTTAATGATACCTATGAATGTGTCTACACCTCTACTGGCTATCGTGGTGCAAATGGTAGCACACTCCTCACAGCTGAAGAACCCGCAAGCGATCCCCGAGCCGCGAGAAGAAAAATCATGAGTATATTCTCTTAAAAACCCAGAACACTTCTGTTGACTTATGCAGCGAATTAAGTACCTACTTGTTAGTCAACTGTTGTAGGTCGGTGGGGTCTGGAGACAGAGGAAGCAGAGGAGATTTAACAAATGTTAAAAACGTTAAGGCCTCGACGAGGGAATCCCCACCTACAGGTAGACATTGTGGATCAATCAGCTGGTGTCCTTCAACAATTTATTGGATAATTTTACTTTTTGGGGGGGAGGGGTTTGGGGGAGCGGGGGTGGTTACCAAAGTCTCATAGACGGCTTCCAAGTCCTTTCGTTTACAAACTTTTTAACGTCAATAAATTAAATCATAATTTCTGGTAATCTTCATTTTTAGTTTTCTGTAAAAGAAAACTTTTGTGCCAACTTTGTCTGTCCGTCCGCACTTTTTCTGCCCGCACTTTATTCCGGCCGCATTTTATTCTGTCCGCACTTTATTCTGTCCTCATTTTATTCTGTCCGCACTTTATTCTGTCCGCACTTTTTTCTGTCCGCACTTTTCCTCTCCTTCCTCAGATCTGAGGCTAGAGGGCTGCAAATTGGTATGTTAATCATCCACCCTCCATTCATCAAACATAACAAATTGCAGCCCTGTAGCCTCAGTAGTTATTTTATTTTATTTACGGTTAAAGTTAGCCATAATCGTGCGTCTGGTAACGATATAGACAGACCACCACCGGGCCGGGGTTATTCATGGGCCGCGGCTCATAAAACATTATACCGAGACCACCGAAAGATAGATCTATTTTCGGTGATCTTGATTATAACAGAAAACGTATTTTTACTTGTTTCTTTCGCGAACACTAACTGGCCAAATTTTGCCTACAGGGTATTTCCGGATTGTCCTTTAATGGAAAAGTTTGTTGCAATTTTCTATATCGCCAGATATCTGACGAGGCTAGGGCGTTACAAGCATTACACATTTCGTTATTTTATAGAGGCAAGGTATTTATATATCAGTATCTATTCACAGGATTTTCTGAGATAAAATAGCTACAATTAGTCTAATATTTTCCCCCCTAACTCACTCCAATTCGCTTTAGCTATTTCGTCATAAACTATTTTATTAATCAAATTGCAATACAGTGCAGCGTGGGTGCACTTGTGTGATGCTGAGAGAGAGAGAGAGAGAGAGAGAGAGAGAGAGAGAGAGAGAGAGAGAGAGAAACATGCACAACGAAGGAACAAACCATACTGAAGTTCCCCAATTAGACAGAAAATTTCCAAAACTTCTCAAATAAAACAAACATAAAATAAATACTGTCACAATGAATCTAAATATAAACACAAGCGAGGCACCATTTCTCTGCCCCTCTCTCTCTCTCTCCCTCTCTCTCTCTCTCTCTCTCTCTCTCTCTCTCTCTCTCTCTCTCTGTCATATCTAGGGCTCAAAGGACCACAGTCCTTTAATATAGGCAAGCCGGAATGAGGCCCATTCAAGAAAGTTTGCGAATAAGGTGTTTCACACCTGACGTGGCCCTGGCGTTCCGGCATCCACAAAGGCGAATTTTCAGCTCTGTCGCACGTGGATGCCGCCTTTAAACATGACAGCGAAGGTTGGAGGGGGAGGGTTTAAGGAAGGTAAGGGAAGGGGTAGGGGAATACAGGGGAAGGGGAGGGGAGGGGAGGGGAAAAGTGGGAAGGGAAGGGGAGAGGGGGGGGGGGGAAGGGGAGTGGTGGGAGAAAGGAGGGTGAATGGAGAAGGGGAAAAAGGAGGGGAAGAAAGGATAGGGAGAGGGGAGGAATGGGAAGGGGAAAAGGAAGGGTGGGAGAAGGGGGAGGGTGGGAGAAAGGGGAGAAGAAGGGGGGGACATTCAGGGGGAATGGAAGGAAAGGGAGAAAGGTTTAGGGCCGATCCATCTAAATGAGCGCATCTCATCCCTTGGGAGAAAGGG
>NC_089781.1:25552880-25572880 GCF_040412425.1 Macrobrachium rosenbergii
GGAGACCTCGTTTCGAGTTTCAACGCTTCACCTCAATTAGTTCCAATTATTATAATTTCATATTTGCATATCTCATCTACTCGAGGCAATTTCCGACTGACGTGGAAGGCGCCGGAAGGAGAGGAGAGGTCCTTTGGTGCCGCCACTGGGCGGGAAGGGATGGTCGCAGGGGAGGGGAGATGGCAGAGTGGGGAAGTTGGGGGGAGAGTGTGGGGGGAGGAGAAGGGGTTGAGAGACGCGAGGCCTAATTTGAAATTTAATGTACCTTGCTCTGTGTTTACTTTCTGCATGATTTGGGCCTTCGCTTCCTATTCCGTTTCGAGGAAGAGGGAGGGGCGTTGATGAAAGGGAGGTGAGGGGAGTGAAAGAGGATGTAGATGGGAAAAAGGAAACTTGAAAATGAAAAGGAAAATTATGGAGATTTATGAGGAACTGATGAGGAAAAGAATAAAAAAAAAAGAATGAATCTACCCGAGAGGATTAGGAGGAAGAGTCACGGGTAAAAGATGTGAATAAGCAGAAGTTTCAAGATAAAGGGAGAAGAGGAAAAAGGATAAACGACAGGAATAGATAAAGACAACGAAGAAAGCTGAGGGTTGCGACAAAGAGTAAGAAGAGGGAAGAAGATGACGAGACGGAGGAGAATAAGTTGAAAGCGAAGGAAAATTAACATATCTCCGAACACCTGACGTTAATGTGGGGGCGGGGCGGGGGAACTGCACCAAAATAATATGAAATGAAAACTATGAAAAACTTCAACTGTACTGTCCATCATTAGGAATGAAGAAACGTTCAGGAATTAGAAAAAAAAAGAAAATTAAACTCTGAGGTGTAGAATAACAGGCACCGTCAAATTTAATAGATAAACCTGCATGAATCGTAAAAGGGAATTTTTATATACAAGGTCACTTTTTCTCTGTATCTTTCAAAGTTTTCAAAGGGAGATATGGTCGCCCTTAGAACTTTCATATTACCACACAGAGACGTAAGGTCATGTTTCTAGTAAAAATCTATGAAGATATTATTATTATCATTATTATTATTATTATTATTGGAGAAACAAATCCACAGTTATGTATATGTACATATATTTAAGGATAAATCATCACAGATACCTTCCGGGAATCTGTTCGATTACCCTTTTCAGTTATTATTATTATTATTATTATTATTATTATTATTATTATTATTATTATTATTATTATTATTATTATTATTATTATTATTATTATTCCAAATCTTCTTCACAATCCCGTGAATATGTTTATAAAATACAAAATCTACATTTATGTAAATTACTGTATTTACAAATAAAATAAATTCAGGAGCTTTCGAGAGCCTGCTCAGCTCCTTCTTCAGCTAGAAGGGAGCTGAGCAGGCTCGAAAGCTCCTGAATTTATTTTATTTGTAAATACAGTAATTTACATAAATGTGATTTTGTATTTTATTATTATTATTATTATTATTATTATTATTATTATTATTATTATTATTATTATTATTATTCACAAGATGAACCCTATTCATATGGAACAAGCCCACCAAAGGGCCACTGACTTGAAATTCAAGCTTCCAAAGAGTATGGTGTTCATTCGAAAGAAATACCAGAAAGTAAAAATCGGAAATACTGAAAGAGAAGATCAGTACTTAGAAAAAAAACAGATAAATTAACAGATTTAGAACATAATGGGTCATGTTAGCAACCATACATTCCGATCCTGTATCTTTCCCTCCGTAACCAAGCTTTGGCATTCTCTTTCTGCCTCTGTTTTCTCCCTTCATAATGCGGGTCTGTCATATCCCATGTGATTTTATCCAACCCTTCTTTATTCCTCATTATAACCGTTTTCTTTAGGTAAAAAGCTAATTAGGTTGCAGGGCATGGAGAGAGAGAGTTGAGAGAGAGAGAGAGAGAGAGAGAGAGAGAGAGAGAGAGAGAGAGAGAGAGAGGTTAAGTATACCTTAGTTTAACCAGACCACTGAGCTGATTAACAGCTATCCTAGGGCTGGCCCGAAGGATTAGACTTATTTCACGTGGCTAAGAACCAGTTGGTTATCTAGCAACGGGACCTACAGCTTATTGTGGAATCCGAACCACATTATACGGAGAAATGAATTTCTATCATCAGAAATAAATTCCACTAATTCTTCATTGGCTGGCCGGAGACTCGAACTAGCCGACAACTCTACCGGCTCATCCAACGAGGAACTAGAGAGAGAGAGAGAGAGAGAGAGAGAGAGAGAGAGAGAGAGAGCACATGCTGGTACACATCCTTGTGCACATTTTAGGAGCGTACGATTTAGGCAAGTACATTTACGCCCATCAAAATAAGATTTAATTTTTCCAAGGAGAAAAAAAAACCATATAATCTACTCCCGGAATATCAGCACTTTTACTCTTTCGGGTTTTATACCTCAGTCGCTAAGCATTACCTCATTCTCCCCCCTTTTCCCCCCCTCCCATCCCCCTACCCATTTCTCCCCTCTCCCTCGCCTCTTTCCCTCATTCTTCCTTTCTTTTTAAAGAGGCTTCTCATCATAACTTTTCCCATTCCAAAACTGTGAAAGAGGAAGGTTCCCACTTCCGTACAGCGAAGCTTTGTTCAAGTAATAACTAACTTGGCTCTTTCCATCTGACTGACTCGAATACGGCCTTCAGAACTTCTCTGATAAACCTTTTTTTTTTTTTACTCTGTATAAGGTTTCAGAGCGCGCGTGCGCGCAGCATCTGTACGAAAGCACGTGAGCTAGGACGCGTCACAAGTACACTGCTTTCAGGGGCGTACAAGGATCTTGGTGTCTGTCATACAAACTTACCAAAAGTCGACGAACTTATATAGCATATATGCATATGGGTCTACCCCGTCCTTTTCTCTCTTGCTGCTTTCATGTTTCCTGAAATCAAAGTATGACTAAACCATTAAAACTCCATTCACATACTATCATGAGGGTCTCATCCCTTTACATTCCAATCCTCGAAAATCTTTGATGCTTTGTACACTTTTAATCTAAGCCGTGGACTTCCACAGATTTAAAGAGCTAGCATCTAGATAAATGCATGCGCACAAACACGCAAGCGTGCACGCGCGCTCAAGCACCATTGCCATCCTATCCCATTTCATTCCAAGGCTTATCTTTGTGTCTGTTTGTCGCATGCATTCTGCTTGCATCTGTCCAATTCACTTTTACACTTAACATCGATTTCCAATGCGACCTTTCTCTCTCTCTCTCTCTCTCTCTCTCTCTCTCTCTCTCTCTCTCTCTCCCTTTTAACCCCCACCCTCTGCCCCGACCGAAAAAATGCCTTCATTTGGCTACAACTGCTCAGAAGTATCGGGTCTCTGAAGAAAAACAAGAAAATTTCTATAAGAAAACGCTCGGAAAGGAACAATCTTTTCTCTCTTGTCCTTCGGGGGATTTTCAAAAAATGATTTTTTTTTCTTCTCGCGCAGTAATGATTAGACGAACTTCACAGAGGAGGTGCACATTTTTTTGTCAATAATGGTTGAATTTTTTTTATTTTATAAAAAAAAATATTCCGAGTTTTTCTAAACAATTTGTCAACACGAAGGTATGGTCATTTTACTCTCAGTGAGACAGAAGTCTCTAAATCTGATAATCCCAGAATAATAATAATAATAAAAAAAGACATGGCCATATTACTCTCGGTGAGACTGAACCCTCTAAACCTGATAATCCCAGAATAATAATTAAAAAAAAAAGACCTATGGCCATATTACTCAGTGAGACTGAATCCTCTAAATCTGATAATCCCAGAATAATAATAAACAAAAAAGACCTATGGCCATGCTACTCCGTGAGACTGAACCCTCTAAATCTGATAATCCCAGAATAACAAAAAAAAAAGACATATGGCCATATTACTCTGTGAGACTGAACCCTCTACATTTGATAATCCCAGATAATGATAATAAAAAAAAAACATATCGCTTACTCTGTGAGACTGAACCCTCTAAATCTGATAATCCCAGAATAATAAAAAAAATACATATGGCCATATTACTCTGTGAGACCGAACCCTCTACATTTGATAATCCCAGATGATGATAATAAAAAAAAAAACATATCGCTTACTCTGTGAGACTGAACCCTCTAAATCTGATAATCCCAGAATAATAAAAATAATACATATGGCCATATTATTCTGTGAGACTGAACCCTCTAAATCTGATAATCCCAGAATAATAATAATAATAAAAAAAGACAAATCACCTTTTAAAGAAAAGTCCTCTCATCAACCGTTAAGAACAAGTACAAAACCACGTAAAACAATAGCTAACAAGAGCAACAACAGCCATTATCAAAATGTTGAACAAAAGCAACACCGCTAAAAATAAAACTTAATAACAACAACAAAAACTCTTATCAAAATTATATCCAAGTTGTTTTTGACAAAAGGGAACCAAAGAAAGTTAACGGACATCAAATTCAATTGGGAAACGGGCCATTTTAAATGTGAAGACAGAATCACTATAAATTTAGTCTGTTTGAATGCTTAAGAATATGACCCATATATAAAAATACAGTGGAAAAAATTCAAAATTTCTCTTGTATTTAGGCATAAAAATGTTATGAACCCATGTATGCAAAACATCAATAAAAATGTTCTTGATTCTACTGGGCATGAATTTAAGCGAAGGGAGATCTCACTCCTAAGGGTATTATGCCCCTAAGGTTGCTCACTATTTTCGTGGGTGGTGCAATGAGGGATACCAGAGAGACTGCAGGAGTTGTCATGCAACGAACAGCATCGAGGTAGATGTTTGGAAATGAAACAGTGTCAGCCAGTCACAGTAAAGAGAAGCTGCAACAACTGGTAAGAGAGTTTGAGAGTTTTTCAAGGCATAAAGTTGAAGAAAAGGATGATAAACTGATGAATAAAGTATGTATAATAATCCTGACGTTTTGAAAAAAAAAAAAAAAACGAGTGAAAGTGCTGGATACATTAAGTCAACGAGGAGTTGGAAAAGCGGGGTCTCAGGACCTTGCAATCGTGAGAATGAATATATGAGTTGAGTGGCGTAGCGTGTATGCAAGGGAAGTCGATAGCCTGCCAGTGTGCCCTTTTGTGTAGTTATATGAATCAGCTGATGATGTGGAAATTGACTGCACTGATGGCCCATCCTTAATTCAACGCGTTAAGTTAACCCTCTCCACTATCACAAAAGTGATAATATAATCTTCTGGTTATGGAATAACATTGTGGAATGACTTTATGAAGAAAAGCTAAATAACCATAATAAACAAAATCATTTTAAACTATGGAAAACCACTGAAGACACCGAAGCCACTATCGCTGGATGAAAACTCCTACATCAACATCCCATCCAAAGATTCATGTTTACCCTATCCCCACCAAGACCCTCTTCCCAAACACTCCCCCCCCCCCTAAAACCCCTCCATCACCCCACACCAACGGGAAAACTCCCCCAGGTCCCCACAAAACCCATTTTCCGTCACTCTATAATAGCAAGTCTATTTGAACAGTAATTTCGTTGAGCCAGATATTGATATTCCGAGGTCTTTTGGGGGAATTCCGCAGGTCTGTTTGCTCGGAATATATTTGTCGTGACAGTTCGCGTGTGAGGTCGGTGCTCTGCACAAGGAGAATGAAATGGAGGGTGGTGGTCTGACAGAAACATTCCCAGTTGGAGGAGTTTCTGACGGAGAGAGAAGAAAATGTGTTACAAGATATACTACATATATCTATATCCTCTCTCTCTCTCTCTCTCTCTCTCTCTCTCTCTCTCTCTCTCTCTCTCTATATATATATATATATATATATATATATATATATATATATATATATATATATATACACAAATATGTATATATTATAGAAATAATCAACACACGATCACCTATGGAACAAAAACAAATTTCTGACTCACATCAGGATCAAACCCAGTCTTTCAATTGTATGGCCTTGTGGGCGGCGTCCTTGCCTTTCAACTAAAAGACCTGGGTTCGATCCTGATGAGTCAGAAATTTAAATACATATATATATATATATATATATATATATATATATATATATATATATATATATATATATATATATATATATATATATATATATATATATATATATATACATATAAACGCAAAAATATAGTTTAATATCCAGTTCACTATTCCTAGGGTATAACTTACACCCAAGGCGGAATTATAATTAATAAGCTCTTCGTCCCCGGCAGGATTCGAACAGTTGTCTGGCTTAGAAACAACGATCGACAAAAACTCTGACCACCGAGCCATCAACAGAGACAAAAATTCATATGTATATATATATATATATGTGTGTGTGTGTATAAATTACAGGATTCTCTGGCTTCACTTCACTGCTTTTCTCATTACTATAGTAAAAAAAAAAATTAAGTCAGTCTAAAACAATTTGGAAAACAACAGAGATATGCCTTTGTTTTTTTTTTTTTCCTATATCTTTCAACACTTCTGAGTAATTTCAATGAACTAGAAAAGGTTTGTAAATGATGTTAGGAAAGACGTAACTTGATCTTGAAATTTTGTAAAAAAAAAAAATAAATAAAAATGAAATAAGTCTGACATTGAAATGCAGATAAAGGCCATTTAAACAAATCTGGCCAAATGTTCAACACTAATAAGATTCAAGAAAAAAAATAAGCAAGAAGAAAAATAATGCTTTAGAGCTGAATTGAATATAGAATTTAGGCCAAAGTCTAAGCACTGGGACCTACGAGGTCATTCATTGGTGAAACAGAAACTGACAGTAAAATGTTTGAAAGGTGTAACAGGAGGAAAACCTCAAAGCAGTTGCACTATGAATCAATTGTTAGGAGAGGGTTGCGGAAAGTAAGATGGAAGAGAATATGAAAGGATGTACAGTAAAAGGAACGAAAGGGGTTGCAGCTAGAGGCCGAAGGCAAGCTGCAAAGAACCTCAAGTGAAATCTACAGTGCACCGCATGAGGTGCACTGACGGCACTAACCCCAAATGGGGAATAATAATGCTTTAGAAGAATCAACACTTCCTGGAAGCCCTAATAATACAGCAAACGATTAACCTGGATCTCCTAATAATACATCAAATGATTAACCTGGATCTCCTAATAACACTTAAAACAATTAACCAGGATCTCCTAATAATACATCGAACGATTAGCCTGGATCTCCTAATAACACATCAAATGATTAACCTGGATCTCCTAATAACACATCAAATGATTAACCTGGATCTCCTAATAACACTTAAAACAATTAACCTGGATCTCCTAATAATAAATCAAACGATTAGCCTGGATCTCCTAATAATACATCAAACGATGTCCCTGGATCTCCTAATAATACATCAAACGATTAACCTGGATCTTCTAATAATACATCAAACGATTAACCTGGATCTCCTAATAATACATCAAATGATTAACCTGGATGTCCTAATAATACATCAAACGATTAACCTGGACCTCCTAATAATACATCAAACGATTAACCTGGATCTCCTAATAATACATCAAACGATGTACCTGGATCTCCTAATATTACATCAAACAATTAACCTGGATCTCCTTATAATACACCAAACGATTAACCCAGATCTCCTAATAATACATCAAACGATTAACCTGGATCTCCTAATAATACATCAAACAATTAACCTGGACCTCCTAATAATACATCAAACGATTAACCTGGATCTCCTAATAATACATCAAACAATTAACCTGTATCTCCTAATAATACATCAAATGATTAACCTGGATCTCCTAATCATACATCAAACGATTAACCTGGATCTCCTAATAACACATCAAATGATTAACCTGGATCTCCTAATAACACATCAAATGATTAACCTGGATCTCCTAATAACACTTAAAACAATTAACCTGGATCTCCTAATAATACATCAAACGATTAGCCTGGATCTCCTAATAATACATCAAATGATGTACCTGGATCTCCTAATAATACATCAAATGATTAACCTGGATCTTCTAATAATACATCAAACGATTAACCTGGATCTCCTAATAATACATCAAATGATTAACCTGGATGTCCTAATAATACATCAAACGATTAACCTGGACCTCCTAATAATACATCAAAAGATTAACCTGGATCTCCTAATAATACATCAAATGCTTAACCTGGACCTCCTAATATTACATCAAACAATTAACCTGGATCTCCTTATAATACACCAAACGATTAACCTGGATCTCCTAATAATACATCAAACGATTAACCTGGATCTCCTAATAATACATCAAACGATTAACCTGGACCTCCTAATAATACATCAAACGATTAACCTGGACCTCCTAATAATAAATCAAACAATTAACCTGTATCTCCTAATAATACATCAAACGATTAACCTGGATCGCCTAATCATACATCAAACGATTAACCTGGATCTCCAAATAATACATCAAACGATTAACCTGGAACTCCTAATAATACACCAAACGATTAACCCGGATCTCCTAATAATGCATCAAACGATTAACGAGACGAACCACTTATCAAAGTTATTCCAAACGACGAATGAGTTTCTCAACGAGCGTTCATTCATAAAACTAAATGAGATGTCAGACTCCGTAACGTTCCCCATTTCTTCGCTCCATCTTTTTCCCAGAAAAGTCGTCTTGACCACCAGTGAGCAGTCGTGGAGACGCCGCCCATCGGGTCTCTTAAGACACGGGGCCCAAGCCCACCTTCCCCCACCACCGACATCCCGCCCACCTGCCTTCAGAGTAATTAGCTGATAGTCAGAGCCTTAATCACTGAGATTGAAGCGGAAAACTGATACAATCCATCAAGGCTATTGCGAGATGTTAATCATCTGTCCTCATCCTCTTCTTATATAATATAATATATATATATATATATATATATATATATATATATATATATATATATATATATATATATATATATATATATATATATATATATATATATATATATATATATATATATATATATATATATATATATATATTACTAAAAGGACCTCATTCAAACTGGATGGTATCTAATGGAGTATTTATTCAGAAAAAGCTTTTTTACAAGCTTTGTCCAAGAAAGCTTGTAACTTTTCTGAATAAATACTCCATTAGATACCATCCAGTTTGACTGAGGTCCTTTTAATAATTCTACTAATGCACAGAACAATTGTGTATGTGATAAAGTTAATATATATATATATATATATATATACATATATATATATATATATATATATATATATATATATATATATATGTATGTATGTATGTATGTATGTATGTGTGTAACTGAATCACAAAAATGTGGAACGTGACGAATATATAAATAAAGACAAAATCCACGAAGGAAAGAGAAAAAATGGAGTGCTGTAAGGCCTTTCGACTCATATAGCCCTTTACTTAGCTGCTAGGTAAAGGACCATAAGTCGAAAGGCCTTGCAGCCTTCCATTGTTTCTCTTTCCTTGGTGGATTTTGTCGTTATATGTATACAGTATATATACATATCCATTAATACTTTTTATACAGAAGCAGTCGAATGAATCTTATTATAATTATTATCAAAATAACCAAAGAGGACCCATCAGCCCACGCTTCCCCCACCCCTACTCCCAGGCAACCGTCCCCACTCGCCCCCGGCCCCGAAAGTGACATCAAGCGGTGTAATCCGCTAAAGGGTCCACTTTCTCTAGGGCGACTTATCCCGTCCGTTGGAAGCCATTACCTGACGTCTAATGCGGATCACAAATGGCTCTTTATTGAATGGAAGGCCTTGACACAGATAACGCTTCGATTACTGAAACTAAATATGATTAGGACGGAGAGAGGCATTTGGGGGCGATATTGCAAAATATTAATATATATATTTGCGCTTTGATGTACGGATCGCGTCGTGGGCCCTGTTCCGAAGCGGGGTGGAAATTGCTTTCCATTGCACGCGCGATTGCGAGGTGATTTGTGAAATGTCTTGATTCTGTTTTGTTCAGCAAGAAGTAAATGAATGAATGAATAAATAGGGAAATAAAATTACATTTTCTGACACATTTTCAAGACTTTTGCCCTCAAATTCATACATACAGTAAGCAAATATTCAGTCGAAGTATGTTCTTTTTTGTGTGATGCAACGCGCATGCGCGACTTCAATGTTATAACAACAAACTCCGAGAAAACATCGGTTGTACAATATACCAAACGTAAAAAAAAAAAAAAATATCGACTGGCGTTCTTTCCGCGTTCAAGAAAGAACAACACAAGCAAGTTTCCTCGGCGCAATTAAGTTTTCCGTACAGCCGCTACAGCGTGTAATCAAGGCCACCGAAAACAGATCTATCTTTCTGTGGTCTCGGTATAATGCTGTATGAGCCGCTGCCCACGAAACTTCAACTAAGCCCGGTGGTGGCATGTCCTATATCGTTGCCAGAAGCACGTTTATGGCTAACTTTAACCTAAGAATAAAAACTACCGAGGCTAGAGGGCTCCATTTTGGTATGTTTGATGACTGGAGGGTGGATGATCAACATACCTATTGACAGCCCTCTAATCTATTTTCTGAGATTTGAGGGCGGACAGAAAAAAAGTGCGGACGGGAAAAAACCGAGGACAGAAAAAAGTGCGGACGGACAGACAAAGCCGGCACAATAGCTCCCTTCTACAGAAAACTGAAAAGAACAACCGCGTCACAAGGCAGAACGAACTGCGAGCTGGCTCAAATCAGGTGGGGATTCTTAGGGAAATTCTGCTGTGAAGGTATTCTGCACCATTTCGCTTAATTTATTCACCAGGTGAAGAAATAGAGCGAAAGCGTTTCCGCGTAGCATATTCTAAGCCATTAGCAGCCTTAAGTGAATTAATGTGTACTAACTGGTTCTGGCTCCGTAAAATATTCTACGGCGTTTGTAAAGATGATAATATACTCGCATATATGAATGCTTGATTTTATGCTCGTTCTTCCCTCCCGCGCGCAAGCAAATGTACTGTGCGCTGCTTGTATGTATGTATGTATGTATGTATGTATGTATGTATGTATGTATATTGTTGGGTTTTTGTTTTTAGGTATGTGTGTGTTTTTATTACAGTATTCACAAAGGAAAAATATACATGAATGCATATTTTCATGCTCGTGCGTGAGTACTCGGAGTGTGTGTATATAGGATGTGTATAACAGTATGTATACATATATATACATTACTTATATATTTATATTGTATATAAATACTATATATATATATATATATATATATATATATATATATATATATATATATATATATATATATACATACTGTATATATATATACATATAAATTTCTGACTCACATCAGGATCAGACCCAGGTCTTTCAATTGAAATGCAAGGCGCTGCCCACTAGGCCATACACGTCTAAAAGTGGGCAGCGCCCTTGCCTTCAATTGAAAGACCTGGTTGATCCTGATGTGAGTCAGAAATTTATTTCTGTTCCACAGGTGACTGTGTGTTGATTATATATATATATATATATATATATATATATATATATATATATATATATATATACATACATATATAATATGTGTGTGTGTGTGTGCAAGTACATACATGCATACACACACATATATATATATACACATATCTAACATTAAATATAAATATATATACATATACAGTATATATACATACATACATATACATACACAAACACACACACACACACATATATATATATATATATATATATATATATATATATATATATATATATATATATTTATATATATATCAATTTACACAAGAATCCAGGATGAACCCTATACAGAAAACTTCCGCACATTCTCAGAATACGAGTCTCTCATTTGATAAGGTGTGAAGCTGCAAGACTATGCATTTCTCACATTCTGTGACTGAACAAGAATAATACTTCCCACTAGTCTCACAATAAAGATTTTACTGACCAATGAGAATCTTTACATAAGATTCTCTGCAGTGTCCCTTCGGCCTCTAGCTGCAACCCTTTCGCTCCTTTTACTGTACCTCCGTTCATATTCTCTTTCTTCATCTTACTTTCCTCAACCCTCTCCTAACAATTGTTTCACGGTGCAACTGCTTTGAGGTTTTCCTCCTGTTACAAATTTAAAATCTCCTATACTCTCAATTTCTCTTTCAGCGATGAATGACCTTATAGGCCCCAGCGCTTGGACTTTGGGCTAAAGTGTTTTCCAGTTGCAATTCAAATCACACCAATGTGGGTAGTACTGTTTTATAGGCATGCCGTTCCGCCAAAAATACACATTATTAACTATACATTCTTATGTCCCTGTATGTGAAGGCAACATTAATCGACTGTACAATAAACAAACAGTTGTAAGTTACCAGAACGAAGAAGACGTTATTAATAATAGCAAGAACGTAAAAGCAAAAGCAGTATTCACTGACAGAGAAACATGGCTGGTCGAAGGGCAGAAATTTGTATACAAGCATGGGCAAAAAAAAAAATTTTTTTAACTGATAAAAAAAATATAGCCTCTGAAAAATAAATGCGCGAGATGACCACAAGAACCAGATGAGTATTGAAAGCAGTAGACACCAGTCAAAAAAGGTGCTAATAAATAAAAGTAAAACCATTAAAAGCAGCAGAGTAAGAAAAACTAAAAAAAACAGTAGTAGGCATCGATTACGACGAAGCACTGATGAACATTATAATAGCCTAGTGCAAGGTCTATAGGCCTAGTGGACGCTGACGAGATAAACGAAGCACACGCTGGTGCTTCACTTCGTCAGACCAGAGAGCCGTGCAGTGAAGCCTTCTCCGAAGCACCAGACCAAACAGCGGTGCACTGAAGCCTTCTCTGAAGCGCCATACCAGACAGCCGTGCACTGAAGCCTTCTCTGAAGCGCCAGACCAAACAGCCGTGCACTGAAGCATTCTCTGAAGCGCCATACCAGACAGCCGTGCACTGAAGCCTTCTCTGAAGCGCCAGACCAAACAGCCGTGCACTGAAGCATTCTCTGAAGCGCCAGACCAGACAGCCGTGCAGTGAAGCCTTCTCTGAAGCGCCATACCAGACAGCCGTGCACTGAAGCCTTCTCTGAAGTGCCAGACCAAACAGCCGTGCACTGAAGCATTCTCTGAAGAGCCAGACCAGACAGCCGTGCAGTGAAGCCTTCTCTGAAGCGCCAGACCAAACAGCCGTGCACTGAAGCATTCTCTGAAGAGCCAGACCAGACAGCCGTGCAGTGAAGCCTTCTCTGAAGCGCCAGACCAAACAGCCGTGCACTGAAGCATTCTCTGAAGAGCCAGACCAGACAGCCCAGTGAAGCCTTCTCTGAAGCGCCAGACCAGACAGCCGTGCAGTGAAGCCTTCTCTGAAGCGCCAGACCAGACAGCCGTGCAGTGAAGCCTTCTCTGAAGCGCCAGACCAGACAGCCGTGCAGTGAAGCCTTCTCTGAAGCGCCAGACCAGGCAGCCGTGCAGTGAAGCCTTCTCTGAAGCGCCAGACCAGACAGCCGTGCAGTGAAGCCTTCTCTGAAGGGCCAGACAGCCGTGCCATAATGAAGCCTTCTCTGAAGCGTTCGCCGGTAAAAAAACAACAACGCGGAAGCTGAATCGTAGCAGAAGCGACTACAGTTGAAACAGTCGTTTAAATATTCAAACGCTTACGAGAGCTTCTGAAGCTTAATCCCCTTTTTCCCGGTAGATGCCCTTTCAGAGGAAATCAACGTGTCAGCTCACACACACACAGGCTTAACGGGGATATAAAATTTAATCTGGAGATAATGACGGTTCTCGGAAGTATATATGTATATATATATATATATTTCACAGGAGTCGAGCGGTGATTAAAGCGCCATCAAAAACAATTATTGTAACGTTACCGGATTTGTACATTTATTTCCACTCCTAAACGACACCTAAGGTCACGATGTAATCTTTCAAAGCATGTTTGAAAGACGAATTAAAACAAGGTATTTCACTGGCGAGGGGATAAATACAGTATTCGCTCCAGAAAAATTATGGTGGACAGTTGATCCTTTCCGGTGAGAGCATAAGGGGTGGGGAGAGGATGGGGAGAGGGGTTGGGGGAGAGGAAGGGAGTGGATGAATAGAAGGGTTGGGGATTGAGAGGAGGATTAAGACCGTGTGCTAAAAAAATTAAATTATTTCTCTTTTCATGACATTTTCAACGATTTTTTCCTCGATTTTTTGTTTACAAAACAAATGTGAATGCCTGGGAGCCCTTAATTAAATACACACACACACATAATATATATATATATATATATATATATATATATATATATATATATATATATATATATATATATATATATATATATATATATATATATATATATATATATATATATATATATATATATATATATATATATATATATATATATATATATATATATATATATATATATATATATATATATATATATACATACATATATATACACATATGTGTCTATATACTTATGTAAATTTCTAGAAAATCATAAAAACTTACGATTCTCTAGAATATATCAAACGTCCATAATAAACATCTCCCTAGACAGATATGACCTTTTCCATAAACCCTTTTTTGCATGATTCTGAAATAAGTCAGAGTTTCTACAACATAAGTCTCTGAAATACAGTTCCGTGTGATATTACAGACACTTTTTGTGTCAGGATTGTCAAAGTTAATCTTGACAGTTAATGCATCCTGAGAGGAAAAAATATATAATTTCACCTTAGGTGATAATGTGTTTTCATCGCATCTGTATAATTATCATCTTCATTATGAAACTACATTAAATCCATGAACTTTGTACGATTCTTTTCTTAAAACTAACAAAAGTTATTTTCACTCTGGTCATATTCACATTTCACTGTACTCAGAGAGAGAGAGAGAGAGAGAGAGAGAGAGAGAGAGAGAGAGAGAGAGAGAGAGAGAGAAAGACATGACTTTTGAGCAATTCTTCACACATAGCTAACAGAAAAAATTTTCACTCTGGTCATAATCACATTTAACTGTACTGAGAGAGAGAGAGAGAGAGAGAGAGAGAGAGAGAGAGAGAGAGAGAGAGAGAGAGAGAGAGAAATGACTTGAGTGCCGCTCTTCACTCACAAATAATAAAAACAATAGTTTGCACTCTATATTCATATTCACATTTCAATGTACTTTCTGTGTGTGTGTGTGTGTGTGTGTGTGTGTGTGTGAGAGAGAGAGAGAGAGAGAGAGAGAGAGAGAGAGAGAGAGATGACTTTAGTGCCGCTCTTCACTCAAAAATATAAAAACAATAGTTTGCACTCTATATTCATATTCATTTCAATGTACTGTGTTGTGTGTGTGTGTGTGTGTGTGTGTGAGAGAGAGAGAGAGAGAGAGAGAGAAAATAGAGAGAGAGAGATGACTTTAGTGCAGCTCTTCACCCAAAAATAAGAAAAAATAGCTTGCACTCTATATTCATATTCACATTTCATTATACTTTCTGCGTGCGTGCGTGTGTGTGTGTGTGAGAGAGAGAGAGAGAGAGAGAGAGAGAGAGAGAGAGAGAGAGAGAGAGAGAGAGGATTCATATAAATAATTGGGGATTTAGGCGACAGGTTTATGGCAAGCAGGCGAGTACTCGCTCCATATGGATGAATATCCTCCAAGGATAATATTCACAGAACTCCACTTCCCTCGAGTCCATTAAGATATACACCGGGCCAGGGATTATCCACTTTCCCGCGATTGGTATCTCACCTGGATTCCCTTTGTGCGTTAATTGTAAGAGACCTACCTGTACCTGATACCCACTATACACTCTAGAGAAGCCTATGGGGAAATACAAGTCGCAGAAAAAAGAGTCACAGGGAAAAAGTAGCCCAGTCTAACTTAACCTCACCTGGCCTATAACCTAACCTAACTAACCCAACCTGACCTAATGATTACCGGACACCATAAATTAATGTGACTTTTTCTTTTCCCTAGCCAAAATTGTGACTTTTTTTCCTAGCCAAAATTGTGACTTTTTTCCTAGTCAAAATTGTGACTTTTTTCCTAGCCAAAATTGTGACTATTTTTTTCCCGTGGCTTTTTTCCCAGCCAAATTGTGCCTTTTCCTGTGACTTATTTCCTAGCCAAAATTGTGGGTTTTTCTTACTTTTTCTTAGCCAAAATTGCGACTATTTTTTTCCTGTGACTTTTCCTAGCCAAAATTGTGACTATTTTTTTCCTGTGACTTTTTTCCTAGCCAAATTGTGACTTTTTCCCTAGGCAAAATTGTGACTTTTTTCCAGAGACATTTTCCTAGCCAAAATTGTGACTATTTTTTCCTAGCCAAAATTGTACCTTTTTTTCCTGATTTTTTCCTAGCCAAAATTGTGACTATTTTTTCTGTGACTTTTCCTAGCCAAAATTGTGATTTTTTCCTGTGACTTTTTTTTGTGGCCAAAATTGTGACTTTTGTGACATTTTTTCCTAGCCAAAATTGTGACCATTTTTTTCCTGTGACTTTTTCCCTAGCCAAAATTGTGACTATTTTTCCCCTGTGACTTTATTACCGGCCACTAATGATCCCGAAGGACTTAACCCCCTGTATTTCGAGGACGACTGACGCCATCGTCCTATGCGGGTTCCAGAGAAGGATCCTGGTCCTTCGGCTCATCTTTCCGCCGCCGCGCCGTTGGGTTTCTCCGACGCCTTCGTTGTTTTGGGTTTAAGAGGATTAAACGTAGGACCCATGGCAATCGGAACAGCTCGTTGTTTTTCCATTGTCAAAAGGAGGGAGGGAGGGAGGGGAGGGAGGGAGGACCTCTTAGGTCGGCGGTCAACAACAACACAACTTAAGACAGACTTCTCTTGGTACCCCAAACTTTATCTTCTCTCTCTCTCTCTCTCTCTCTCTCTCACGACGGAGTATGCCCGGAATCTATTGATAGAAACTTGAGAGAGAGAGAGAGAGAGAGAGAGAGAGAGAGAGAGAGAGAGAGAGAGAGAATATCACTAATGGTTGGGGTCGGGTCGTTATAGTAGTTATAGTAGCTCATGGAAGTTTATCACAATTTCTTTTCAATATTGGGAAATTAAAAAAAAAACAAATTGACAACAGACCAACAATAAAACAAGTAATAAATGACCCGAAGAAACGAGTTTTCTGTACAGCGTATAATCAAGGCCACCGAAAATAGACCTATCTTTCGGTGGTCTCGGGAAAATGCTGTATGAGCCGCCGCCCGTGAAACTTTAATCACAGCCCGGTGGTGGCCTGACCTATATCGCTGCCAGACGCACGATTATGGCTAACTTTAACCTTAAATAGAATAAAAACTACTGAGGCTAGAGGGCTACAATTTGGTATGTTTGATGATTGGAAGTTGGATGATCAACATACCAATTCGCAGCCCTCTAGCCTCAGTAGATTTTAAGATCTGAGGGAGGACAGAAAAGTGCGGACGGACAGAGAAAGCCGGCACAATAGTTTTCCTTTATAGAAAACTAAAATAACCACACAGGAAAAACTACGTTTCGACTGTCAATGACAGCAACAATAACCAAACGTTAATTCTTTGAAGAAAATAAAAAATGTTGCTCTAAAAATACATGAAACTCTGTACGAGTTCAAATCCCGTCGGTACTGCATGAAAAAAAAAACAACATTAATATTACGCTTAAGAAATAAGTTATTTACTCGAGTTTCCGTTCGACAAATGAAAGTGGATGTTTCTTTAAACTGCTCATTCTGCAAAAAAGAAATTAACAAGTGAAGATAAGCAATTCCTCGTAATTGTTGTTCTGCAACCCACACAAGTCTGTGTGAGAGAAAATAAAAGATAAATTGAAAACACTGAAAGAGAGCCTGGATGTGCCAACACACACACACACACACACAGAGAGAGAGAGAGAGAGAGAGAGAGAGAGAGAGAGAGAGAGAGAGAGAGAGAGAGAGAGACATGATTTTTGTGCTATTCTTCACTCATAAATGAAAAAAAAATAGTTTGCACATTTCACTGTACGTTCTGAGAGAGAGAGAGAGAGAGAGAGAGAGAGAGAGAGAGAGAGAGAGAGAGATTTTTGTGCTATTCTTCACTCATAAATGAAAAAAATAGTTTGCACATTTCACTGTACGTTCTGAGAGAGAGAGAGAGAGAGAGAGAGAGAGAGAGAGAGAGAGAGAGAGAGAGAGAGAGATTTTTGTGGTATTCTTCACTCATAAATGAAAAAAAAATAGTTTGCACATTTCACTGTACGTTCTGAGAGAGAGAGAGAGAGAGAGAGAGAGAGAGAGAGATGATTTTTGTGGTATTCTTCACTCATAAATGAAAAAAAAAAATAGTTTGCACATTTCACTGTACGTTGAGAGAGAGAGAGAGAGAGAGAGAGAGAGAGAGAGAGAGAGAGAGAGAGAGAGAGAGAGATGATTTTTGTGCTATTCTTCATTCATAAAATAAAAAAAAAAATAGTTTGCACATTTCACTGTACGTTCTGAGAGAGAGAGAGAGAGAGAGAGAGAGAGAGAGAGAGAGAGAACAGAACCTCCTTGGGATAAGAAGAGGAATCAATCACAAGAATCACATCTCACACGAAAGAATCCTTTCTGGAAATTAACCCACAGATTAAGCTGGCATTGAAGAATGGTCGGCATGGAATCTCAAGGCGCAATCATGGGAGAATTCCGGCAACATCCTTCCACGGGAGAATTTACCGCCGGGAATTTCCTAACAATCGTAAATTATCGCGGTGGGAAAAACGCTCTCTTGCTGAACATTACTCTGTAGAACATGCGGGCATGAGTGGATCGCGCTTTCTTAACAAATTACTCTGGTACGCCTCCTCATGTCTCGTTTGTTTATTGTGCTAACATTTCAAAGGGTGCCGCAGGTGCTTTAGGTCATGTATATATATATATATATATATATATATATATATATATATATATATATATATATATATATATATATATATACATACATAAACACACATATATATAGCCGCCGTGGTGGCGCAGTGGTATGATTCTCAGCTACCAGTCGAGAGAGCTGAGGTTCGAATCCCACTGCTCGCTGATGGCTTGGACTGCGTCACTGTAAAAATCCGGCAGCCTACCAACCACTGGCCACGTGTCACAGGCGTTGGGACCTGTCCCCACTGGCTGTCGGCCTAAGAAACAGGAGATCAAGGAGGGCTTTTATATATATATATATATATATATATATATATATATATATATATATATATATATATATATATATATATATATTATTCTATGTTTGTATTATAACTCCGGAGAAGTCATTCCTGGCTCACTTGTGGATCACATTCTTGGTTTGTTACCCTAAGAGCGTCTCAGCTGTTATTCACTTCTATTTACTTGTTAATTATCATAACTCGACGTACAGATAATTCCTGGGGATAAAGGACTCTTCAACCATGCGCATTAAATTATTTTGGAAATTCAAAAGATGTCCCCACCTAGTAAGCTGATGTATAACCGTTATTTGATAATGTGTTTTGGTAATTCAGGGTTGTGGGAAACGAATCTGAGGAGTGCATTATCCCGCTAGGGACCTGAGAGTCAACAGTGCGTCCGATTTCTTAGGCAGGTTGCCAAGTGTAGAGAAATGTAAACTTTTGAATCTATAAAAACTTTATGCATTGCACTGTAAAACTCTCATGACAAGACAGGAAATTAATATGATTTCTGTCATGATAAAGTTTATACAGAAATCGAATATATAGAAACCAAGAAAGCTCTAGCCGTGAAGGACTGAAGAATTCTGAGATACTGGGAGAATTGCGCGTGAACATATTATACATTTTAGTTTTCTGTAAAAGAAAACTATTGTGGCGGCCTTGTTTGTCCGTCTGCACTTTATTCTGTCCGCACTTTTTCTGTCCACCCTCAGATCTTAAAAACTACTGAGGCAAGATGGTTGCAAATTGGAATATATATCATTCACCCCCCAATCATCAAACATACCAAATTGCAGCCCTCTAGCCTCAGCAGTTTTTATTTTACTTAAGGTTAAACTTAGCCATA
>NC_089781.1:25575380-25592880 GCF_040412425.1 Macrobrachium rosenbergii
ATTTTCCAAAGTAAATTCCTTTTTAATCAATCCCTCACTGTGTCACTCATATGAGAGAGAGAGAGAGAGAGAGAGAGAGAGAGAGAGAGAGAGAGAGAGAGAGAGAGCCTTCTCATGTATCTTCCTGTACACTGAATTATAACCTACAACCTCTGCTTATTTTCCACTATAGTGGTTCACTGGAGAGAAGTAAGTATACCTTAATTTTACCAGACCACTGAGCTGATTAACAGCTCTCCTAGGGCTGGCCCGAAGGATTAGACTTATTTTACGTGGCTAAGAACCAATTGGTTACTTAGCAACGGGACCTGCAGCTTATTGTGGAATCCGAACCACATTATAGCGAGAAATGAATTTCTATCACCAGAAATAAATTCTTCTATATCTTCATCAGCCGGCCGGGGGAACTGAACTCCGGTCCATCGAGTGACAGTCCGCAGCTCTACCGGCTCACCCATAGAAGAGCTTCACTGGAGAGAGAGAGAGAGAGAGAGAGAGAGAGAGAGAGAGAGAGAGAGAGAGAGAGAGAGAGAGAAATGGCCCATACTTCTTGACCTATGATATACAATGAACTCTAAAACCCTCAAAGCATCATTGGAATGTAGAAGTGACCTCGGCCTCAAGCACTCTCAAGATCAAAATCTCTTTCCCATCATTTCAGACAACTTTAAACAGTCATTTTCCCACTAAGGCTTCACAAAAAAACACGACAAGCTTCGCCTATCTAGGGCTCTAATCCTGACCCCCCTCCACGCCGTGCCCTCCGGGAAACTTGGTCAGGTCATCTCGTTGGGCCTCCCCGTGTCAAAGGTCGCCTGATATATATTTTCCCAAATGCCATCAAGATGCATCTGCGAGATAAAATGATGTTTGTAACCTTGTGTAGATGAGTTTCTGTTAACCATTAGCATATTTCTTGCGGATGTTTTTTTTTTTATTTGTAAAAATATGCCAATTTTTTGGTATGTTGTAATATATGCTCGCACGCAGAAAAATGTTGTATTACAACCTTTTTTTCATTACATTATAAAGCTATAACCGTTCTTTTGTACATAGGAACAAGCACACAGAGTCTACATATGCAATACTGTACATACATTCACAGAAACACTCTCTCTCTCTCTCTCTCTCTCTCTCTCTCTCTCTCTCTCTCTCTCTCTCTCTCTCTATATATATATATATATATATATATATATATATATATATATATATATATATATATATACATGTGTATATATATACATACTGTAGATGCAAATCTGTGGAAAAACGCTAGAACTGTTTTCCTCACATGACGACGCAGATAGCAGACTTCCTAAATCTCCTGTAAAAAAAAAAAAAAACGAACTGCTGTACGAACAAAGAGCAAAAATAAAGATAGAAAAAACTCAAAGGGAGCTTCCCGCTGGAATATCCATCATGGCGGTTCTGGAGAGCCGTTACAACCCCGTGAAAAAGGAAATATGTCGCCTGATAAATACTGATAAATATTTGGGATGGAGTTCCAACGACTCTGTGACTTTACTCGGAAGGAGAGTAGCATCCGCGGGGGAGGGTGTAAATGCACAGGGGGTGGGGGTGGGGGGGTGGGGGATTTACACTTCACACTGCAATCCTCAGGGGGTGCTGAAGATGGGGGAGGAAGTGACGCGAAAGGACAAGATAAGAGGGTAAGCAGATTTGGTCTGGGAGCTGAAGAAATGGAACATGAAGACGGCTCCACGGAGACCTATTCCAGAGCGATAGGAAGCCGCGAACGGGATAAAATGTCAAAGCAAGTAGCTCTAAAGTAGAAGAAGAAGAAGAAGAAGAAGAAGACTTCAGTTTTTGACCACTGAAGAGTTTCTCGAGAAAAGAAACTTTTGAACTAAACTAATATGCAAATCCCTAAATAAAAAAATTAACACTTTATATATGTTTTTAGTTTTCGGTCTCATATCCTAGGTTCAAGGAAAATCATAAATTTATTTCTCTTTTAAAAGCTTATTTTCTCGTATCGCAAAAAAGGATTGTCCCGAGACATCCAAATCACATGGAATAATTAATTTCTAGTCCTCAGCTGAACTTATAATTTAACTTTACTCGCATCGCAAAGACCCGGGCACAGATATTAAAACCATCAATAAAACTCTACAGAATCTAACGACCAATAAAACTCTACAGAATCTGCCAAAGAAATATGAAAATGCCACTCATCTTTCTTAAATATTACACTAACTAACATTGTGTCGTGGTCTTCACTCCACATGGGTAAACGATTTCATTCATCCACTGGCAAATACATTCAATTTATCTCTAAATGATTCAAAACAGAAATCCTAACCATGACCTAAAATTTCCCACAAGCTGTGAAAAATGACAACTGCCATCACCATGAAAAAATGATGACAATTGCCATCACTTTCAAACAATGATAATGACAACTGTCATCACTTTGAAAAAATGACAATGACAACTGTCATCACTCTGAAAAAATGACAATGATAACTGTCATCAATTTGAAAAAATGAAAATGACAACTGTCATCACTTTAAAAAAATGACAATGACATGTGTTACCACTATGAAAAATTTATAATGACAACTGTCATCACTATGAAAAAATTATAATGACAACTGTCATCACTTTAGAAAACATTATAATGACAACTGTCATCACTTTGAAAAAATGACTGACAACTGCCATCACTATGAAAAAATTATAGTGACAACTATCACCGCTTTGAAAAAATGACAACTCAAATCACTTTGAAAAAATGACAGTGACAACTGTCACTGCTTTGAAAACATGACCATAACAACTGTCATCTCTTTGAAAAAATTATAATGACAACTGTCATCACTTTGAAAAAATTACAGTAACAATTGTCATCACTATGAAAAAATGACAATGACAACTTTCACCACTTAGAAAAAATGACAGTGACAACTGTCATCGCTTTGAAAAAAATGACAATGACAACTGCCATCACTCTGAAAAAATAATAAGTCCCCAATCCACGAAAAAAAAATGACGCGCCACGAATCCATGGAAATATGACAACTGGAATCTTTCTAAGAAAAATAAAAAAAATTTTATCAATATCTTCCAATTAATCCTTTTTGAAAGTTAAAAAGACGAGCGAAGGGAAACCGATTAATGGCGCCTGCTCCATTGCCATCAACCATTCCAATAGGGGAAAAATGTCTTCATTTATCTGAAGTAGTTTCGTGGTCACTTCAAGAAGCTGAAAAGGCCAAAAAAAAAAATAAATAAAAAGAGAAAAAAGGACTTTTACCCATCGCCGAATTCCAACATATCACGCAAAGGCCGAAAGTGACTTTTTTTTTTCTTTTTTCTTTCTTCCTTTCCTCTAACAACTCGCGTTCTTTGCTTACCAAGGAAATTGCCCTAATTTGTCCTTCTCCTCCTCCTTCTCAGAGAGAGAGAGAGAGAGAGAGAGAGAGAGAGAGAGAGAGAGAGAGAGAGGCAGAACTTCGGCGCTGCCTTTTGTCTAGCAATTTGGAGATCCGTTTCAACCAAAGAGGATCTCTCTCGGCTCTTTGCGCCCTGGGTAAGTTTCTTGATTCGTTCTGTTTATTCTCTCTATCTCTCTCTCTTATCCAGCATCCCTTCACTTCTCAATCTCTTGCGCGGTATTCTCTCTCTCTCTCTCTCTCTCTCTCTCTCTCTCTCTCTCTCTCTCTCTCCCCAATCCAGCATCCCCTCACTCTATCCCTCTCTCTCCCTATCACTCAGCATTCCCTCACTTCTCAGTCTCTTGTACGTGATTTCTCTCTCTCTCTCTCTCTCTCTCTCTCTCTCTTTCTCTCTCTCTCTCTCTCTCTCATTCAGCACGTGATTTTTTCCTCTCTCTCTTCCAATGTCTCTTTTCCCTCTCTTTTACTCTAATTTTCTTCCTTTTTCTCTCTCTCTCTCTCTCTCTCATTCAGCAATCCCACAATTCTTAATCTCTTGCACGTGACTTATCTCTCTCTCTCTCTCTCTCTCTCTCTCTCTCTCTCCCTCTCTCTTCTCCCTCTCTTTCACTCTAACTTTCCCTCACTTCCCAATCTCTCTTCTCTCTCTCTCTCCCCCCAAGCTGCTAATGGCTTCCTTTTAATACTTTCAAACTTTGACAAAATTCTAAATTGAAGGAATTTTAAGAAAATATTGGTCAGTTCTCCTTTATCCCTGAAGGTGACACTGCATTGACTTTTAAAAGCAGGGACGACATGAAAGCTGGAATTTAAAGGAGGCAAGCAGATAGGTGGAAGCACCTCTATACATTATGCATATGATACATTCAGAATGTATGCACACACACATATATATATATATATGTATGTATGTATGTATACATATGCAATATATATATATATATATATATAATATCAAGAAATTATACACTGACCATCCAGTCTCATCACGCACCTATTCCATAAAAAAAAATATATAAAAAAATATATAAAAAAACATCCTCAATTTACCATGTAAAATGAAAGCTGCGTCCAAAATTTCCTCGGGTTACCTTAAAAAAAAAAAAAAAAAAAAAAAAAACTTACCGGAGGAGATACTTGCCAAGACTCTCGTTCGCCGTAACGAGACCGATAACAATAAGGGAATATGAACCGTGGCACCGTACTCTGTTCAAGAAAGGGCTTCATCTGCCACCTTACCATCACCATCCTATCCACAAAAAAAAGCCCCCTCCTGTTTTCATCCATTTTTAACCTCCCAACCCCTTCTACTTTGCTTCTTTGCACTTCGGGAATATTCCCCTCCGAGAGGAGATTAAGATATCAAGTTTCCATTCCGGCGGCGGAAGAAGAAAACAATAACAATATAAGACAGCACGGAGGACCCACTTCCTCAGAAAGGAGAGCGTCCTGGCGGGGTGGAGGAGGAGGAGGAGGAGGAGGAGGAGGAGGAGGAGGAGGAGGAGGAGGAGGAGGAGGAGGAGGAGGAGGAGGAGGAGGAGGAGGAGGTGGAGGAGGAGGAGGAAGGCGACATCATCATCACGAGCAGTAAACATGAGGAAAGGAGAGCGAAGATATACCGTTGCTACTCAAAAACATACCAGGCAGTTCCACGGTGGTTATGGAGGAGAAGAAGAAGAAGAAGAATACGAGAGAGACGCTCTTTAAGAATAGGAAGTTCCAGAGACCTTGGTTCCACGATGGTCATGAAAAAGAAGAAGAAGAAGAAGAAGAAGAAGAAGAATATGAGAGAGACGCTCTTTAAGAACAGGGAGTTCCAGAGACCTTGGTTCCACGATGGTCATGAAGAAGAAGAAGAAGAAGAAGAAGAAGAAGAAGAAGAAGAAGAAGAAGAAGAAGAAGAAGAATATGAGAGAGACGCTCTTTAAGAACAGGGAGTTCCAGAGACCTTGGTTCCACGATGGTCATGAAGAAGAAGAAGAAGAAGAAGAAGAAGAAGAAGAAGAAGAAGAAGAAGAAGAAGAAGAAGAAGAAGAAGAAGAAGAAGAGAAGAAGCTCTTTAAGAACGCTCTTTAAGAAAGTTCCAGAGACCTTGGTTCCACGATGGTCATGAAGAAGAAGAAGAAGAAGAAGAAGCAGAAGAAGTAAAAGAAGAAGAAGAAGAAGAAGAAGAAGAAGAAGAAGAGAAGGAGAAGAAGAAGAAGAAGAAGAATATGAGAGAGCTCTTTAAGAATAGGAAGTTCCAGAGACCTTGGTTACAAGATGGTCATGAAGAAGAAGAAGATGCAGAAATAGAAGAAGAAAAAGAAGAAGCAGAAGATGATGATGCAGAAGAAGAAGAAGAAGAAGAAGAAGAAGAAGAAGAAGGAGAAGAAGAAGAAGAAGAATATGAGAAAGACGCCCTTTAAGATTAGGAAGTTCCAGAGACCTTGGTTCCAAGATAGTCATGAAGAAGAAGAAGATGCAGAAGAAGAAGAAGAAAAAGAAGAAGGAAAAGAAGACTGGGAGCGAGAATGTGAGAAAGAAGTTCTTAAAGAAGGGGTAGAACAGGAGAGGCATCACGAAGAGTGAGAAAAAGGGGAAGAAAGTAAAGTAGAAAAAAGAACCGCATTTCTCCATGAGAGGACGAATTTCAGAGTCGGATACTGAGGACCCACAAAAGTTCGTTTTTAGCAGCACCGGTAGAAGGAAGGTCTACAGATCTTCAGCAGAGGTACCGGGTACTATTGGGGACCTTATGACCAACACAGCACCCAGATCTCAGTTACGAGGAGTAAAATACGAAGACGCGATGACCTCATTCGGGGCTGAGTACTCCAAGAGCGATGAAATAAAACTCCACAGCACAGCAGAATAACTTCACTTAAGACTAGTCTTCTCCAGAAATACGCGTCACTTATTTTCTTCGTTGTTGTTTCCTGGATTAAATAACTCATCCATTTTATGAGCACTGACACGAATTTCTCAAATCTACCTAAAGATCAATTAATATGACAGGAAAATAAATATTCCAAAGTAATCCAGGAAATAACTTATTCATTCATGAACACTAAAATGAATTTCTCAAATCTACCTAAAAAACTATTAATACGGGTCAAAAATGAATATTCCACAGTAATTCAGGCTATAACTTATCCATTTATGAGCACTAAAATGAATTTCTCAATTTTACCTAAAGATCAATTAGCATGACACAAAAGTAAATGAAATTCCAAACTACTTATATACGTGAATATAGACGTTTCAGCTCCTGATTGCTTGAGGTCAGTACTTAAGACCTTGATAACCTGGATTCCATCATTTTACTGCCACTTTCAGTGGGTCTCCGGACCATCATTCAAGTTGATAAAAAGCCTATAACTAAGTAACATCCAAGTCAAAATATTCATAAAGAAACTTCAGCCACCATCAAACAGGCAGTAAGTAAATAACAAGCACGCGAGCATGCTAATGCAGATGACCAAATTACCCGGGATAATTACAGTATATAAACCTCCATGTTGGGACAGAATTGTCATTTTTGTGGGAGTGTCCTGCACATAGGGCTAATTAGTTTCCTTGATTTAACAGGGCGGTGACTGGTTTCCTGTTTTTGATTCCTGATTAGAGAAAACGCCCTATGGGCAAAAATAAAAAATATATATTTTTCTATCAAGAAAAGTGATATGGTAAAACTAAAATTTTCCTGAGGAGAGAGAGAGAGAGAGAGAGAGAGAGAGAGAGAGAGAGAGAGAGAGAGAGAGAGAGAGAGAGAGAGAGAGAGAGAGCTGTGGCACAACTAACAGATTCTTCAATAGTTCGCCAGGAAAAGCTAAAGTATAACATACTACGTGCAATCTCAAACTCTCATTATTTGTTTACATTAATCTGAGAGAGAGAGAGAGAGAGAGAGAGAGAGGATATATAACAACGAAGCAGAGAGAGAGAGAGAGAGAGAGAGAGAGAGAGAGAGAGAGAGAGAGAGAGTGGGATAATAACAAAGCAGTATCTTACTTTTACATCTTTACTGCAGAGAGAGAGAGAGAGAGAGAGAGAGAGAGAGAGAGAGATAATAACAAAGGCAGTATATTACTTTTCCATCTTCACTACCGAGAGAGAGAGAGAGAGAGACTCTCAATTATACCTCAAGCAAGAATAACGCTATTATTTACAATGTCAAGGTTAATGGAGAGATGGAACTCCATCCCCCACCCCCCAAAAAAACAAAAGACAGGTCCGCATAGCTCACGATCTCGGAAAAAAAAATATAGAGCCTTGAATATTAGCGACCATCGATCACCTGGCCGCCCAAGAGCTGTTATTTCCCCCTTTGCTTTTGTTAACTTTTATTATCTTTCCGGGCGAATCGGACCTGGAGTGTATTCCGATGCGCCATTTTGGGTCATTGTAATTACGGGCCTCAAAAGGTGTGTATATAAGCTCTAGAGCAACTTGCATGGGTGAAATTTATGTATGTAAGTATGTATGTATGTGTATATATATATATATATATATATATATATATATATATATATATATATATATATATATATATATATATATATATATAAAAAGACTGTATGCATGTAGCATGTTGACACGACTGGGCAAAAACGAAATACCCGAGTACCCGCAGAAACGGAATGCCCCTAATGCCCCAATTGCCATGCCCAATCAGAAAGTGTGCACCCCAAGTAAAAAAAAAAAAAAAAAAAAAAAAAAAAACATAAATCCCTATTTTCTTTCCCGTTTCGATAACCAAATCTCATTCCTCTACTTACATATGGAAGGGCTTGTGTATGTGTGTGTGTGTGTGTGTGTGTTTTCTCTTTTCGTCCTTCCATCATTTCATTCTCCGTTGATTCAGCAGCGAACCCAAACCATTATATATATATATATATATATATATATATATATATATATATATATATATATATATATATATATACGGATGGTTATCGTCGTATATATATATATAATATATTACGGATGGTTTATTCGTCGTCGTGAAATCAGATTACATAAGCAAAACAACCGATGCTACAAATGGGTTTATTCCGTGGGCGGTAATCAGGCGGTCGGGGGAAGAGTGGGCGGTCGGGGGAAGAGTGGGCGGTCGGGGGAAGAATGGGCGGTCGGGGGATGAGTGGGCGGTCGGGGAAGGGCGGTCGGGGAAGAGTGGGCGGTCGGGAAGAGTGGGCGGTCGGGGGAAGAGTGGGCGGTCGGGGGAAGAGTGGGCAGAAACCCACCGATATTTCGTATCTATGGTGTATCACTATACTGCGACTGAAAACAATAAGGAAAAATCTAAAATTCTGAATATGAGTTAAGGCTTTATTTATTAAAATACAAAATACAAAAAAAAGATTTAAAAAATCATTTCTGTACTTTGATAAATACAGCCTTGCTCATATACATAATTGTGGATTGGTATTTTCTATATTCGTAAATTAATCATACCATTTCCATGAAGGATAAATTAAGATCTAAATTACGAGAATTATACGACTGTCATCCCTACGATGCAAGCAATCGACGTCGACGACCATGGTTCTTGTGACGCCAAGTTATAACATCAAAATTAAAACCACTCACCACTCCCCTTTTCATTTTATCAGCTCTTCGGATTTTCCAGCAATTCTCGCAGATTGCAAGAGAACTCCCCCCACACCCCACCTCACTCAATTCCGCAATCCTACCCCCCTACCCCCAAAACACCCCTAAGCCCTAATTTCATATCTCAATCCAGTATCTTCAATATCCAGTTATGATTTGTTTCGCAATATACAGAGCTAGAAATATAGAAATATTAGTGAGAAATACACAAAGAGACGAACAGAAGTAATTTCCTGTAGATAAATATTAACACTTACAGTGTGACTTCACTTATGAAATAAAGGAAAATAGATAAATATATAACTGCTATGTCACATACGCAGTGAGATGTTCCATGTAATCAAACCTGCGACTGATTCTGCTGAGGCCTTTAATGCCATTTTGAACTGTTTATGAAATAATGCACGAACAATAGCACCTTTTTAAAATGATTCTCATAAACACAATGTTATTCTTATTTTAAAATAATTCAAGCACTAAAACTTATTTATATAAAAACCGTATGAAAATCTAAAATTAGGTTTGTGTGTTTATGCTAAGAAGGATGTTTGTTTATTCGAGATGATTTTGGGGACGGAGGAGGAGGAGGAGGAGGAGGAGGAGGAGGAGGAGGAGGAGGAGGAGGAGGAGGAGGAGGAGGAGGAGGAGGAGGAGGAGGAGGTGGTGGTACTGTGAATGCCAAGGGAATCACTCCCACCAGATGAAGGAAGACTCTTCCTTCTCTCTAACCAATGGGAAAGGAGTCCTACAATAAGATTTACGCCTACCTGCTCTCTCACAGAACCCCGAGGAAGGAATCCCAAAAGATGAGGAAAGACTACCTCTCCTTCAACCAAGGGGGAAGGAATCCCTCCGAGTGAGGAAAGACTGACTACCTCTCCTCACTAACACATGGAAAAGGAGTCCTACAGTAAGTTATGATTAACTCTTCGCCTTAACTCATGAGTAATGAATCCCACAATAAGAGGGAATCCTACAACCCAAGGTGAGGAGATCCTTCCAGACTGCTTTCCTCACTAATCCATGGAAGAGGAATCCTACAACCCAAGGAGAGGATGTCCTACCAGACTACTTTTCATCCCTAATCCGTGGAAGAGGAATCCTACAACCCAAGGAGAGGAGTTCCTACCAGACTACTTTTCATCCCTAACTCGTGGAAAAGGAATCCTACAACCCAAGGACAAGAGGTCCTTCCAGACCACCTTCCTCCCTAACCCGTGGAAAAGGAATCCTACAACCCAAGGAGAGGAGATCCTACCAGACTACTTTCCTCTCTAACCCGTGGAAAAGGAATCCCACAAGATGAGGAAGGATTTGTCCTAGATTTATGTCCTCGTGTGACGAAATGCGATAAGCTTGATCCTGAGTTACTGCTCAAAAGTTGCCTGTGTAAACAGGGCTTTTAAATTTAAGCGCTGTCATTTAGCGTGGAGGCTGTAACTGAAAGTGAGTGGAGCAGCTTTGCCTTGCAAACGGGGGAGGGAGAGAGAGAGAGAGAGAGAGAGAGAGAGAGAGAGAGAGAGCTAAAGAAGAGAAAATAAAAAAAAAGAGAGAGTTTCCATCTCTTTAACATTTTCACACATGGCTAAAGAAGAAGAAAATGAAAAAATGAGAGAAATGATTGACAGATAAATCTAAACTAGAGTTTCAAGCAAAAATCTCATGGCTTCTCTCCCTCTCTCACCATTTTCTGAGAGAGAGAGAGAGAGAGAGAGAGAGAGAGAGAGATCAAAGCATCTGTGCTCTATCAATGACATCATTTAGGGCCTTCAACCCTATCTTTACCATAAGGACGCGCAGGTAACACCGTCACCTCAAGAGGATACGCGCGACGGCAGTTATTTTCGCAATCAGTCAGTTACCCATCCATCAGCCGTCAGCAGGCGCACTGAGCCATACTCAAGGAATTCATTTCACACTAATCTTTGTTGGGGGGAGTAAAGGGAAACGGAAGGAGGAGAGGAAAGGACAAGAGAGGGGGAGCGAGAAAGGGAGAGACGGAGGAGAAAGAAAAAAAAGGGGGAATGAGAGAAGGATGGGAGGAAGAAGTGTAGAAAGAAGAAAGAGGAGAGAAAGAAAGAAGAAGAAAGAGGAGAGAAAGAAAGAAGAAGAAAGAGGAGAGAAAGAAAGAAGAAGAAAGAGGAGAGAAAGAAAGAAGAAGAAAGAGGAGAGGAAGAAAGAAGAAGAAAGAGGAGAGGAAGAAAGAAGAAGAAAGAGGAGAGGAAGAAAGAAGAAGAAAGAGGAGAGAAAGAAAGAAAAAAGAGAATGAGAGAAGGATGGGAGGAGGGAGCGTAGAAAGAAAGAAAGAGGAGAAAGAGAAAAGGGGAAATGAGAGAAGGATGGGAGGAGGGAGTGCAGAAAAAAAGAGAAAGAAAGAAAAAAAGAGGCTGAGAGAAGGATGGGAGGAGGGAGTGGAAAGAAAAGAGAGGAGAAAGAAAAAAGAGAATGAGAGAAGGATGGGAGGAGGGAGTGTAGAAAGAAAAGAGAGGAGAAAGAAAAAAGAGAATAAGAGAAGGATGGGAGGAGGGAATGAAGAAAGAAAAAAAGGAAGAAAGAAAAAAGAGAATGAGAGAAGGATGGGAGGAGAGAGCGTGGAAAGAAAAAAAGAAAAAGAAAGAAAAAAGAGAACGAGATAAGGATGGGAGGAGGGAATGTGGAAAGAAAAAAAGGGAAAGAAAGAAAACAGAGAATGAGAGAAGGATTGGAGGAGGGAGTGTAGAAAGAAGAAAGAGGAGAGAAAGAAAGAAAGAAAAAAAAGAGAATGAGAAAGGATGGGAGGAGGGAGTGTAGAAAGAAAAAGGAAAAAGAAAAAGAGAAAGAGAGAAGGATGGAAGGAGGGAGTGTAGAGAGAAAAAAGAGAAAGAAAGAAGAAAGAGAATGAGAGAAGGATGGGAGGAGGGAGTGAGAAGTATGACCAAAGGAGGTGAAGAATAGATGAAAGGGAGGAAGAATAAGATCGAATATAAATAACAAATACCGAAGGCAAAAAAGGACGATGATGATGATGATGATGATGATCCTTAATGATGATGACATTGGCACCTTCGTAGCTGTAAATTTAATAATAAAATAATGACGGCGATAAAACAGATATAATAATGGTGATTAGGACAAGTGGACGATGAAACCAGATACGCTGGTGATGATGATGATGATGATGATTATAATAGCATTGTTATCTATCACTTCGAAAAAACACGTTTCTAATTTCAATTAACCCTTCTTTCTCTCTCTCTCTCTCTCTCTCTCTCTCTCTCTCTCTCTCTCTCACACACACACACACACACACACACACACACACAATTGTGAAAAGAGAGAAGCTCTTTTTTCCTGCAAACCTTTTAAAGTTTCATCTTCTTCATCCATGACATTTTTCTTTTGAGATTCCACTTTCTCTCTCTCTCTCTCTCTCTCTCTCTCTCTCCTCTCTCTCTCTCTCTCACACACACAATTGTGAAAGGGAGGGAGAAGCCTTTTTTTCCTGTAACCTGTTTAAAGTTTCATCTTCTTCATCCATGACATTTTTCTTTTGAGATTCCAGTTTAAGATTAAATATATTTTACGCCGACAGCTGTTTCATTCATTAACTAATGGTGGTTTGGCCCTAGACCGATCCCTGGAAAATCCACTGAGTCCTCGTTAACTAAAGAGAAGGAATCTTTGATATCAAAGTAATCACTGACACAGAAAACTTGGACAGGAGACATAGACAGAAAAAGGATTTTCCCATATAATGGCTACTGTGGTTTTAAAGCCACAGCATATTATTATTTCTTTTTATTATTTCTTTTTTTTTTTTACTGGCAGCCCTCTCATAAACCTTGAGTGTAGCCATTTTGATGAACTCTGAATGAATATTTTATTGAGGTGCAAAAAACACAGATGCCAGCACCAAATTTCTTATTTGTGTGTGTGTGTGTGTGTGTGTTTGCCCTATACAGGTTATTTTGACAAAATTCAATATCTGCATGATGTCCTAGACGACAATAATCTGTATGCAGACACCCAAACTATTGAGGTTTTATTAGAGATCTGAATTGAAACGAAAAAAAAAAAATGTATTTGGATGGTAAGTCAATGACCTCACAAAATACGTGAAGGGGTCAGTTGTCCAGACGCCCCCTGGCTGACATGATCTTGCTCTTAAAACTAAGTATAGGATCTCTTTCAACATACTCATTCACAAGAAAGTTTAAAAAGTTCAAAAGATTCCCAAACGAAACGTGCTCTTAAAATTAATTATAGGATCCCTTTCAATATACTCATTCACAAGCAAGTTTAAAAAGTTCAAAAGATTCCCAAATGAAACTTGCTCTTAATATCAATTATAGGATCCCTTTCAATATACTCATTCACAAGAAACTTTAAAAAGTTCAAAAGATGCCCAAAAGATGCCCAATGAAACGAATTGTAGATTCCTTTTAAAAGTACTTGATTACAAGCAAGTATTGTGAGTTGAAAGATTCCCATATGTGTGTTTTCATGATCTACTAATGAGGCCGAAATCACCATTGCATTGCTGAAAACCATATGGATAATCAATAAAGGTCAAGTCAGTTTGCTTCAGGTCACCTTATCCCTTATACCCAACCACACCCCTCCCCCTCAACCTACCCACATACACACACACACACACACACACACATTCCCCAGGTGGTTGCGCAGTCGCCCCCCCCTTATTATTTTCGACGAAATGATTCCATCTGTCCGAGTTCTTTGATCCGGCGATTGGACAAAGAACGGGCGAAATGCATTGCAAACAAAATGAAATTTAAAATGCACTTCATATACGATTGGCAGAAGCTTAAAATGGACTGGCAGTAATGGCGTTACGTGGAAACTGCAATAAAACTGCAATGAAAATCTCACTTAATACGTTTGCACACGGAGAGAGAGAGAGAGAGAGAGAGAGAGAGAGAGAGAGAGAGAGAGACTGCGATCGATATGTATCTCTCTGGCTGTTTCAGATATGTGCGACCTCTCTCTCTCTCTCTCTCTCTCTCTCTCTCTCTCTCTCTCTCTCTCTCTTTAAATTTGAAACATCTTTTGACTTTTAATTAAGTTGCGGTCTTTCCGGTTCTTACCAGTGACCTCAAAGCTCCCGTGATATCATCTCATAAATTATATCTAGATAAAACGAACGAGATGAAACATATTGATTTGTGTGCGTGAATTTGTAAGGCGCCTTGGTAAAAAATACCCAGAGAGAGTTAATGATTTATTTGCAATAGACACATAACATGGAAACTGTACATCGACAAGCCAGCGCTAAAAACATCAGCCAGTATCTCGTGTTCCAAGGATGCCAAAATCAGCCTCTATTCAAGACAGAGATCTCTCCAGAAACTAATAAATATAAAAAAATCTTTCAAGAATATTTTTTTTACATGTGATGATGTACATTAACCCCTCACATCGCAAAGTTTTATATGACTTTATACAGTTCTGTGACATTATTGTTATTATTACCATTATTCAGGTGATGAATCCTATTCACATATGGAACAAGCCCGCACGGGCCCTTTACTTGAAAATCAAGCATCTAAAGAATATGGTATCCATTAGAAAGAAGTAAAAGAAGGTAATGAAAAATACAGAAAGATAAGATATTTTAGACAAGATGGAAAACCTGCCACTACTTATTGTTGTTAGGTTACATAAGCCTTATGCCAGCACTGGTTTCTGCTCATTTCAGTAGCTTATTGGAGCAATGGCATTGCAGTTCCTGTAGCCAAATTTAGCATCAGAATTCTAGATTCCAAAAACACTATTCTTTTATGGTCTTGCAGCCTAATCCCAAAGATCAGAATTTACAAAGTCGAAAAGGAACTTACGTATGACCAGCAGCTGGTCACAATGAGGCCTAACCAGCCAATCAAAGGTGCACTTCTTAAATAAGGATATGCAATATACCAACGCATGCCCAGTCCTGCTAGCAGAATGTTCAAGAGGTTTTAAAATCTTTCATAGAGTCATTTTACCTCTTCATTTTCATGTCTTATACATCTTCAAGTACCTAAAACACTTTCATGTCTTATACATCTTCCAGTACCGACAACATCGTCATGCTACACATCTTCAAGCACCTTAAACATTTTCATGTCCTATAAATCTTCAAATACCTAAAACATTTTCATGTCTTATACATCCTCATGTACCCTAAACATTTTCAAGTCTTGTACATCTTCAAGCAACTTAAACCTTTTCATATCTAATTCATTTTCAAATACCTAAAACATTTTTTTATCGTACATCTTCAAGTACCTAAAACATTTCCATGCCTTGTACAATTTTGTACCTAGTAAATCACACCATTCTATCCCCTTCCACATCCTGTCCCCTCAAAATCCTTCAGGACCTGACCTAGGAAAAACCCCAAATCGGAAGTAAGGCGGAAGCTGTCATAAAAAAAAGAAGAAAAACAAGAAGCGCAAAAGAGGCGAGACATAATGCCAGTCATTATTCTTTTAAGAGACATGAATGATTAAGTTATAGGCCTATAAAGCATGATTTTATAGATGCCTAAGGAGGAGAAAACTCATAATATGCCCAGATGGAGGAGTTTATTGGTTCTCCAGCCTTCTGTACTTTACGAGCTCAATAAATATACAAAAGAATTCAAATTCCCGTGACCTTATGAGGTCACAGGTCATTAGCACCTAGCCCGTTCTTTAGCCGCTTCGTTCATATGCAAAAGCCGTCATTTTTTTTTTTAATAAGAATTCAATATAATGAAAGTCTCATAAACTTCAATTTTTTAAGAACACACGTTTTCAAAAATGGTGCAGACGATAATTTGCTGGCTTTGTAGATGGTGTGATTAGAAGACTTGAAGATACCACTGGTATGTGAGTGTAGTTTGAATCATAAATATTATGGATACACACGCATTATATATGTAATGGATATATATGTATATATACATATATATACACATATATACATACATATATCCTTGAGTATATATACTGTATGTATATATATAAACATATAATATATATATATATATATATATATATATATATATATGTATATATATATATATATATATATATATATATATATATATATATATTATATATATATATATATAGATAGATAGACAGACAGATAGACAGATAGATAGATAAAGCCAGTAAAGCTATACTCTACGTATAGATACATCAGGTAAAACAACTCTCCTGCAGTACGGTGGAAATATGTTCTGAACGCAGCAAAAATAGCTAAAATTGTGTCCCAACGGTAAGTAAAACACAGAAAGACACGTCCTAGTAATAAATAAGCTCTTTCCAGTGCAGAAAGAAAAAAACAGGTAAAACTGCAGTACATTCCGGCAGTAGACAAAACATAGGCAATTATGATCCCGCAGGAGAAAATGAAACTGGTAACGTATGTTCCAGTAGGTGCTAAAATTGGTAAAGCTGAGTTTCACACGAAGATACAGCATAAAGCTATGCTCCCACAGTAACTGAAACATGAGAAGCTATATTACCACTTTCATGGCAAACAGAAACAGATTAAGCTTTCTTAACAACAACGGTGGATAAAACACGTTTCAGCATAAGACAAATCAAGTAAAACTTATTCAGCAGTAGACAAAACCTATTCCAGCACAAGACAAAACAGGCAAAACTTATTCAGCAGTACACAAAACCTAAAAACTACGCTTGAGCACCAGACGAAACGGCTCAAAACAGACCAACGCGACTAGTCGAAGTGGTTTGATGTGAAATCAATTTGGGATGGAATTGGCGTGCTCACTGGGGGGAAATTAGTACATATTGAGGTAGATGAAATTGAACGGGACGTGATACAATGTCCAATTAGGCCTCTCATTTCACTCAACATCGATGAGGAGATTAGGCATCATAAATTGCCATTTGTGTAATGGATTCCAAAACGTCATAACGAGCCGAAAATCCATAAACATTCCATTAAAAAAGTCTGATTTATTGTGCTCTCGTGCGTTTGTGTTCTGGTGAGCAGCTAATCAGATTCAATTGAAAAGCAGCAACAACAACAACAACAACAATAATAATAATAATAATAATAATAATAATAATAATAAGAAGAAGAAGAAGAAGAAGAAGAAGAAGAAGAAGAAGAAGAAGAAGAAGAAGAAGAAGAAGAAGAAGAAGAAGAAGAAGAAGTTATAATGATAATAAACAAAATTTATAATAATAATAATAATAATAATAATAATAATAATAATAATAATAATAATAATAATAATAATAATGGTAGGAGACCCTCTTTCAAGAAAGTGCTACTGAAAGAAATCGCTGCATCAGCTGCATTGATAATAATAATAATAATAATAATAATAATAATAATAATAATAATAATAATAATAATAATAATAATAATAACAAACGTTACAGTAGTAAGCTCATAACTCAAATTACAAGTGATGAATAAAAGTTTATGAAATTCAAACATCATTTGGATGATTAAAACCGTAATCGATGCCAAATTAAAAAAATCAT
>NC_089781.1:25597880-25602880 GCF_040412425.1 Macrobrachium rosenbergii
TATATATATATATATATATATATATATATATATATATATATATATATATATGAATCTTTAACACATCACTGTAATTTCATATACATAAACAATCTACAAATGTCGTATATATATTTTATATATATGTATACACACACACACACACACACACACACACACACATATATATATATATATATATATATATATATATATATATATATATATATATATATATATATATATATATATATATATACAATCGTTACTACTAACGCTCAAATTGCAAAAAAAATTAATACTGGAAAAGGGAAAATAGAAATGAGGTTAATGAGGTGTTTCAACTGTAAGAGAGGAGGTGGAGGAGGAGTCAGGGGATTTGTGGGATAGGATTTCAAAATCTCTCTCTGTAGGATTACGGAAAATATCGATGACTGACTTGGAGGGGTTGAGGGGGGGTTGAGGGGGGGGTGGTTGGTGGGGATGGTATGGGGGGGGGGGTGTGGGGTTGAGAGAGAAAAGTGGGAAGCTGGATTCTTGACATGTCACAGCTGTCAAAAGGGCTGTTGACCCCTTGGCAGGGGACTAAGCATTCCCCATCAGGAACGCCTTAAAGAGATTAGCTTTGGCGTCAAGGGCATAATATTTACGCGTACATGTATTGTGTTTAAAATCAAAACTATATTATTTACCATTTACCACTCAATAAAATTAAATCCATTAAGTGTTTATGATTATATTCAAACCAAAACCTATGCTGGAAAACAATTCGTTAATCGGGTGTTTAGAAAAAGTAAGCCTAAAGCAAATTGAAGGCTTCTGCCAGAAAATTAATACAAAAAATATGAAAACACGCTCCTTTTCAATCTCTCTTAATAATAGACTTGAAAGGAATTTCAAGAAACCTTTATCAAATCTGGCGGTGGCGTAAACGAGCGTAATAAATCCCCTAGATTAAAGGAACAGGCTTCAGGGAAAGAAGAATTTGACGAAATATTATGAACAAAAGGATTTAAACGAGATGCCCTGAACAAGAGATGGAAACCTCTGGGGATCAAAGGATCCTTTGTGCCTACTGTAATGTACGACTGCAAGGCAGCAACAGAGGCAGTAATATTAATAATTATAATAATAATAACTGGTTAAAATTTGACTTACGTAAAGAAAAGCGAAAGGTCTCGACATGAATCTTTAATAGGTATATGTATATGTACATATATATATATATATATATATATATATATATATATATATATATATATATATATATATATATATATATATATATATATATATATATATATATATATATATATATATATATATATATAAATAAAATAATTAGCTGACCAACCTGGTGCTGCCCAGGAAAACTCTGAATGACAACCTCTAAACTCTCTCTCTCTCTCTCTCTCTCTCTCTCTCTCTCTCTCTCTCTCAGCTGTGTATTTCTCTCTCTCTTAGAGAGAGAGAGAAATACACAACTGAAAACATAAAGGACGTTGCACAACAAAATCCTGACAGGGAAAATAATGAACTGAAAGCTTCACTTAATTTATGATCTACATCTTTCGAAAAATCTTGCTTGCTTTTATTTTGTTAATGCTTAAGTCCAATCAACTACACCCATACTTGTTTACTCTGTATATCAGAGGTCTCAGTACAAGAAGAGGACGCAGAACTGCAGTTCATGTATCAAATATACGCGCCCGCGAGCGCGCGCACACATAAACACATAAATACATGTGTGTGTGTGTGTGTGTGTGTGAGTAGGATTTCCATTTTTCATTTCGTAATATCAAGAAAAACTTAACCACCAGCATCGCAAGAGATTAATTTAATAAGACATTATAGTTCCGTACTTTACCTTTCATCAATGAGATAAATAACAAAAATCTATATTAGGTTAGTTTTTATTACAATCTATGATAAAAAAAAAATTAATATAAAAATTGGTGTCTTTACTATTTGGTAGGTCTGGTAGAAGCTCCCAAATTTTCACCTGTCTGTCTCTGTCATCGGGGAACATGACTTGTGTGCAAGCTTACCATTTATCTCTTATTCTCTATTGTTTTATTTACTACCTTGTTATTTCTCTCTGCAAAATATCTATCGACAGAATGGGTGTCATTGAACAGCACCGATGAAAGTTTCCGTGATTTCAACACTATCAAAAGCATTTGCGTAGCTATAATCATTCTCGGAAACTCAAACAAGCCACTAACAAACATTTCCTGAAACCTGGAAGAGACCCAGTTCCACATATTCCACATTCATATCATCCCATTTGTCACCAATAAAACTAAGCAATAACAACGCAAATAGCATTCCTCTGATAATGCTTTTCCTATTTTGGCCGCAGTGAAAGAATGAATATCAAAAGATTTAGTAACAAAAAAAAATATTATATATAAAAGGAAATCGAACCTTTTGTGTCTGCAAATAACTTCCCTGTTGACAGAGACCTAAACCTTTCATGTATTTTTTGTTGACGTGTCTTGAACCGTTTCCAGAGAATGCAGGACGAGTAATGATTCGTATTACTCATCTTCCAAAAGCCCTGTAATGGAACGGTCGCTGGAATATTAAATGAAGCTAAGTTCCTTGAAGGGTCAATCGATGGCATTCTTAGCAGCAGTTTAGATGCGTGAGCTAATTAGTTACATACACACTCTCTCTCTCTCTCTCTCTCTCTCTTTTCACTAACGTATCAATTAATTACAAATTAATTCCCCCCTCTCTCTCTCTTTTCACTAACGTATTAATTACTAATTCATTACTCTCCTCTCTCTCTCTCTCTCTCTCTCTCTCTCTCTCTCTCTCTCTCTCTCTTCACTAACGTATTAATTAATAATTAATTACTCACTCTCTCTCTTTTCACTAAAGTATTAATTACTAATTAATTCTCTCTCTCTCTTTTTACTAACGTATTAATTACTAATTAATTAATCTCTCTCTCTCTCTCTCTCTCTCTCTCTCTCTCTCTCTCTCTCTCTCTCTCTCTCTCTCTCTTTTCACTACTTATTAATTATAGATTAATTACTCTCTCTCTCTCTGTTATTATTATTATTATTATTATTATTATTATTATTATTATTATTATTATTATTATCCAACATGGGTAAACATCCATACAAAAACTCAGCTGAGGGTCAATAAACTTCCATAAAGGAGAAACGGCAGAACTCTGAAGAGAACATACATATAACAGCACAAGCAATGTAACAAGTAATGACAGACAAGATGGTTTTCTTGGCGATAAATCGTCTAAAATTCATCTATTAGTTCCAGAAGTTAATTCTTTATTACAAATGACGTTTTGGAATGAATATAGAATAACAAATGAACTGAATAATGTCAATAGGATAAAAAAAAATATTATATATATATATATATATATATATATATATATATATAAAAAATATATATATATATATATATATATATATATATATATATATATATATATATATATATATATATATATATATATATATATATATATATATATATGAAGCTAAATACAGGTCAGAACAAAATGTCTCCAAAAAGAAATATTCATCAATCATAACATTCTCGCATTTGATTAATGAGATACTGACGTAAGTCTATCGCCTCTTATGGAGATTGTGCAATGCAGTAAAATGAGTTTGGCGCTTTTAAAATATTTTCTGAATGCAATCTTTCTAACAGTTTCCACCACATATATATATATATATATATATATATATATATATATATATATATATATATATATATATCTTTAAAAGGTATTTGTAATGGTTCTCAAGGTTGACAGTAAAATGAGAGAAAAGGTGAGTCACAGAATAGCTGTGAAAACAGAAAGTACGGAAACCAAGGTCAGAATGCAAGATGGGAACGGTTGAGCCAACTCTCCATTATGGGAAAAAATGTGGAATATGAATATGAGGTAAAGACAAAAGGCAGCGATGAACTGCATAAGAATGACTTAAAGGGAGGAAAATTTATTAAGAAACTTTACAGTCGAAGGTGTTGGCATAGGTGAAAGAATGGACCAGAAGTTTGAGACGGTTTGGTCATGTGGAAAGAATAGGAGAGCAAAGCCTTGGAAACGCCAGATACATGCTGAGAGAGAGACGAACTGCATAAGAAGGACTCAAAGGGAGGAAATTTCATGAAGAAATTGCAGTTGAAAGTGTTTGGCGTAGGTGAAAGAATGGACAATGTTTTGGGACGGTTTGGTCATGTGGAAAGAACAGGAGAGCAAAGCCTTGGAAATGCCAGATAGATGCTGAGAGAGATGAACTGTATAAAAGGACTTAATGGGAGGAAAATTTATTAAGAAACTTTGCAGTCTAAGGTGTTGGCTTAGGTAAAGAATGGACAATGTTTTGGGACGGTTTGGTCATGTGGCAAGAATAGGACAGCAAAGCCTTGAAAATGCCAGATAGATACTAAGAGAAAGAGGCAATGGGAACAAAGATCTTAATAATTAGGAAACAGCCAGAGTGAGTGCAAGCAAAACGAGAGGGGCACAATAAAGTGAAAGGGATTCGACGCGCTGCTGATGAGGTACAGAGAGAGGGGAGAGCGCTGAAGAATGTTTACAGTAAGCTAGAAACGGAATTGTTATTTACAAGTTTGTGGAGGACGTAAATAACCAATAACAATGGGATAATAGCCTGGAATGCGAACCGCACCAAAATGTCATTTCATTCATTGTATGAGATCACTAGAGGCCCCAGAAAAATTTCATGGGGGTGGCCACCAATTTTCATATTATACACACACACACACACACACACACACACACACACACACACACATATATATATATATATATATATATATATATATATATATATATATATATATTATATATATATATATATATTATATATTATTTTCATTAAGATTATTATTATTTTTCTCGAAACATTACCATTATTACTTCTATAAAAGATTGTTTTCCCATATATGTTATTATCTAAATCTTCAATATTATTATTTTGTAATTATTTTTTCATGGGGGGCACGTG
>NC_089781.1:25607880-25610380 GCF_040412425.1 Macrobrachium rosenbergii
ATTCTTAATATACCTACACCACTGAATTTCTTCACCATTTTAGTGACTAAAGTTTCTCTTAGATCTTGATGGATTATTATTATTATTATTATTATTATTATTATTATTATTATTATTATTATTATTATTATTATTATTATTATTTTGTATATATTCTTAATATACCTACACCACTGAATTTCTTCACCATTTTAGTGATTTTTCTTAGATCTTGATGGATTTTTTATTATTATTATTATTATTAAATTATTATTATTATTATTATTATTAATTTTATTATTATTATTTTGTATATATTCTTAAAATACTAAAATAATTTCTTACCATTTTAGTGACTAAAGTTTCTCTTAGATCTTGATGGATTATTATTATTATTATTATTATTATTATTATTATTATTATTATTATTATTATTATTATTCAAATATTATTACTAGATTTTTCTATTGAAATTAAAATACGAAATAGACCATTTTTCTTTAAAAGTTAAGATGACTAAAATAAAATGGGCAAAGTCACTTTCATGGCGACAAACTGTCAAATCGTCATCGATGTCTGCCAAAAGTGAATAACCTGAGTAGTAACCTCAAGAAATAAAATAAAATAAAATAAAACAAAATAAAAAAAACACACACAAACACACACAGGTGCAAACAATCTCCCCCACTTCCCCGAGATGATGATAATAAGCCACCTACTGAAACAATAGCTTCCATTTGACCACAACATACAGTTTCACCGGAGGCAGAGAACGCGAGATCCATCATAATCACAGAAGACCGTTTCCACAGAAACACACAAAACAAACTATTATAAAAACCAAAACAAACGAGAAAGGAAGGGAGAAGAAAGAAAGCTATCTTGTCATCGCCAGGTCTTTATACAGAAGGGATGAGTTTGGGAAGAAAAAATAAGAGAGAGAGAGAAAGAGAGAAAGGTTAGCAGAAAAAAAAAAGCAGAAGCAGCCTCCGTCACTACAAGATCTGCTACAATACCCTCCAGATAAATAGTCTTCCCTGAACCTCTTCTGCTGAACAGCTGATCGTAGTCTGGTAAGGCAGGGGGGGGTACAACAAGGTGAGGATCCCGAGCATCTTTGGGTCTATGAGAACTGACCTTTTTTTTTCATCTCTCTCTCTCTCTCTCTCTACATTTGCAGTTTTTCGTTTACTCTTACATGGACAGTATAGATAGGGGATAAATTTTCATAATTTTCTCTTAAAATTATTATTATTATTATTATTATTATTATTATTATTATTATTATTATTATTATTATTATTATTATTATTATTATTATTATTATTATTAACACTTTTATTATTATTATTATTATTATTATTTTTTTTTTTTTTTTTTGTCTATCACAGTCTTCCTGTTCAACTGGGTGGTTTTTATAGTGTGGGGTTCAGGTTGCATCCTGCCTCCTTAGAGTCCATCACTTTTCTCACTATGTGCGCTGTTTCTAGTAGCACACTCTTCTGCATGAGTCCTGGAGCTACTTGGCATCTAGTTTTTCCAGGTTCCTTTTCAGGGATCTTGGGATCGTACCTAGTGTTCCTATGATTATGGGTGCAATTTCCACTGGCATATTTCATATCCTTCTTACTTCGATTTCCAGGTCTTGATGCTTATCAACTTTTATTATTATTATTATTATTATTATTATTATTATTATTATTATTATTAAAGCTACAAGTCTCTAAGACAAGAAAGAAGAGAGTGATTCCAGTTCAAGAACTATTACAATATTCCCCAGTCAATGATGGCACCCTGCACAATACAATATTTCTAGAACCGCCTCTCTCTCTCTCTCTCTCTCTCTCTCTCTCTCTCTCTCTCTCTCTCTCTCTCTCTCTCTCTCTCTCTCTCTCTCTCTCTCTCTGTGTGTGTGTGTGTGTGTAAATTACATAAATCAATCACTAATTATCAGGAGGAAGCTCTCCCCCAGATATCATTCTCACTGTGAACTAATAGAACTGATGACCCGTTTAGACCCTGCAACGTGATATACTCAGTTATTCTATTAAGTAATTAGCAGAGACGTGAATGTCCACAGAATCTTTCCGATTCTAAGATTCTATTCAAGAACACTATCTTGCGTTTATATTTTTTTTTCATTTACGAAGCATTTCATTCGCACAGATACAACAGACTGAGTCTCATGTCTTACTGGTATTTTTTTTTTTTTTACAAAGTGTCAGTTGTGGTACATATCTCTAGAAACACGTTTACAGCTCTTTAAAAACAATAACCCTTAATTTTTTTCTCTTCATTTACTTTTCTCCATTAGCTCCATTGGTACTTCCCATTATCGGTGTGAGCATTGCTTTGTTAATATTTATTTCTGAATGTGACTGAAGACGTTTGGGTCATCATTCAAAGTGGAGAGGAATAAAGCACAATGATAATAGGTGTTCCCATTAGTCTATGTGCAATGAACACTGGCTGGTGGTCGTTTTACATTAAGTCGGCCTTATACCAGCACGAGCCCTTGTCC
>NC_089781.1:25615380-25640380 GCF_040412425.1 Macrobrachium rosenbergii
TAAGCAGATCAATAAACAAATACTTCACAAAGCCATATCACAAAGCCAAAAGTACATATATAAAAAAGAATAAACACGCATAAAACCACAGACGAACATCTGATAAGTGACAGTGTTTGGTACAAGCATAAGAACGATGTCAACAAGCACACGGGAACGAAAATAAATAAATAAATAAATAAGAAAGAATGCATCACGACAGCGACACGAAATCCATCTTGTGACGTGGGGATTTGCATACAAAGAAACATGATCCACAACGTGCATAATAGGAGCTGTGGAACAAGCTCTGTCTGCGTGCACTAGGAAGAACCGCTGGCTAGGTGGCACCTGGAGATTATATCAGAGGTGAAGAGAGGTCGCGTCAATATATAAGATATAAGAATAAAATCGTGACGCGTCCAAAAAGACACTGAACTTCCATTTAGTAAGCCTCCATAGATCTGAGTATCCTTGCAGTCAAGACTGTCGACAGATGACCCTAATTATGTTTTATATACTTTCAACAGAATCGCAAAAGCAAAGCGTGACCTCGTATGAAGTTTTCAAAATGAAACGGCCTTCTACAAAAGAATATTATGTTGACAACGTGAAGCTACAAAAAATTCATGTTGTTTAGGTGTATGAAAGTAAATTGTAGAAATTGACAGGAATTTTTCTTTTCAATTTTACTGAGGTAAAACTGTAATTGACAGGAATTTTTCTTTTCAATTTTACTGAGGTAAAATTGTAGAAATTGACAGGAATTTTTCTTTTCAATTTTGCTGAGGTAGAATAACTTTTTACAAAAGAATACGTACATGTTACCTAGCCGTACGAAAGTAAATTGTAGAAATGGATAGTTTTCCAATTTTACTGAGGTAAAATAACTCTTTACAAAAGAATACATTGACAATATGAAGTAAAAAAAAAAAGTGCATGTTATCAAGGCGTATGAAAGTAATTTGTAAAAATAGATAATTTAAAAAAAAATTACCGTGATAAAGATTTACCTAACGTAAATATTGTATGCGGAAGATTTAAAAGGTACATATTGTAAAAATGGATAAAGATTTAAATAACGTAAATATTGTATACGGAAGATTTAAAAGGTACATATTGTAAAAATGGATAATTAAAAAAAATACTGTGACAAAGATTTAAATAACGTAAATATCGTCTACTGAAGACTTCAAATAAAAAAAAAAAATAAAAAAAATTCACGCGGGTCTGGGGCAGGGCATCTATGCCCAGGCCATTTCAGTATCATTAGTAGGATTATCTGGAGTGTGACCAACGGGGAGGCTGGTCAATGAGGGGCACTTAGGTTACGAAGTCTTTGCCCAGCGGTTTGAAGGACCTCCCTTAATGACTCCTTAAATGAAGAAGAAGATGAAGAAAAATATTGTTGTTCCGAAGGAGCTGGCTGGCCATGGGAACACCAACATTCGCCTTTGTATCTGAATTGACCGTGTCGCGTTGTGTCGCCGTCACCCTCTCAATAATCATTTAATAAATCATTTTGCAAAGGTATATCAAGCTTAATTCTTCTTCTTCTTCATTATTATTATTATTATTATTATTATTATTATTATTATTATTATTATTATTATTATTTTATTAAGAAATTCACAATATCGTGCTAAACGCTATGTGATAAATATCAAGAATTATGTGAATAAATTGTCTTGTTTTTCAACGTAAATACTGAGGTAGAACTGTTCTAAAGTCTTTGATTTTATCTTATGTAGATTAATACAATTCATTTATTATTATTATTATTATTATTATTATTATTATTATTATTATTATTATTATTATTCAGGAGATAAGCCTCCAGTCATTTGGAACAAGCCTAAAGGGACCACCTGAGGAAGAAGATGACAGGAAAAAATACAGAAAGACGATAAATAGAAAAAGCACAATGCGAATTGTTTTAGGGCGGTAATGTATTCCATTTTCGCTCGAACTGTTGAAGTTCTAATTAATGAAACACTGCCATTGTTAAATAAACGTTTTTTTTTTTTGCGCAGGTCAAATTTGGTGAATTTAACATTAACATTCCTGGCTCGCGGAATTTTTTTAAAACTTTTATTGAGAAAACTCACATAGTCTTGCGCATAGTAATCTTTTATAAAATGTATTTTTTATATTATATACATATACTTTTTTTTGTTAGTTGTCATAACGTGGTTCATATATCATTTACATCTACGTACCTACTATAAGTCATCCACACAAATGTTACTCCCATTTCTCGAGATGATCATATTCTCTAGTAAACAACAAATGACATTTATCTTCAAGTGCTTTTAACAATATAAATCTTGTTTTGAGCGTTCTGATTTTTATAAATGAAATCATACTTAACTCATCTTCTAGGGGCAAACTTTATCAAGATACAAAATTCCAGTTTATAATCACTCATTAATATCATTGCTTTATTTTTATCCGTTTTCGTATAGGCTTGAAAATCCAGTTGTCGAGTCAGGAGATCGCATATTGTTTTCAGACTTTGTTTATCGCCTTTATAAATCCCCCTTTATGGCCTCGAAGGGATTTTATGACACCAACTTCGCTTCTCGTAGATCTCAGGAATAATCCACTTGTTACAATGAGTCAGACGTGACAGGAGATACTTTCACACGTTGGTGGCGTCACTGTACCATACACGTTCGATCTTGCTTGAATCGCCACGTTTTCATCTCTCTCTCTCTCTCTCTCTCTCTCTCTCTCTCTCTCTCTCTCTCTCTCTCTCTCCTACAAGAACCCAGAACCAAAACTGTTATAGCACTTATTTACTTCTTGGGATCCATACACAAGTTACTTGACTAAGTAACGTTTCCATCTCTCTCTCTCTCTCTCTCTCTCTCTCTCTCTCTCTCTCTCTCTCTCTCTCTCCTACAAGAGCCCAGAACCAAACCGTTACATATGACTTCTTGGGATACATATTATATATATACATACTGTATATACATACAAATTATATATAAATATATATAAATATATATATATATATATATATATATATATATATATATATATATATATATATATATATAAATTTGTTTGATAAAGCCCTAAGTTGCACGCACCTATCAACATTCACACAACCCATACCTATGGAAAGATACCGCACCAGCCTCCCACATCACAGGGAAAACAAGCGAACGCAAAACAGCGCAATTACAACGCTGCCCAGATCATTTTACACCAAGGATAATGATCTCGTGAACAGCTCCAGTTTGAAGAGACGATTCTCCTAATCTTCCCACACTCTCAGTCCACATGGTCATCTTCTTTCTTTTTTTTATGAGGCTTAGAGCTTACGCCCCCAAAATGCCTTTGCCCATCTCGTTAAAGGAAGGGGGATGGGTGGCCACCTATACAGGGGGCGGGTGAATGGGTAATTTAATTAAGAGGCTGTATGTTTTTGAGAAGGATGCCAGTTCGGGCTAACACCTAAAGCACAGTTTCCTTTGGGTCTTGGCACGGGCTCTTTTGCTTCCCGAACACCACGCTGGAAGTAAAGCAGTTGGGAAAATGTAATATTTGTAAATATATCTGTCTATCTAAGGCAAATTAATGACAAGTCTAATATATATATATTTGATTTAATCCCGTGTGAAAATAGGGACAGTCTATTGATGGATTTTAAAAGGAAATTGTTATTTCTCTGTCAATATACTGTATTGCTGTTCAGGAACTAATTACTTATTTCTTTTACTGCTGAAACTATTCTTTGATTAATTCTTTGTACGCTTTCGTAGTCCGTTGGCAGTTATCCTGGAATACAGACATATTCAGTCTGCTGTTTTTCCCGGTATGTCCAGTAGTATATGGACGCTACATAGTAATTAATAAAATATATTTACAAACATTACAGAAAGAGTATTTAAACTAAAAGCAATTTTTAAACTAAAAGTAGTTTTTAAACTAAAAGTAGTTTTTAAACTAAAAGTAGTATTTAATCTAAAAGTAGTTTTTAAACTAAAAGTAGTATTTAAACTAAAAGTAGTATTTAAACTAAAGGTAGTATTTAAACTAAAAGTAGTATTTAAACTAAAAGTAGTATTTAAACTAAAAGTAGTATTTAAACTAAAAGTAGTTTTTAAGCTAAAAGTAGCATTTAAACTAAAAGTAGTATTTAAATTGAAAGTAGTTTTTAAACTAAAAGTACGGGATGATTGCTGGAATTTCTCCAATTCTAGGCTTCATTTTTAAAAATCTCACGAAATCCAAAATACAGCCAAAGTTCTCAAGAGTCGCGGGTCGGCGAGGCTACTGTATGCCAGGAGAGAGAGAGGAGAGAGAGAGAGAGAGAGAGAGAGAGAGAGAGAGAGAGAGAGAGAGAGAGTTTGAAAGGGAGATTCCCTTCATATCACCCATGGGTCATCTCGAGTGATATTTTGTTTACCCAAAGATGTTTGTAACCTCTTCTCCGCCATGGCGGTGTTTTTGTTTATGTGATCAACAAGACCGTCAGTGAAGTGGATTTACAAGGTTCTCTTTCTCTCTCTCTCTCTCTCTCTCTCTGTCCCTACATGTCGTGACTTGTCATTCGTTGCCTTGTTGTGGTGAAATCACGCCTCATAGCATAGATATTGTTCACTTCAACAGACGAAAATAGATTTTTGCATTCTTATTGAATTATATTTGGTTATTTTGTAGATTTCATTTATATTTTTTTGGGTTTAGTATAGAATCTGGTTTATCTTGTACCTCAGAAGTAGTTATAATTCCAACCATTTACCGTAGAATTATGTTATTTATTAAGTTTCCCCAAGCCCCCAAAAAAAAATCAGTAATTAAATAATCAGTTTACACCAAACAATTACGTACACACGCATTCATACGTTATATGTATATATATATATATATATATATATATATATATATATATATATATATATATATATATATATATACATATATGTGTATATACACATATTTTATATATAAATACACACACACACACATATATATATATATATATATATATATATATATATATATATACATATACATACATACATATATAGCAATACATATACTGTGTACATATGTGTGTGTGTTCATGTGGATGATTGAGCCAACTAGAAAGGAGTTAAAACTGATATGATCGAAAATGCGTCTATGCTCGGAATGACAGTGAAGAGCGAATGACGGCCAACCCAGGTGCACCAGAAGGATTATTGACAAATAAATTGAAAGCAATCCATTCGGTGATTTCTGCTGGAATGGCCTCTACATTTTCCTAATTTCGTTTTTAATTTTCATTCATCATGGTCCTCTGTTGTTGTCAATTTCAGAGATCTGTCTCCGAAACTGACTACATTATTTAAGGTTACAGTCAGGAGAATACGGGTTTTGTTAGTGATACCAACAAAATTTTAACTTTGCGTGGAGTTATAAAAATAATTTATTCCTATTATTTTTTGTTGTTTTTTTTAATAGCGTATGACTGTTTATTGATAACACCTTCAATTTACCAAAGATTTTATGAAAACAGCTTTGAAAAAGAGAGTCTTAATTGCAACTGGGGTGTTCTGATTACTATTTATCTATTCAGAAGCAAGGGGCCGACGGTATGGGAACGCAAATGCACTTTCAGAGCCAAAAACTGAAACTACGATTGAAGTCTAATCTTACCACCGTCTTCCAGAGTGAAAAGTTATAGAAAACCATGCACAGAGAGAGAGAGAGAGAGAGAGAGAGAGAGAGAGAGAGAGTCAGTTAATCAAGGAACTTGATTAAGTAATAAGTAATGGTTTTACTTCTAGGCTTTTAAGAGAGAGAGAGAGAGAGAGAGAGAGAGAGAGAGAGAGAGTGAAGAAGAGAGAGAGAGAGAGTAACTTAATCAAGGAACTTGATTAAGTAATAAGTACGGTTTTTACTTCAGCTTTTTAGAGAGAGAGAGAGAGAGAGAGAGAGAGAGAGAGAGAGAGAGAGAGAGAGAGAGAGAGAGAGAGAGAGAGAGATAAGAAAGTAACTTAATCAAAGAACTTGTGCATGGATCCCATGAAGTTATAAGTACGGCTTTACTTCTAGGCGTTTTTAAGAAAGAGAGAGAGAGAGAGAGAGAGAGAGAGAGAGAGAGAGAGAGAGAGAGAGAGAGACTTAATCAAGGAACTTGTGCATGGATCCCATGAAGTTATATAAGCTTTACTTCTAGGCGTTTTAAGAAAGAGAGAGAGAGAGAGAGAGAGAGAGAGAGAGAGAGAGTTATAAGAGAGAGAGAGAGAGATCTATTTCTAGGCTTTTGTATGGAGAGAGAGTTAGAGAGAGAGAGTTCTATTTCTAGGCTTTTTAAGAGAGAGAGAGAGAGAGAGAGAGAGAGAGAGAGAGAGATAAGAAAGTAACTTAATCAAAGAACTTGTGTATGGATCCCATGAAGTTATAAGTAACGGTTCTACTTCTAGGCGTTTTTAGAGAGAGAGAGAGAGAGAGAGAGAGAGAGAGAGAGAGAGAGAGAGAGATGAAAACGTGACTTATTCAACTTGCAACTTGTGTATGGATCCCATGAAGTTATAAGTAACGGTTCTATTTCTAGGCTTTTTTAAGAGAGAGAGAGAGAGAGAGAGAGAGAGAGAGAGAGAGAGAGAGAGAGAGAGAGAGAGAGAGAGAGAGAGAGAGAGATGAAAACGTGACTTATTCAAGCAACTTGTGTATGGATCCCAAGAAGTAACAAGTAACGATTATACCTCTGGGCTCTTTTAAGAGAGAGAGAGAGAGAGAGAGAGAGAGAGAGAGAGAGAAATTCCTTTAGCAAATGGATGCATAGGGGAGCATCGTCTCAGCAAAAGCGCCATAACTAAACCCTTCAGCCTTAGAGAAGTGCAAAGTGGATCATCTCCCAGGGCGCCACCTTCAGGAGATGACGACGATGCTCCTGCTACTGCAGAAGGTCCCTTCTCAAACATCAAACGTCGCCAGCGTCTATAGTCGCCATTATCAGGCTGACCATGCTGTGTAGGGTGAAGGAAAGGTGACTGTGATGACAAAGGAGGAAAACGGAAGAGAATGTTAAAGAGACGATAAAAAAAAAAAAAAAAAAAAAAAAAAAAAAAAAAATATATATATATATATATATATATATATATATATATATATGTATATATATATATATATTATAAAAAAGCAGATATCCCTTACATTGCTACTGAAGATGGCAACCGTGATAAATCCACCTATATGATGAACAATGCAGAAATCCCTTACAATAATACTGAAGACGGAAGCCGTGATAAATCCACCTATATGATAAACAAAGCGGAAATCCCTTACAATATTACTGAAGACGACAACCGTGATAAATCCACCAAGACGACAGCCGTGATAAATCCACCTATATGATAAACAAAGCAGAAATCCCTTACATCGCTACTGAAGACGACAACCGTGGTAAATCCTCTCATATGAAAAACAAAGCAGAAATCCCTTACAATATTAATGAAGACCGTAAATCCCTTACAATATCACTGAAGACGACAACCGTGATAAATCCACCTATATGACAAACAAAACATAAATCATAAATCCCTTTCATTACTACTGAAGACGACAACCGTGATAAATCCCCTCATATGACAAACAAAGCAACTGAACAGGAGGCCCCCTTGCAGGATGACGCGATTAATTGCCTTTTACGATGCGGCCATTAGGCGCCCAATTAAGACGTCCGGGGAGGTCCCCCAGGACACGAAGCACTCAAGAAGGGCACAAACCGACGATGACGACGCCGACGACGACGACGACGACGACGAAGGCCCAGGTAAGGAGACCGACGAGACGAGGCAATTAATCAAGAGGAATTATGTTCTATCCCCCCCCTCCCGACCCCCCACCCCTCTCTCGATTGGGACCACCATCAAGGTGACAGGGTCGCACATCATTAGGTCAGGACATACCTCCTATTAAAGTGGGCGTGGGGTGGGGGTGGGGTGGAGGTGGGGTTAGGGAAGGGCGTGGGGAGATTAGCCCAGCTATGGGCTGGGGGTTTGTGCAACCGGGGTACAGGGGAGAGAGGGGGGGAGGGAGGATTAAACGAATTGTGATCTAACTCCTCCAGCTTCATCGTTGTGTTTTGAAAAAGAATGGAGTGAGAGAGAGAGTCAGTCTGTCTCAGTCTCACTCAGTTTTGCTCTCAACCCCAGGGTTCGTCTCTCTCACTCTCACTAAGCTTTACTCTCTCAACACCCGTGTTAGTCTCTCTCACTAAGTTTTGCTCTCAACACCCGTATTAGTTTCTAACTCACCAAGTTAGTTCTCAACCCCAGGGCTCGTCTCTCTCACTCTCACTAAGTTGTGCTCTCAAACCCAGTGTTAGTCTCTCACTCTCACTAAGTTAGTTCTCAACCCCAGGGTTCGTTTCTCTCACTCGCACTAAGTTAGTTCTCAACCCCAGGGTTCGTTTCTCTCACTAAGTTAGTTCTCAACCCCAGGGTTAGTTTCTCTCACTCTCACTAAGTTAGTTCTCAACCCCAGGGTTCGTTTCTCTCACTAAGTTAGTTCTCAACCCCAGGGTTCGTCTATCTCACTCTCGCTAAGTTAGCTCTAAACCCCTGGGTTCGTCTCTCTCACTCTCACTAAGTTTTGCTCTCAACGCCAGTGTTCGTTTCTCCCACTCTCACTAAGTTTTGCTCTCAACCCCAGGGTTCATCTCTCTCACTCTCACTAAGTTTTGCTCTCAACGCCAGTGTTCCTTTCTCCCACTCTCACTACGTTTTGCTCTCAACCCCAAGGTTCATCTCTCTCACTCTCACTAAGTTTTCCTCTCAACGCCAGTGTTCCTTTCTCCCACTTTCACTAAGTTTTGCTCTCAACCCCAGGGTTCGTCTCTCTCACTCTCACTAAGTTTTACTCTCAACACCAGTGTTAGTCTCTCTCACTCTCACTAAGTTAGCCCTCAATCCCAGGGTTCGTCTCTCTCACTCTCACTAAGTTAGCCCTCAATCCCAGGGTTTGTCTCTCTCACTCTCACCAAGTTTTCCTCTCAACACCAGTGTTAGTCTCCTCACTCTCACTTTCACTCTCACGTTCTTAACCTCACTGTTCGAAACTTAAATCAGAGAACATCAATTCACTGAAACACCCATCACCCATTTTTTTTGTTGCTTCAAACTTACCAACGCAACTTTCCGGTCACTGGTGGTTCCTGTACATGATATTAGAAAAAATATATTTTAAAAAAGACGGAAGAAAAATATACTAGACAGCCTATGCAATTAATCCCTGTTTTGCAAAATTAAAGAAAAGAAAAGAATCTCCTACGTTATCATCGAAGTCTATCATCCCAAGTCTACGCCTCTCCAGGAATCATTTGTTCAGGCTGAAAGCCAGACACAAGCGCTGTTAATGTTTGCCCCGACTCCCAAGCAACACTTGGCACATGGAAAAATAAACGAGAAGAAGAAGAAGAAGAAGAAGAAGAAGAAGAAGAAGAAGAAAGAAGAAGAAGAAGAAGAAACGCTCGTGGAAATCATATCAAAGATAATCGACGTATTTTCAAATAAAAAAAAATCTGTTTTTTGTGTTGTTTGTCAGTTTGTTAGCACACAAATTTGACCAGATGGAAAAATGAAGAAGGAGGAGGAGGAGGAGGAGGAGGAGGAGGAGGAGGAGGAGGAGGAGGAGGAGGAGGAGAAAATTATAAGAAGAACGCTCAAATTAAAAATCTGTTTTTGTGTTGTTTGAACTCAGATATCAAAGAGAATCGAAGTATTTTCAAATTAAAAAATCTGTTTTTTGTGTTGTTTATCAGTCGGCTAGAACACAGTTTGACCAGATGGAAAAATAGAAGAAGAAGAAGAAGAAGAAGAAGAAGAAGAAGAAGAAGAAGAAGAAGAACGCTCTTGGAAATCATACCAAAGAGAATCGACGTATTTTCAAATTAAAAAAACAAACTCCAGAATCTGTTTGTTTGCGTTAGTGTTGTTTGTCAGTTTGTTAGGGTTCCCCATAATCCCCCCCCAACCCCCTCTCTGACAGACGAGACTTGACAAAGGATAATAAGTCATCGATTAATCACGAGTTCACAATATCCACGCCACCGAATACTCCAGAGCGAAAGGAGATCTATAATGGTGATGTTCGTCTCAAAGGGAAGACAAATCATTGTATACGGTCTGCTGAGTCTCTCTCTCTCTCTCTCTCTCTCTCTCTCTCTCTCTCTCTCTCTCTCTCTCTCTCTCTCTTTTAGTATGAACTTTGGATTATTATTATTATTATTATTTAAAGTGACATACTATAAAAATACAAAAACGACATTATCAATAATAATGATAATTACTCTCTCTCTCTCTCTCTCTCTCTCTCTCTCTCTCTCTCTCTCTCTCTCTCTCTCTCTCTCTCAAGAAATTAAACTTCTGGCAATACTGCAATGAACAAAATTACCATGACTTGGTATGAACTTTGGTTATTATTATTATTATTATTATTATTATTATTATTATTATTATAATTATTATTATTATTATAACAACTAAATGCCAGAAGTGAATTATCAATAACAATGATAATATAAATACTAACTGTCGAGTTTCTTTTCGGATAAGTACAGAAACAAAACTAGCGAGAATTCAAGGTCTTAAAAAAATAGAGTAAGAAAATACATTAATACACATAAAGACTATATGAGAATATTAAAAACGAAATAAGGCTAAATAAATATAATACAATAAACATTTTGCATGACAAAACGTATTTTGCACACTTTTGCAGAATAATTAGGACGAAAGATATACCGTACAATACACACAAACACACACACACACACACACACATATAAATATATATATATATATATATATATATATATATACATACATATATATATATATATATATATATATATATATATATATATATATATATATATATATATATATATATATATATATATATATATATATATATATATGGATATATATGTGTATGTGTTCGTGTGCGTGTGTGTGCATTAGTCACAGGAAAAAACGTACATCAAGCAAGCCGGTATTACATACGATAACAGAATTTGCCTTCAAGATAGAGAGTGCTTGCAAGCCTCTTAATTATATACCATGATAAATCCGGATGTCATTACAGACAGTTAATCACTTGTATTTGGACCTGATGCCGAATTCCCTTTGATATCAAAGACCATTAGCCCAGGTTCAAAAGAATTGTCGGATCACCGCTGGCTAAAAATTACCAATAATTACTAACCTAATTATGCCGACAAGAGAGAGAGAGAGAGCTCTTTGCGTAGTTCCTCGACTGTTTGCTGATGCTTTAGGGAAAGCAAACAGAATAGGATACTGGTTATGAGAAATAAACAGTTGTTTAGTTCTTCCTGTTGTTTAAATTATATACACACACACACACATATATATATATATATATATATATATATATATATATATATATATATATATATATATATATATATATATATATATATATATATATATATATGTAGAATCTACTGGTCACTTTTACCAGACACATATGTAATTCTAATAGTTAAGAGGGCATTGTATATTAGAATTACATATATATATATATATATATATATATATATATATATATATATATATATATATATATATATATATATATATATATATATATATATAATTTTCGTGTTTAGTAGATTTCTTTTGTTTCGAGTTATTAAGTAGATTTCTTTCTCTACATTTAAGCATTGACTTCCCATTATGTATTCGTTTTGTTTAGATTTTTTATTGCTGTTTTCAAAAGCTTTTTTTTTTTTCTCTATTACATTTTTCGTCACTAAACACCCATGATAGTATATCTTTACTCTTATATCTTAATTTTCTTCCGAGTACATTTTCTTTCTGTAGTTGTAAACCATTGTGACTCCGATATGTAGTTTCAAAAACAAAACAAGAGCGATAATGTATATAATATCGACATCAAGTGATTAGAAAACATGAATGCTGAACTCTATGTACAAAGGTCAAAATGCACAGGTTCGAGCACCAGCCAGGTAAGTACAATTATCATACATACATTTCACCTTAGGGTACGAATTATTCTCGGGGTACAGTGATCTATATCAATGGGGTATTTCCGACTTAATAACTGTCATGAGAAAACGATTTTAAGAATCTGATTCTATTTTGAGACGTTTACACTTCTAATTTCCTTATTTTTATTGAAAAATATATATCTATATTTATGAGCTATATCTGACTTAATAACTGCCCTGAGAGAACGCATTTAAGACTCTAATTCTATTTTTGAGACTTTTACGCTTTTAATTTCTTCATTCTTAATGAAAAATATATATACAAAACAAGCATGGGAAAAAATAAAATGATTTACTTCTTTTTACAATAAATAAATACAAAAATGAAAGTGGAAAAATTAATGTAATAATGTAATCACTGTCAGCCAAGAAAAAATTTTTAAAATTTACCTAACGGTGGTGGAAGACAATGAACGTTCCCAAATTCACACAGGAGAACGAAGTGTTACTAAATACAGCTGTTTTCTCACTCTCAACAACACCACCTGAACGAAATCAGCTATGGTGGGCCTGGGAAGTGAACCCACAACTGTGAGACTTCCTAAGAGTAAGATCAGCACCATATATTATCCTTTTGTCCTTAACTACCATCCTACGAGGTAAAGCCATCCTATGGGGAGGTAAGGATGCCTGCATCATCACTCAGTCTTAAGAGATTAAGGAGTCACTTCACTTCAGGAACGACAAAAGGTCCTTGGCTGCTATTTAGAGTCACTTGTCGAAACCTATCAGAGAGAGAGAGAGAGAGAGAGAGAGAGAGAGAAATTCCTTCTAACAATCACCTGTCGAAATCTACCATCAGCCAGAGAGAGAGAGAGAGAGAGAGAGAGAGAGAGAGAGAGAGAGAGAGAGAGAGAGAAAGAAAAGTCACTTGTCGAAATCTACCACTAGTCAGAGAGAGAGAGAGAGAGAGAGAGAGAGAGAGAGAGAGAGAGAGAGAGAGATTGTCAACACCTACCATTGGTGAGAGAGAGAGGGAGAGAGAAAGAGACTTCTAACAGTCACTTGTCAAAAGCTACCATTAGTGAGAGAGAGAGAGAGAGAGAGAGAGAGAGAGAGAGAGAGAGAGAGAGAGAGAGAGAGAGTTTTCTAAGTCACCTGTCGAAATCTACCACTGGTCAAAAGAGAGAGAGATAGAGAGAGTTTGTTCTAACAATAACCTTTCCAAATCTACCATCGTCCAGAGAGAGAGAGAGAGAGAGAGAGAGAGAGAGAGAGAGAGAGAGAGAGAGAGAATGCTAACTATTCAGAAAATAACTTCTTATGCCACCTATTCAGCATCTAATGCAAAAGCGAGGACACAACCGATAAGATGAGTAACCAAAGATAGCGCTACCAGACGATGCCCATTACCAATAAAATGCTGAGATAGCCATGTTGATATTGACAATCAAATTCCATTGATAGGGCTAATATTATCTCTGCAAAGAGAGAGAAGAGAGAGAGAGAGAGAGAGAGAGAGAGAGAGAGAGAGAGAGAGAGAGGGTTACAGGTATACAGATGTGATTTGAAAAAGGAGAAAGATATAAAAAACTTAGAATAGGTGTTGGAAATGGGAGTGATGCAATGTTGATGACAATTGCGGATTCTTCACTTATGCAACAGTGTATATGTATATGTATTTATATGTCTATGCAAATACATATGTGTATATATATATATATTATATATATAATACACATATATATATATATATATATATATATATATATATATATATATATATATATATATATATATATACATACATACATACATACATACATACATACATAGTATGTATACTCTATCACCATATCCTACGAACAGATAGACAGATGGATACATATACATACAGACAGACAGTGTGTACGAGTGAGCGAGAAAGACCCTGCTTGTCCAACATACATTACAGCCTGTCAATATATCCTGCGGACAGCCCAGCTTCCTCGTAAATATAAAATGCCTGGTCTAACTCAAAGCTCCGTAATAAACAATGGCCTCGCAACGCCATAACTTTAAAATGCAAACAGACTTGCCAATGACTCATAACATATTGAAAGGAAAAAAAAATTAAGAGATTTATGTAGAGTACATTTTGCCACAAGTCAAGTTTCTGCTGTTAAGTAATAGACTTTTTACATTTTCGTGTTTTGATGTATGTTGAATTTTCATTATCATTATCAATGTCCAGGCTTTCTCTCGTATATATTATTTGGGCAGGATACATTTCCACATAAATTCACTAATTATACCCGTTTTATAAACCTTGTTGCATACACCAGAGTCGTCTAGCTACCAGGTATAAAAATCACTGCTTAGGACAACATAAGCATAATGAGTGCTGAAAGGTGCCTGCCCTTTTGAACCTGGGTCCCCTTCCGTAGTAAACAAGAGCGCTACCAACCACACCACGGCGACCATGGAAATGGTCATACACATTCACTAATTCTACACATTCTATAAACCTTATTGCGTACACAAAGTCGTCTAGCTACTAGGTACAAAATTCACTGCTTAGGTCAAAACAAGCACAATGGCTTTTTGAAGGTGCCTGCCCTTTTGAACCTGGGTCCCCTTCCATAGTAAACAAGAGTGCTACCAACCACACCACGGCGACCATGGAAATGGGTGGTTTGGCTTAAGCAGGCCTTATGCCAGCACTGGCGTATGAATGTTGGAGGGAATAAGAGGTCTGGTGTGGACCTTGGCTTCGAACCAACGTATTCGGCATTTTTCTTATGTATGTCCGAAAATCAAGCAGAAATTAATGGCCGGTTGTTATTATTATTATTATTATTATTATTGAAGACTACCTACATACTGTATTTACTTATCATTAAAATTATTATTATTATTATAATTATTATTATTATTATTATTATTATTATTGAAAACTACCAACATACTGCATCTGCCAATGATCTCTAACGGAAATGAATAGCATATTATTATTATTATTATTATTATTATTATTATTATTATTATTATTATTATTATTATTATTATTATTATTATTATAAATAATAGGTACTTCCTTCTTTTTAATCGAAACATGCAAACAACGTTAAACATATCAGACGGAAATATCCTACGTAAGGCATCAGGTTTGCACATTCATGATTTATTTACGAGGAGGAGGAGGAGGAGGAGGAGGAGGAGGAGGAGGAGGAGGAGGAGGAGGAGGAGGAGGAGGAGGAGGAGGAGGAGGAGGGGAGAGGGCTATTCTTTTAAGTTTAAAAACCTCTTCTCATGATTTACAGGCCCAAAATTCTGCTTCTCGAAGCATCGCAAATATTTCTTTTCAATATTTCTCGGTCGGAGCCAACCGTACTCTGTTGCAACATCTCAAAAAGGGCGATAAATCTTATGAAGAAAGCGAGCTGTTCTGAGAGAGAGAGAGAGAGAGAGAGAGAGAGAGAGAGAGAGAGAGAGAGAGAGAGAGAGAGAGAGAGAGAGAGATTGTTAAAATTATGGACATTTATAATAAATATGAAAAATACCCACAAATATTTGTTTCGATATATACAAGTTTTGAGAGAGAGAGAGAGAGAGAGAGAGAGAGAGAGAGAGAGAGAGAGAGAGAGAGAGAGAGAGAGAGATTACTGAAATTATGTTTTTTTAACAAATATGAGAGGGAACCAGACTTCTTTGGAAATACACAAACTATTTAAAACTGTGTGAGAGAGAGAGAGAGAGAGAGAGAGAGAGAGAGAGATAATAAAAGTCTGCACCCTTTGTGCTACACAGGTCTCAGTGTACGAGGTTATTTTAACACTCCCTTTCAATTTTTCAGGTCGAGTGACTTTGTTCTCTGCCTAATCGTCAATCAGTCTCTCTCTCTCTCTCTCTCTCTCTCTCTCTCTCTCTCTCTCTTTAAGCGAGCTGATAGATGAGAGTTTGATTACTGGCCGCACACAAACATTTTGACTGCAGCGGTGGCATATTCGGGGAGGTCCAGCTCAGGCAGTGTTGCCAACAGCTGATCCTCAATCGCCCCAAGGCAACACGGGAGAAAATCCCAAGCGGTTTCGTCTGATTCAAAAACGGACTGACGTCCAGGTTAGCTTGAAGCTTTAGGTGAAATACATTAAAATACAACCACATAAATATAGATATATATATACTTCTTCCCTGTCCTTCTCAATGGAAGAGATAAAACGAGCAAAAGAACTCGTTTATGGCAACAACGTCGGCGGCGCCGGATCGCGAGGAATGGAGTATCTGATTAAATGAGAGAGTGGAACGGAAAGAAAAGGAACAATTGTAACAATGGCGTCCCAGGGCGAAGGGAGGAAAAGTAGGGAAGCTAACCCCCGACCCACCCGGCCCCTGAGATTGAAAGGAGAGAGAAATAACGAGAGGAACAAGGGAGTAAAGGATGAGGATACAAAACCAATGACAATTTGAACGAGACTTCCGGAATTCATCCACACTGTGTGAATTTCGGTTAGGGACGCCTTTTGGGGATGCCGAAAATGGACCCCCAGACTGTAATTGTCATACACAAGTGAAAATTCTTTATTTTTAATATTAATCCAAAAAATGAATCTTTATTTTCAATATTAATCCACAAAATGAACTTTAATTTTCAATATTAATCCAAAAACTGCTTCTTTATTTTCAATATTAATCCATAAAATGATTATTTTCAATATTAATACAAAAACTGCTTCTTTATTTTCAACATTAATCCACAAAATAAATCTTTATTTTCAACATTAATCCACAAAATGAATCTTTATTTTCAATATTAATCCTCAGAATGAATCTTTATTTTCAATATTAATCCACAAAATGATTATTTTCAATATTACTCCACAAAATGAATCTTTATTTTCAATATTAATTCACAAAAGAATCTTAATTTTCAATATTAAACCACAAAACGAATCTTTATTTTCAATATTAATCCAAAAATGATTATTTTCAATGTTAATCCACAAAATAATTCTTTATTTTCAATATTAATCCATAAAATGAATCTTTACTTTCAATATGAATCGAAAAAAGGATTTTATTTTCAGTATTACTCCACAAAGTGAATCTTTATTTTTCAATATTAATTCACAAAATGATTATTTTCAATATCAATAACCCCAAATGTTTTCCGCTAAAAACTTGGAATATGAAGAGGGAAATTTAAAGATATTGAAGCTCTCCCTTTCTGAGATGAGCTTATGTCAATGAGGATGACTCTGCTCTCCAGAGCAGTACATTAAATTTTTCTTTTTTAAGCCTGACCTAGTTTTGCTCTCAGTTTCAATCATACGAGAAAGGAACGCTTACTGTACTCTTAATACATAACGCATTTGTAATGACAATAGTTACCTAGAAGTAATACCATAGGATTTTCAGAACGATAGATACAAACTTGTTTCTGGGAATTGTACTTTCACATAAGTTCTGAGACAATGAAAGGAAAATACCAGAATTGGAAAGTATTTATTCGTTTGTGATATCCGACAGTCCTGTTTAGAATGACTAGCTGTTTATTATGTCTGAAGTCTAATGCTATTAGTTTCATACATATTTTCTGAATGCAGTGTCCAAGTTACACCTGATAAATTATATATATATATATATATATATATATATATATATATATATATATATATATATATATATATATATATATATATATATATATATATCTATCTATCTATATATATATATATATATATATATATATATATATATATATATATATATATATATATACACAGAACATTACTACTCCCAGTCCATCATAACCACAAATGCCATCGACACAACCCTTGAATTTACCTCAGAGGAGGATGCAAGCACATACTTCCCAAAGCAAACAAGGAAGCCTACCAGTCTCCCCATTTAAGAAAAGTGAAAAATAAAATGAGAGAGAAAAAAATAAATCCATGGATCCATCGCTCTTCAATCGACAAAGCTCGTGAGCAGCATAATGGCGAATTCCGTCTCCCTGCCCCAACCGGCTCCGAGACTCCAATGTGACTCGGAGCAGCTCGGAATGGACCTCGGGAAGACCATTATTGCTTTTGGTGCCCCTGAGGTCGTGTTTACATCACATCCCCCCGCCGCTGTCAAAGGGCGGGCCGTGGGGGGTCGTGGTTTGCGGTAGGCCTGTGGGAACCTCCTGGAGGACGTTTGTCAGGATGGGTTGTGGGGTTGAAAGAGAGGGCGCAAGGAGGCCTATGGGATAAGGGACGCCCCCCGCCTTTTTGGGTCTCTCGGGAGAGTTATAGGAGATAGGCCACTAACGGGTCTCTCCATTCATCCCGAACACAAATTTTAATCAGATGTTCGACTCCCCGTGACCACAAAATGTATCATCCCTCCGTCAGGAACCACCCACTCCCCCGCCCCCTCCCCCTCCCCTTCCCTCAAACTAGAAAAGGAGGAGTCAGTGGGAAACTATATCGGTCGGTGGTGTCATTGGCAGAGGAAGGAAAAATGTTATTGGCCTCCTGACACAACTATCTCTCTCGCTCTTTCTTTCTCTCCCCCCCCCCTCCCACCGCTGTACCTCCAAAAAGTCCTTAGGCCTAACGTAATGTGGCGCATTTACATGGATTTATCCTCCATCTGAACTGCTATTGACTGCATGTTTGTAATGGCCTGGATAAACATGCTGATTGACTGCACCCGGCGGGAGAATATGGCAGTCCATTACCGGAGGATTACGCCCGCAGGGGGAGGCACAAAGAGCATCCACTTTGCAACAAAGCGTATCATCCGCGTTTATGAAGGAAACTATAAAAAAAAAAAATAAAAGAAACAAAAATATTTTTCCCCCAAAAAATTTATTCATAAAACCTTCACTTTGTATATACAAATTCCAGGGAGGGCCTTCACAGCACGAATCTCGTTTATGTGAGTGTATTTGCGTTTTTGTGTGTGTGTGTGTGTGTGTTTGTGTGTGTGCGCCCGCATCATCGAAGGACACAAAGGGGCAGCAAGGCATATAATACAACAAATTCCAAAGAGGATGACGACACAGAAGTGGCACTTAAAATCGCGGTTTTCTGCATTCTGAAGCGAGTGGCCCAAAGGGCCATGAAACATACCAGACACGATTCTTACATTTAATCTCCTCTTCTCGCTCCCCACAACTTACCCCTGGACCCCATCCGAGGACTCACATCCCCACCATGACATGACCTAATACACCCCCACCCCCACCCCACAGCGGACTTCCAGTTCCTTCGTCAATGGCCATCGTAAATGTACAGCTTCCGGGTAAGGCCCTCCTACAGAATGGAGTCAGGTTCTCGAAAGAAGAAAGAGGAATAGAAGTTATATATAAGAAGAATTGGGGATAAAAAAGGGAATGAAGGACGAAGGCAGTCGCTGACACGAGAACCGCAAATATTTGTCGGTTTAGTAAACGAACCCTAGTGGTTGCTATATATGGTAATCGTTATAAGTCGAGTAAGCCATGACACATGGAGCAGAATGCAACACTTTCAAGCCAGTACCCGCTGCTGTTCTCTCTCTCTCTCTCTCTCTCTCTCTCTCTCTCTCTCTCTCTCTCTCTCTCTCTCTCTCTCTCTCTATATATATATATATATATATATATATATATATATATATATATATATATATATATATATAGCAATTCTGATTCACCATTTTTTTGGGTAATATTAAGGCCATGTTACCGTTTAACAAGATTTTTCACTGACTGATCCGTACAGAGTTAGTTCTCGTGCTAGGATACTGATTTGGATGTCGTTGAGAACAGTTTGAGTTTATCACAATAAACTAAAAAAAAAAAAAGTAAAACAGTAAAAGTAAAAAGTCAAAACTGCGAGACGAAGTCGGAGAAAAAATTCATATGCTTTAAAAATCAGTTAAGATAATATATATATATACATATATATAAATATATATATATATATATATATATATATATATATATATATATATATATATATATATATATATATATATATATATATATATATATATATATATATATATATATATATATATATATATATATATATATATATATATATATATATATATATATATATATATATATATATATATATATATATATAGAGTAACTTTGTGCACCGCAACGCTAGAACAAAGACAAACCATCTTTCCAATACAGTATTTCAGTACGCATTTGATTGTTAAGTCTGTTACTGGACAGTTCAAAAACAAAAAAAAGCACAATGAAACACAAAATTGTGATCTTCTTCAAGAATCCATTCTAATAATATTTTTTCTTTAATCGGTACAGATTAAGTTATTTTTCGCAGTACAACACTTTTTATTAAATTATTATTTCCACAGCTGAATAATTGTGATTTATCAAAGTATGTTCTACGACTCAAAACAATACAAAATATGAAGCACAATAGGTTACTAGAACTTAGACAAAACCGGTAATTTTTTTAATAAGGTTTTATGTTTTATATAAAAAAAAAAATAATGGAAAATCCAGATATAATTTATCACCCCAAGCAAACTACGATAAATGAAGCGACGTTCGCTGATATTTTTTCGGCTACAGAACGATAATGCATTTTGCCACTATATCTTTTTAGGTACATAAGTATTTTTATAATGCTTGAACAACATTCAATATATTTTTCAAACGCGATTTAATGCTATTGCCAAATGACATTTCATTATTCACTTTTTTTTCCAGAAATTTCTAATCTTCCGTAGTGTCTCACGGATGTCATTAAAATTGATTACAGCGAGTATCTTCAGCGGAAAAAGTGTTTTTCCATTAAAAAAAAAGAAATATTATCTTTCCATTTTACGACAGAATTGTTTCAATTCTTGTCACTTTTCACAGTAAATAAAGCTGTCAGAAAGGTATCATTGAAAAATAAAAATTAGACATCAAGATACACTGTATTCCAATTTTTCCTCGTTTTATTATATGTATCTATATTCAATATATATATATATATATATATATATATATATATATATATATATATATATATATATATATATATACATATATACATACAGTATATATGTATACAATATAGTGTACCTGATGTTTAATCTTTAATTTTGAATGATACCTTATTGACATCTAAATACACAACGAAATGTACGTAGAACAAAAACAAAGACACATATGTATATACATATATACGTATATATATATATATATATATATATATATATATATATATATTTATATATATATATATATATATATATATGAGTACCTGAACAAGCAACTCTGCTTCATTGTGCCTCTGTCCTTCCAAAAAACAACTGCCCTACAGCGCTTCTGTTCTTTCAAAGTATGTACATCACATAAACAAAACCATCCTAAGTAAGATAAACTTTACAACACAGAAGCTGAGCTCAAAAAACGACGCAGAACCAGGAACTATTGAAAAGCCAGTGAGAAAAACCTCCAGAGTCCACGACATTTTCCAGAGTTCGTTTGAATAACACACATCCCGGTCGGGAGAAAAGAAGTATTGAAATGCGTTCCACCCAAGCACTGAATTATGCACCTGGTGGTAGATCGACTTCGGTGAGATGCAGCAGCAGATGTTGTCAAGCGGTTGGGGGTAATTGCTTCATCAGTGATCGCAGCTGATGATCGGAAGGGTGGTAAGTTGTGAGACCGACCCTTCAACAATGAAACAGGCATATATAAATATATATGAATATCTGGTGTTTGTCATATAAGAGATTGACATTGTTACATTCATAAATACTGATGTATGTCAATATGTATGTGTTTGTATACACACACACACACATATATATATATATATATATATATATATATATATATATATATATATATATATATATATATATATATATATATATATATATATATATATATATATATATATATATATATATATATGTGTGTGTGTGTGTGTGTGTATATATATATAATATATATATAATTCTATATTTATATATTCCACACACTCATTGTACAACGACGGAATTTAATCAAATTTCACCGCCGTACCGTATCCAAGTTAAATAATGCTTCAGCAAGTTTTCTCCGTCCTGTGATGGACATTGCAGGCCACCTCCCTCGACACGCATCCACATTTCTCCCCATTCCATCAAAACCAACAGCAAAAGGGGAAGGGGAGGGGGAGATACTAACCCCCCTCCCCTACAAATTACTCTCCACATTCCAAAACTCGACAGAGAGAGAGAGAGAGAGAGAGAGAAAGTTTCATTTCGGAGCTGGAATGGAAATGAAAGACATAATTGGGGCAAAGGCGCCCAGCAACACAAATTAGGAGGAGCAATCGGAAGAAAAGGTGACGGGAAGGGGAAAGGGGAGGGGGAGAGAATAGCCCCGGGTAGGGGGGAGAGAATAGTCCAGGGGAAAGGAGGAGAGAACGGCCCAGGGAAGAGGGAGAGGATGGACCCGGGGAGAGAACGGCCCAGGGGAGCAGGGAAAGAATGGCCCGGGGGAGGGGGGAGAGAATGGCACCGGGGAAATGGGGAGAGGATGGCCCTGGGGAGCGGGAGAGGATGGCCCTGGGGAGCGGGAGAGGACGGCCTATAGGAGCGGGGGAGAGGATAGCCCCGGGGAGGGAGGGGAATGACCCGAGGGAGGGGGGAGTGGATGGCATCAGAGAGAGGGGAGAGGACGGCCCCGGTGAGAGAGGGGAGAGGATGGCCCCGGAGAGGGGGAGAAGATGGCCTAGGGAGGAGGCGTTAGAGGATGGCCTGCGGTAGGGGGGGAGATGATGGCCCTAGGTAATGGGGAGAGGATGTCCCAAAGGAGGGGGAAAAAGGATGGCCCAGGGGAGGGGGGAGAGTATGGCCACTGGGAGGGGGAAAGGATGGCCCAGGGGAAGGGGGTAGGATGGCCTTGGGAAGAGGCGAGGTTGGCCCTGGGGATGGGGAGAGGATGGCCTCGGGGAGGGGAAGGGGATTGCCCCAGGTAGGGGAGAATGTCCTAAAGGAGGGGAGAAAGGATGGCCCAGGGGATTGGGGAGAGTATGGCCACTGGGAGGGGGAAAGAATGGCCCCGGAGAAGGGAGAGAGGATGGCCCAGGGGAAGGATGAGGACGGCCTTGGGGAAAAAGAGAGGATGGCCCAGGGGAAGTGGAGAGGATGGCTCCTGGGAGGGGAGAGAGGATGGCCCAGGGGAGGGGGTGAGAGTATGGCCACTGGGAGGGGGGAAAGGATGGCCCCGGGGAGTGGATTGAGGATGGCCCAGGGGAAGGGAGAGGATGGCCTTGGGGAAGAGGAGAGGATGGCCCCGGGGAGGGGAGAGAGGATGGCCCAGGGGAAGGGGCTACGATGGCCATGGGGAAGAGGAGAGGATGGCCCTGGGAAGGGGAGAGAGGATGGCTCCGGGGAGGGGAGAGAGGATGGCTCCGGGGAGGGGAGAGAGGATGGCTCCGGGGAGGGGAGAGAGGATGGCCAAGTGGAGGATAGAGAGAATGGCCAAGGGGAGGTGAAGAGGATGGCACCGGGGAGGGGTTACATGATGGGGGATGCGAGGGGAGGGGAGGGTGTCTAGGGGGGTGTTGGGAAGGATGAAGGCTGGGGGGTGGGTGGTACCAAAAAGATCCATTCGAGAAATGAAGTCCATTTGAAGCGATGCTCCACTACACACGCTACGGCCGAGCGAGAGCGATGACACCAGCGGTGGTTCCTTTTCCTAAAATGGCTGTCGGGAAATCTGCCGGTGTCAATTTCGGGAGAGAAAGAGCAAAAAGAGAGGGAGAGAAAGCTTGAGGATAGAAAGAGAAAGGGGGAGAAAGCTTGAGGATAGAAAGAATCGGGGAGAGAAGTTTGACGAGAGAAGATAATTCTGACATTTAAACTAAGAGCAAATATTAAAATAAGCAAGGTCTCAGAGAGAGAGAGAGAGAGAGAGAGAGAGAGAGAGAGAGAGAGAGAGAGAGAGAGAGAGAGAGAGAGAGAGAGGTAACTTACGTTCTTATTCCCTTAGCAAAACTTTAAAACATTGTTGCTGTTTCTTCGTTCAACGTGATGTGCCTTGTTTAGCCAAATGGAGAGAGAGAGAGAGAGAGAGAGAGAGAGAGAGAGAGAGAGAGAGAGAGAGAGAGGCTCGTTTAACCCGATGCAAAACATTCCCCCTCTCGCTTAAACAAATCTGTGCGTCTGTCTCTTTGGAAGGAATTATTTAATTAATTTGTTTACTCGTATACTTATTTATAACCTGCTTGTTTATTTTTTCGTTCACTTGTTTATTTAACAACCATTTTACTTTGAATGTTTGTCTTTTATTTTTTCAAGGATCTCTTCATATAAAACATTTTCTTAATACTATGGCAAAAACTAATACTATCATAAAGGCAGTTCAATTTTTATTCCATTTTGGAATTGCTGAACATTTCACTGTTAATATTCATGATAATCTTCGGTTGTTAGGTTCATGAATAATTCAGAAATCGTAAAAATATATTCTACATTTGAAATTTATAAAAAAAAATTCCCCAACTTTGAAATTTATATAAAATTCCGCAATACTAAAATTTATTCAAAATTCTGCAATATTGAAATCTATTCAAAATTATGCAATATTGAAATTTATTCAAAATTCTGCAATATTGAAAGCTATTCAAAATTCCGCAGTATCTAAATTTATTCAGGATTCCTAAATAATGAAATTTATTCAAAATTCTGCAATATTGAAATTTATACAACATTCCCCAATACTGAAATTTATTCAAAATTCCGCAAATCTGAAATTTACTCAGAATCTCGCAATATTAAAATCTATTAAAAATTCCGCAAAATTGAAATTTATTCAAAATTCCGCAATATCTAAATTTATTCAAAATTCTGCAATATTAAAATTTATTAAAAATTCCGCAATATTGAAATTTATTAAAAACTCGCCAATATTGAAATTTATTCAAAATTACGCAATTTTGAAATTTATTCAAAATTCCGCAATATTGAAATTTGTTCAAAATTCTGCAATATTGAAATTTATTCAAAATTCCGCAATATTAAAATTTATTTAAAATTCTACAATATTGAAATTTATTCAGAATTCTGCAA
>NC_089781.1:25645380-25652880 GCF_040412425.1 Macrobrachium rosenbergii
CCCTCTAGCCTCAGTAGTTTTTTTTTTTTATTTCATTTAAGGTTAAAGTTAGCCATAATCGTGCGTCTGGCAACGATATAAGCCATGCCACCACCAGGCCGTGGTTAAAGTTTCATGGGTCTCGGCTCATACAGCATTATACCGAGACCGCCCAAAAGATAAATTTTTTTGGTGGCCTTGATTAAACGATGTACAGAAAACTCGATTGCGCTGAAGGAACTTCGGCGCATTTTTTACTCGTTTGTATCGTGATAAATACAGCTTTCCTCATATAAGTAATGGTGAATTGTCACTTGTTATTGATCGAATGATTGTGCCAAATTTGACTGAAATTCCTTCAGCTGTGTAACAGTAGTATTGACAAGTAAGATTGAGGCACACACTGACGGAAATAATACTGGAAAAAAGGAAAAGGGAAAAATTATATAGTCGTCGCAGACTTTGTCGTTAGGTGATCTAGTATTTTAAATGCACCACTATTTTAATAATAATAATAATAATAATAATAATAATAATAATAATAATAATAATAATAAAAATACACCACTGAAGAGGGAAGATCTTTTATAATTCATCTCGTTAAGTAACGAAAACCATTTTGCAGAAGCATTTAGAAACAGTTTAGCATGCAAGGGCTAAACTTGAAATTCATGCAAGAAATACTTCTGACAGAGATTTCATATCATTCTCTCTCTCTCTCTCTCTCTCTCTCTCTCTCTCTCTCTCTCTCTCTCTCTCTCTCTCTCTCTCTCTCTCTCTGTTTATGTGTGCATGTGTGCTTATAATTGTTTTCTTTTCTTCATATTGCGTTTGGAAGATCATGCAAATCTACATACATACATACATACATACATACATACATACATATACATACACACACATATATATATATGTATATATATAATATATATATGTATATATATATATATATATATATATATATATATATATATATATATATATATATATATATATATACATATATACTCTCTCTCTCTCTCTCTCACAGGACTACGCAATCTTGCAGGCGCGGAACTCAAAACCTACCAAAACAGGATCAACCTATTTAGAGGAAGAATATCGAATTTCCGGAACCTCAAATTGGGAGAGCGGAGTCTTCGGAAGAAGAGTAAAAGGAAAATCAAAGTCTAACTCATATATATTTCCCTCTGACTCCTAATCTTATTAAATCTACTCGCAATTTGGCCTCATTCAGACACCGCCTTATAATAAATTCAATCAAAGAGGTCCTTATTTCATTTTTATTTTTTGTTTGCAGTGAGACCAAAAGACATCTTGAAGTGATGGCGTTTATACATAAAGTCTTATATATAGCATCGGTTTGAGGTAGTAAAATTTTCGATAGATTCTTTGACTTTTTGTGAAGGCTGGAGTAAAATGTGCATGAAAAATAAACACGCTTGATTTTGCATACACTGTATATATATAGATATATGCAAACGCAGTGGTCATAGTATATATTAATAATGGTCATAGTCAGTGTTCCCAACCAGGCGGTAGTTCGAATCCCACTGGTGACGAAGCACTTATCATTTATAATTCCCCTTGGGTGTAAGCTCTTCCCCGGGGTCTCGTGACTATGATGTTAAACGAAATTTCTTAATATTTGTGACAAAAATTGTATGTATATATATATATATATATATATATATATATATATATATATATATATATATATATATATATATATACATATACATATATATATATATATATATATATATATATATATATATATATATATATATATATATATATATATATATATATATATGTATATACACACACACACATATATATATACGAATTAATTTTATCACATCACCGTGACTCATATACAAACATTAAGATAAAAATGTCCTTTAATATCCAATTATGTCCTTTAATATCAATTCCCCTACCCTTCAGGTAACATATATGAAAATATATTTCCGAGGTAGAGCGAATGGATATTAAAGGACATTTGTAGCTTAATCCATATATATATATATATATATATATATATATATATATATATATATATATATATATATATATATATGTGTACAAATAACGTGCGTATGTATGTAAGGCCTTCCAAACACAATATAAAAAAAAGAAAACATTTACAAGCACACATACAGAACGAGAGAGAGAGAGAGAGAGAGAGAGAGAGAGAGAGAGAGAGAGAGAGAGAGAGAGAGAGAGAAATTTCAGTGCAGGTGCCCCCAGCCGCGTTCTGCATCTTTATTCCTGTCACGGCGCGACTGGGAATGTGTTTATATATTGTAACACCTGCTCCTCATACAGACAAACTCCCATGATCCTCTCGCTACACAACCCTACTACTATTACGGATGTTCGAAAAAGGGGGGGTGTGGTGTTGGGGAGCGGGGAGGGGGTGACGCTTCGGGAGCGGGGAAGGGAAAGGGAGGGGAGTGGGTGTTGGAAAATTGAGGGTAGGGAGGAGGAGGGGGAGTTTCATTTGGGGCGTCCTCTTGAAGGGGGTTTAAATAAATAATAATAATAATAATAATAATAATAATACTTTATTTCCAATATGAATTCATATACAATAAATTTACAAATAAAAGTATTGGTGCTAAGAGTCTTCAAGAAGAGGAAGTAGGAGATAGTTTCCTAAAGCGTCCTCTTCAAGGGGATTCAAAGAGGAAATGCTATGAGGAGGGGTTGGGATGTCACAAGATGGGAGGGGGTTAGTGGTGTCCTCTTAAAAGGGAGAAGGGGATGGTACTGAAGCGCTCTCTTGAATAGTAGCGTCGAAAGAGGGGGCAGTGAGTAAAATATAGGGGTGGGATACAATAGGATCCTACGGGAAATAAAAAGAGAAGGGAGTAGCTGGTGTCTTCTTAAAAGTGGGGAGGTGGGGGAGGAGTCGAGTGTGCTTGGCTCCCCCTCTGAGGAACGGAGGGGGAGGGAGGGAGAGTAAGGGGTGGCATGTCGCCTTTGATAACCCCTGCTAATGGTAAGGGGCACCAAAGTCAGCCTGTCCGTGCCTCCAGCACTTATCGTGGTGACATTCACATATTGAGTGGAGGGGTTTATTCTTTTGAATAAATCAGTTGAATTATCTGTATAAAACAATATAAACTGATACCTTCATTAGAACAGGCAATCGGATTTTGAAAGCCTCAGCCACTGTCAGTAGCATAGGATCTCCAATATTTTTATTTGTCGAACTTCTCCAATGTTCCAGAGGTCCTTTAGTCCTCACACTGCTGGACTGTGGGACAGTCTCCCTACTGAGGATGGCATGCAATTGGAACTTCAGAAGTTCAAGCGAAGATGCAATGCATTACTACCCTAACACGATTCTCCTTGTATTTTAACAATTTATTTACATTTTTTCTATTTATTTATTAATCTGTTAATTTATTTTTTTCTTTTTTAATAGGCGATCTCTTCTTTATGAACTTCCCATTACCTTATGTTACTTCTCTCTAATGAACACGATATTCTTTGGAAGCTTGAATTGCGGGTCACTAGCCTCTGTGGAATTATCATTCTAAATAATAATAATAATAATAATAATAATAATAATAATAATAATAATAATAATAATACAAATTCGTCACTAAAAGTATGAAGTTCGTGTTTTGTTTATGTATATACGTCAATGACAACAGTAACATACAAAGTGATAAAGAAACTCGAAACTCTAAACACTAAAATGTAGTCAGTGGTTCCATCGAACACAGAGCCGAAATGAAAAACTTTAGGTCCCGAGAAAAGATAAATTTCAGTATTAATACATTCACATATTTACAACGATGTAAAAAAACGCACACGGACTCTTATACACACACATACATACATATATATGTATATATATGTATATATATATATATATATATATATATATATATATATATATATATATATATACATATACACACACATGTGACACACACACACACACATACACAAACACACACACAAACGCAAGGCCATTCACGATACTGCGTCCCGGTCGTAAAACTCTCATTAGGGCGTTTTATAGGCGATGGAAAACGCCACATTAAAATACCTTTCGGCAGAGAGAACTTTTGATATACACCAGCATTTCAATATCGGTTTCCCATAAATGCCCGCGTTTACCCTTCACCTTATCGATACCCCAGCACGTTCAATTCAATATTGCGCACTGCGCTGCATATGCAATCTAAGGCATTTCCCTAATTTTGCTGCTTGCCGACACTTCATGTTATTGCTGCTACAAGCAATTGCAGACGCAGCTGGCGTGAATGTATTTACTGGCGGGGGCAGTGGAGGCCAGAAATATATTTCCCAGGTGCGGCGGCGGCGGCGGGCAGGAATATACTCTCTCCAGCGGTGCAACAAGCGGCTGTGAATTTGTTTCCTCCGTGCATCAGCTGCTGCTACTGCTGCTGTTGCTGTGCAATGGAAGGATTGAGGTAATTCCCAAGGACTGGGAAAGAATAAGTAAGACAGAGTTTCGAGAACCATTAATCTTCGTTCGAAAACTGACGATCTTCCCAAGACTTTCTTTCGAGAACCACTACTCTTCGTTAACACTCTCTCGAGAACCACTACTCTTCGTTCGAAAACTGACGATTTTCCCAAGACTTTCTTTCGAGAACCACTACTGTTCGTTAACACTTTCTCTCGAGAATCACTACTCTTCTTTCGAAAACAGACGATTTTCCCAAGACTTTCTCTCGAGAACCACTACTCTTCGTTAACACTTTCTCTCGAGAATCACTACTCTTCTTTCGAAAACTGACGATTTTCCCAAGACTTTCCCTCGAGAACCACTAACCTTCGTTCGAAAACTGTCGATCTTCCCAAGACTTTCTCTCGAGAACCACTATTCTTCGTAAACACTTTCTCTCGAGAACCAATACTCTTCGTTCGAAAACTGACGATCATCCGAAGACTTTCTCATCTTCCTAAGACTTTCTCCCGAGAACCACTAGTCTTCGTTCGAAAACTGACGATTTTTCCAAGACTTTCTCTCGAGAACCACCACTCTTCGTTCGAAAACTGACGATCTGCCCAAGACTTTCTCTCGAGAACCATTACTCTTCGTTCGAAAGCTGACGATCTTCCCAAGACTTTCTCTTGAGAACCACTACTCTTCGTTCCAAAACTGACGATCTTCCCAAGACTTTCTCTCGAGAACCACTAATCTTCGTTCGAAAACTGACGATCTTCCCAAGGCCTCCTTTTATAAGCAGTGAAGATCTCCTGGATAACCGTTAGACCTATAGGGACCCAATTCGACTTTCTCTTCCTACCTCCGTTCTCTCAGTTTTTTTTTTTTTTTTAACTTTCCTCCTTGAAGTCCTACCCTTTCCCTTTCCTTCCTGCTTTCTCCAGCTGGTGACCATTACAGGCTGACATTAAGTTGCCAACCCCATCGGCCCCTATAAATGAATACGCCCGACCGAATACGCTTTAAAATGGCAGGCACTTTTCATTCCCGAAAGCAAACATCCGACTAAAATTGAAAGCACAGGAAAATGGAATGTATACGGTAACAAAATTACACCTCTAAAATGAAAGTACAAAAATAAAAAAGTTCAGAGAGAGAGAGAGAGAGAGAGAGAGAGAGAGAGAGAGAGAGAGAGAGGATATTGACTCGACTATCACTCCCATCCTGGAATGGATGAACCAATGCAGATGGGCCCTCTCAGAGGTCCCGGGATTCGGACGGGGTAGGGGGTTGGGGGAAAGCCCCCGGGTTCCAGGGGGGGGGGGCTGCAGTCCACAGTGTCACTGGACCGGCCTGGAATAATTCAAGTCCAGGGCAAGGTCTAAAGTGGATTGACGCCGAATCATTCCAAGTATTACGGGTCTGGAAACAGAAGCCGAGCAATTCCAGCGGCAATTGGGGAAAATTCTGAGGGACTTCGCAGCTGGAATATCGATTTCTGTCCATCTGTTTCATTCTTTCTCTGGAATGATATTAAGCCACTGTTTAAGGAATATTTAAAAGGCATGATTATAACTCTGAAGTAAATCTATCCCCACTTGTTGACGGATGTTAAAATGGCAGACGATAGTTGACAGGACACGACATAAATGTTCATCTCTGAAAAGAATATTTCCCTTCTTCTTAAATTCGCTTCTTTAATCATATTCATGAGAGAGAGAGAGAGAGAGAGAGAGAGAGAGAGAGAGAGAGAGAGAGAGAGCATCAAACGTTTCCGTTCTTTAAAATAAGAAAGAATAAGAAGGCAAAATTATCATTCACTAATATCAAGCAATGGTTCCCTTTATAATCTGAATTAGACCGCAAAGCAATGTCATGTTTACTCAGTAGGGAAATGTATTAGGCTTATATATATATATATATATATATATATATATATATATATATATATATATATATATATATATATATATATATATATATATATATATATATATATATATATAATTATCTGGGTATCGAATATATATATATATATATATATATGTAATTAGAGAGAGAGAGAGAGAGAGAGAGAGAGAGAGAGAGAGAGAGAGAGAGAGAGAGAGAGAAAGCAGTTTCTGCATGTCATGGAAAACTGTGAATTACTGGTGTACGACGACATTAGAAAACTGAATGTACCGTCTATATCAAAACAAGTATTAGGAACATTTTTAAGAAAAATATGACGCTTTTCCGCAAATAGGAATCATAATATTCCTTCAAAGCGTTCACTATTTTCCCCGAGAGTCATTTCACTATCTTCCTTCCCTGCTCAGGCATACGGTGCATATCAGCGTCGAGGACGCCCATCTTTGCGACGCCACTTTCCAGGAATTTGTCAATCCACCTGTGGCTATGGTACAGCCGTGTTAATTCAGCATCGTATTGCATTGCGGGAAGCGGTATCGCTCAAATTACACGGTTCAGGGATTATGGTCAGCGGTCCCCACCCCCGCCCAAAAAATTCTCTTATCCTCGTTTCCTTCGGATCTGGGCTTAATAGGGACTGAAAAGTACCAATATGGATATCGATGTACTGAACAGAGCATAAATTACGAAAGACGCGAATTGCTACTGGATACAATAAATCAGTAATTACAGCTCGGCGGTATTCAGACCGAACAATTACGGCGAAAGAATTTTGAGGTCATAAATGAATGGGAACAACTCGACGGGGGAACCGTAATGCGTCGAGATAATCAGACAAAACCGAATGACGTAGTGACGTGTGAACATATACAGTAACATTATCTCTCTCTCTTAAGGGGTAAGCGCCGAAAACGACGCTGGCCATCAAAGGTCTTCACATGAATCGCATTATTCCATTAATCCGGGTGAGAAAAAGGGGAGTGGAGTGGAGAGGAGGAGGAGGAGGAGGAGGAGGAGGAGGAGGAAGGATGTTGTGACAAGGGGAGGAGAGGTGCATGAAGAGGTGAAGATGGTAGGGAGGAGGAGGAGGAGGAGGAGGAGGAGGAGGAGGAGGAGGGTGTGTGAGGAGGAGGAGGAGGAGGAGGGGAGAGGATGATGACAAGGGAGGAGAG
>NC_089781.1:25655380-25670380 GCF_040412425.1 Macrobrachium rosenbergii
AGGAGGCCATCCATCCGCTTATAAGAACACACGCGAGCACGCGCGTGCGCGCTCAGACAAACGCACCTAAATGTACTTCAAAAGGATCCAAGGAAGGTTAATCGATTTCGGACTCCAAGCGGAACCTGTTTTGTTTTCCCAAAGAGAAACTTCCGGGATATTTTGACTACCGTAACTAGGCCGGCATTGTCCGCCATGATTGCTTTAAGATCGAACACCCGGAGACCTTTCAGACCTTGATAGCAGATGATCCCCCTTCTCTCTCTCTCTCTCTCTCTCTCTCTCTCTCTCTCTCTCTCTCTCTCTCGCTGGAGGTCTCGAATTTTCTTTTACAAGAAAACAAGCGTCAGGGTAGAAGCCGCAGGCTCGTCCATTTTTACACTCATCACAACCCCTCTTTCATTGCGTTGTTTTTACGTTATCTTACTTTCTCTCTTTCTATCCCTCTCTACCCTTCCATTTTCCAGATCTCTCTCTCTCTCTCTCTCCCCCTCCCTCCCTTTCTTTGGAGTCTCCCTTCCTCCCTCCCTTTCCCTGGAGTGTCAACAAAAACCCGCCGTACAATGGCTCGCCCAAAACTACTACTACTCCCCATTCTGTGTCTAAATCCTGTGATTTACAAGTTCTCTCTCCACGGTCACGTTTCGATTTCGGTGAACTATTGTTTGCCATCGGCTCATTGTCTGCGTCCTTAAAACTCTCCGCTGTTCCACAAAACACTCTGTAGTCCTGTCCTCTTCCAGGCGCACACACAAACACACACACACACACACAAAACCTCCCTTCCTCCCCCACCCGTCCACAATCTGTATAGGCATCAAGGTTAGGCACCCTGTAACCCCCTACACACCCGGTTAGGCATCCTTTAACCCCTACACGCCTCTCCCCAACCACCTTCTCGTGAAGGACAATAAGCTTAACCAGATCCTCTACAGTCAGTAAGGTCCACCCCCGACCCCACCCGAAGGATTCGGCAGGAAATGGAGACGAAGAAGAGGAGTCCAGTGTTGGCAGTTAAGGATCTGGCCGCCTACTTCGTCCTTAACAGGATCCAGAGGTCCTTAACATATTTCGTCAGAGTGAGAGAGATAGAAAGAGACAGGGAGCCATAGATTGTTTCATTTCTATGGGTTATATGCAACATTTACGAGAGAGAGAGAGAGAGAGAGAGAGAGAGAGAGAGAGAGAGAGAGAGAGAGAGAGAGAGAGAGAGAATGTTTCAGTTCTGTGATAATGAACAAATTTAGGCATATCTTTTCATCATATTCATTATCATCAGGCAATCTCGATTAGAGATAAACGATAATACAAACCTTTCCCCCCTGGGAATTTGAACTGGGTATCTAATTGGTCAGTGGTTCAGATTTCCAAGAAAAATGGTTTTCAGTGTTATTATTTTTTTTATTAATGAATGCCATGAACGTGTCAATCAGGCTTCCACTGGAGAAAATACCAAAAGTAGAAGTAAAAAAACAGATTGTACAAATATAGTATTACTAACATGTGCAGAATATCAAACGAAAGCCATACAAAATATTCTCATTTTGAGAACGACCATAGAATATACATAAAAACTAATGACCACTTGACTCAAGCAATGACAAATAAGCAAAAAGAATATAAAGCGTCAAAGCCAAATATTTCCCCATCGTGAGCCTCATATCTTATCACACAATAAACATTATCGCATGCAAATTTATTATGCAAATTTATTCCTTCATTTCGACAACAAATTTGCTCACGTAAACGGGAAGCCGGATATGTGTATACATACATATTCATTTTTATTCCCTATCACACAATCAATAACGCCTCTAATGCATATCTGATACATTTAATCAAAGGTAAACGCGGCCTTTTAACCAATTTCGACTCGCTGAAATACAGGGGTTTCGTGCAATTAGCCTCCGTGCTTTTTCATAATATGCTAAAGATCGGGAAAAATAATGAAGCGCCGTTTAGTATTTGCCCGCTGGGGTAGAATTCTAGGGGTTGGGGGGAAGAACCCACAATTAGGGGAGGGGTGGGGGAAGGAAAGTGTAGTTGGAGGGGGCGCCAGTGGAAGGGAAACTGAGCGGGGGAGGGGGTGGGTGGTGGGAAGGGAAAATGAGCTGGGAGGGGGAGGAGCCCACTAGTAGGGGAGGGGAGGAGGGCGGTGGAAGGGAAATGAGCGGAGGAGGGGGTGGGGGAAGGAAAGTGAGCGAAGGGAGGGGGAAGAACCCAACAGTAGGGGAGGGGATGAACCCACCAGTAGGAATGTGGGGGGGTGGGGGAAGGGGTGAGCGGGCGGGGGTGGGGTTGAGAAGGGAAAGTGAGCGGAGAGAGGGGAGGAACCCATCAGTGGGAGTGGGAGGGGTGGAGGAAGGGAAAGTGAGGGGGGAGGAGGGGAGGAACCCACTAGTAGGGGAGGGGAAAGGGTGGGGAAGGAAAGTGAGCCGGGGGAGGGGAGGAACCCACCAGCAGGGGTGGGAGCGGGTGGGGAGGGACAGTGAGCCGGGGAAGAAAAAGTGAGCGGGGAGGGGGAGGGACCCACCAGTAGGGGAGTGGGGGGAGGGACCCACCAGTAGGGGGGGGAGGGGGGTGAGGGAAGGGAAAGTGAGGGGAGGGGGTGGGATGGGGAAGGGAAGTGAGCTGGGGGAGGGGGAGGAACCCACCAGTATGGGGGAGGAAGAGGGAAGGGAAGGGAAGGGAAAGTGGGCGGGGGAGGGGGTGGGGTGGGTGAAGGGAAAGTGAACTGGAGGAGGGGGAGGAACCCACCAGCAGGGGAGTGGGAGGGGTGGGGAGGAAAATTGAGCGGGGTGAGGGGGAGGAACCCACCAATAGGGTAAAGGGGAGGAACTCACCAGAAGGGGGAGGGGGAACTCTCCCCGCCTCCTCCACTGGCATTCTCACGTTGCCTACAAACATCATGAATCAGAATTGCCATTATGACCTTTTTACAATGGCATCAGTTTTCACACCCACGAATGAGAGGACTCATTTACTTCGTGAAAAATAGCGTCAGGAGTCATCACGCCTAAGCTGCATGAACGCACTTATGCCAAATGATTTTAATAAAATAACAATAGGCCCATTTTCCATAAAGTCGCTGCAAAGTGGAAAGATTTTACACTTTAATTTTCTAATCTTTAAAATTGCATATTTCCGAACTGATTATAGTTTTAGGAAGGAGGAATTTACTTGATAAAGGAACACTCTAATAAGAATTGCCAGAAGAAGACACAACGAAATTTCTATCTTATTCAAGATAGAGAGTTTCCATCAAAACAATAAATTCTTTATAAGAACCTCATTGTTTAGCTTAACAGAGCTTAACGTCACGTGCAATGTTGTTTAGCTTGAAGTTGTATAACGCACAAGATGCATGCATGCATGTATGTATGCATGTGTTTATGCATATATGCATATATGCATATATATATATATATATATATATATATATATATATATATATATATATATATATATATATATATATATATATATATATATATATATATATATATATATATATATATATATATATATATATATATATATATATATATATATATATATATATATATATATATATATATATATATATAACTTTTCTTACACTCCTGTTTATGCATCTGCACTCTGCGAAGAATAGCACGAACAGAGCTTGGATTGATAAAATCCTCAGTTTTGTAAACATTTAATATAATGACCCCTTGTTAAAACTCCCGACGGTTTTATGCGACATGGAGATTTCGATGTCACGACCCCCTTCAGAATCATCACATTCCTGAGTTAAGCATTGCACTCGACAGCCAAGTGGCATCTAAACATTTTCAAAGCGGGAGGTTTTAGTATATTCATGCAACTACGGGCAAATTCTAATTGTGATTTTTTTCATCCTGCAGAGCAATACACACAAGCAGCATTCCCGTAAAAATAATAGAGTTTATATATATATATATATATATATATATATATATATATATATATATATATATATATATATATATATATATATATATATATATATATATATATATATAAATTTCTGACTCATTATCAGGATCGAACTCCAGGTCTTTCAAATGAAAGACCAGACTGTTGACAACCAGGCCGCACAAGTCATATAAAAGAAGTTGGAACCTGAGTACCACAGTACTTAAGGCATTACCTGGTATTCAGGTTCCAACTTCTTTTATGACTTGTGTGGCCTGGTTGACAGCGGTCTAGTCTTTCATCTGAAAGACCTGGGTTCGATCCTGATGTGAATCAGAAATTTATTTCCGTTCGTGAATGTGTATTCATATATACGTGAATGTGTATTCATATATATATATATATATATATATATATATATATATATATATATATATATATATATATATATATATATATATGAATACACACCATTCCTAGCAATAAACATAAACATCTAATTAAAACTATCTACTGAAAACAACAACATCTTATACACCCTCTTCCTCACAAATACCAACACTACCTGCACAGCGTACAGTATAACCTCTCCACTGCGCGCACGCAAGCACTTACGCACACATCCTTACGCCTTTCCGGCGTCTCTGAAGAAAAATATTTGACATTCCAGAATATAAAAGACGCGAGAGACCCAAGTAACTGCGGGAGTCTGAGAAAGGGCCTTTGTGTGTGTGTGTGTGTGTGTGTGTGTGTGTGTGTGTGTGTGTGTGTGTGTGTGTGTGTTCCAGGTTTGGTTCACCTACTTGACGTACAATATAAAAGATACACTGATGACACACTGTCGGAATTTCCTTGGGTGGAGCAATAGCATTAGCAATAAGAGCGTGTAATGTAGAGAAGAAGAAGAAGAAGAAAAAAAAAACAATTGCTAGGGCGGTGAAACCGAATGAAGCAATCATGTCGTTTTCTTCTTCTTCAACACTTTCCTTCCTATACCTTGCTTTAATAATATAGAAACTCCAACTAGCAGGCACCATTAAACAAGTAAAAAATGTGCCGAAGTTTCTTCAGCGAACCGCGGCTCGTTGGTGGCTTATCCAGAAGCATGTTTATGGCTAACTTTAACCTTAAATAAAATAAAAACTACTAAGGCTAGAGGGCTGCAATTTGGTAAGTTTGATGATTGGAGGGTGGATGATCAATATACCAGTCTGCAGCCCTCTGGCCTCAGTAGTTTTTAAGATCTGAGGGCGGACAGGAAAACTGCGGACATATAAAGTGCGGACGGACAGGCAATGCCAGCACAATAATTTTCTTCTACAGAAAACTAACTAGTAAGGGGTAATTAGATTGCAAACCTATGGTCAAGAAACCGCTAATGTGCTGATAATTGCAAGATTACCTAACTAGAAACACCAGCTACAAATAGCTAAATCAGACTGCACAGTGGTTCTAGTGTAGGAGCACCAGACTCTAGGCACAATCATTAATGAAAGAAAACCTCCGCCCCGGTGGTTATTATTCAACCACTAGTGCTTAACCACATTTAACACAATTGTAATGCAAATATATGAGATTTAGTTTGGTGCGGAGGCTCTAATCTATTGGGAACAATGGCGCCATATGCGGTCAAAATAATAGTACCAGCCGCCATGAATATACGTTCGCTTACAACCGGGTCTGTCAGTTGTGACAGAGTATGCCTGTAACAGACTTCGATGCAAAGCAATTTAACTTAAATTAACCGGGAAACTCACCTTTGGACAGCATCAATAACCTAAGTGTTGTGACGCCAATTTAAGTAGCTATAAATCAATCAATCAATCCCTTTGGATATCAGGATAATATTCTTCTGGTGGTTGTCGATGGAAGATTTGGCAAGGTTCCTTCGGCGACAGATTGCCTAAATCTTCATTTACACCCGCCAGAAACTATAATCATATACAGGGACGTCATCCATTCCTGTTTCACTTAGGTTCATCATCATCGGCTCGTTTTTTTTTCACGTATCTCTTTCGAACGAAGAGGGAAAAACAAAAGTGACCAACAGAAATTGAAAGAAGAAAAGTTACCATTATTCAATCACCAACTTCAATAAGTATTCGAACGCATACATGCTATGGAATACCCAAACACTCTGCTATAATATATATATATATATATATATATATATATATATATATATATATATATATATATATATATATATATATATATATATATATATATATATATGTATATATATATATATTATATATGTATATATATATATTTCTATATGAATATAAAAAAAGAATAACGTAAATTTATATATTTAAAGGTGTTTCCATTTCTGTAATAATTTTTTACAAGAACGAGAGAGAGAGAGAGAGAGAGAAGAGAGAGAGAGAGAGAGAGAGAGAGAGAGAAATGATTATGAAAAGCGTAAACTTCAACGCTGTAAGCCTATTGTTGGTTAATATGTTTAGGATCTTGGAGGCATTGTTAGGCAGTTCCTTAAGAATTCTTGCGTTACCTGTACACAAACCTCAGCGTACCTGCCTCTTTAGAAGATTCTGTATTCAAGTTTCTACTCTCCCTTTTGTCAAGATTCAACCTATTCTCTCTCTCTCTCTCTCTCTCTATACATACATATGTAAATACATGCATATACATACATACACATACACATATATAAATAAATAAATATATATATATATATATATATATATATATATATATATATATATATATATATATATATATATCTATATATATATATATATTATATATAGGTATAAAAATAAGGAACGGGGTGGAGGTCCTAAATGAATCTCTCTTATTATTTCACCTGTGGTAATGTGTGATATAAATGAATCACATACAAAAGTGATTATAATCATATATATATATATATATATATATATATATATATATATATATATATATATATATATTTATTTATTTATTTATAATGTGTATGTGTATGTGTTGAAGAAGAGGGCGAGTATAAACTAAATCTACACAAGTTCGGTGACGTTTGAATGAATACACTCAATATATTTCCATAAAATCCCCTTTATAAAACGTACCCTAGTAAGTTGACGATGACGAATATAGAATTTAGGCCAAGCACTGAGACCAATGAGGTCATTCAGCGCTGAAACGGAAACTGACAGTAAAAGTTTGAAAGGTGTAACAGGAGGAAAACCTCTAAGCAGTTGCACTATGAATCAACTGTTAGGAAAGTGGAAAGTAAGATGGAAGAAAGAGAATATGAAAGGAGGTACAGTAAAAGGAACGAAAGGGGTTGCAGCTAGGGGCCGAAGGCATGCAGCAAAGAACCTTAAGTAATGCCTACAGTGCACCGCATGAGGTGCACTGACGGTACTAACTCCCCTACGGGACAACCCTAGTAAGTTTGTACTTGACCAAGAACTGGCTGACAACGATAAAAACCGATTGTCCTTTCCACAGATTTCTGACTTGATTTCTTAATATTTAACTTCATCCAGCACTATGGTTTTAGCTTTGTACAAATTAATAATATTCTCTTGTACAGTGGGCCTATGAAGCCATCACAGAATTCTTGGCTTCGTCGTATTCCTGTCTATCTGAATCAGGTTTTCACACGGGTGAAATCTTGCTAATAACCTTTTTACTCTACCGGGAAATTATTGAACATAAAACTTTGGATTTTTTGTTAAGGAAACTTCCAGCCAAACCCCCGAACCTAGTATTGTATATTAGAGGCAATGCTGATGTTTGATTCGCTATTTATAATTTGGCTGTCAATTTAAGCCCAAAATTACAGAAAACTACAAAAAAAAGTCCTCTCATAACACCTCATTTCAGTGGTCACACGAAAAACAGACATGCCTTAATCTCTTTTAATTTACTCAATTTAAAAGCTCGCCAATTACCATTCCTCTTGGATGGGGGCGACTGGTTCTTGTCTATCCCACCTAAGCTAAGCCTGTCTGAATCATTTCACCAGAATGTTTCAGCTGAACAACGCAGGACCACGTAAAGCTTTGATATATTAGCCAAGGAACACACACACCCTCTGTCTGTCTGTCTCTCACACTCCCCCCAAAACCTCCCATCCGAAGAGAGAGAGAGAACAGAACCATCCATCCTACCTATAGGATGGATGGTTCTATTCACTCCCTTCTGGAAGGTTCTATTCTCCCCATTCTCATCACATTACCATACGTACCTGGAATGCCACTTGGCTCCGAAGACAAAACGGAACGCCCACGCCCAGGTATGCCATGCATTGAAGAGGAGGAGGAGGAGGAGGAGGAGGAGGAGGAGGAGGAGGAGGAGGAGGAGGAGGAGGAAGGAGGAGGAGGAGGAGGAGGAGGAGGAGGAGGAGGAGGAGGAGGCCGCCCGTCATAAAAGATAATATTCGTCAATACCCCATGACGGACAAAACAATGGGGGCTCGAACCGTTCCAAGTATTTCCGCAAATACCTATGCAAAGAGGTAGAGGTGGGGGTGGGGGGATTGAGGGGGTGGGTCTATGGTTAGAGGGGATCTGGGGGGATAATGAATCACAGAATACACGGACTTGTTCCATTCGCTTTTTTAAGACTCTAAACGAAAGGATTTTTTGTTTTGTTTTGTTGTATTGGAGGGGAGGAAATGAACTGGGCAGGTTTGGTAGGGGGAAGGGAAAGGGGAAGGGGAAATGGGGTGGGAGAAGAAATAGATGAAAGAAGGAGTCGACCCCACCAGGGCTTTGGAAGATAAAAAAATAAATAAATAAAAAAAAACTCTGAAGAAGAAAATCCAACGCCTTCCGTAGAAATTCAACCCCCGTCCCCTCCCGGCTCATTATACGCAATCTCATTTCAATTTAAATAGAGTATCGGGCTTGTTAGAGAAGGCGAGAAGTGTGAGCGGAGTGAGGAAGGGGAAAGAGGGCGCTGCTCTCCCCCCCCCCTAGAAAAAAAAAAAGAAAGAAAAACAAGATAGGGAAGGGGATGATAGGACACGGAGGACCAGGCACCACGGTCCCACACACCCGGGACACGGGGGAACTGCCAGACCGAGAACGCAGTCGGAGACAGATCGTATCCATCATCGCTCATTCTAACACTCTCTCTCTCTCTCTCTGGCGATGAATATAACGATGCCTTTTTCTAATCTCTCTCTCTCCCTCTCTCTTCCCATCCTCCCCCTCCCCCTTTCCCTCCCACCCAGACGCGAATTCTTTCCTTTCCCTTCCCGGAGATCCTTCTGGAAACAGGAATTTGTAATTCACGAAATTATGGAAGAGATAAGAAAGGAAATTCTCGCGTGGGCGAGCGAGGGAGCGTCATGGCTATTCAGTGGGTTGACGGATCACAGTCAGTCGTGAGGCGGACAGATAGTTTAAAATTAGATTCTGTACAGACATACACACACATACATACAGACACATATATAATATATACATACATACATACATACACACACATATATGTATATATATCCAAAATTCAGTTTTCCTTTTGAATCAAAATCTAGATAAAGAATTAACATCCAGTATGGAAACGAAAAAAAAAACTTATGTTAATTATTTTCTGAAGCTAAGTTAATGCTTACTAGACAGTTTTGCTCAGCGTCTGCTTTCTACCATCTCTTATTTATTATTATTATTATTATTATTATTATTATTATTATTATTATTATTCTTTGCAAACCACAGACGTACTGGTTGGTAAGTTCTCTCTACTGATACATGTACATAAATACATACATACATACATATATATATATATATAATATATATATACACATACACATATATATATATATATATATATATATATATATATATATATATGTATATATATATATATATATATATATATATATATATATATATATATATATATATATATATATATATATATATATATATATATACATGCTTGTGAAACAGAATTGTAGAGTATGCCCAACAACGCAAGACCACAAATGGTGGAGAAGAGTATCTTGAAGAGTATAGAGGAATTTATTTATCGTGTTGGACCTCAACATAATGTGGTTCGATTATATTACAAAGAAATGTTTTGTAAAAAATAAATTATAGACCTTACTATGTAAACACATTGCAAAAATCATAATCATAAACAGTTAACATTAAGGTTAAAATAAAAAAAAAAATGCAACTTTATCTGAACAGAATTATACCATTAAGAAATAAAACAAAATATATAATCTGTACAATTCTCTAAGCCAATACAGTGCAAAATAATTTTTGTAATATGTTAGTATTAAGGCCACAGTAAAAAAAATTGTACCTTTACCTAAATAAAATTGGTGACCAAACCACACTTTACAATACTCTCACTAATGCTTAGCTTTCTAAACTATTCCCTACCATGGTTAGCTAGCTAGCTGCCCTCACTCTTCTTTCACCCATCTTACCTATCAGCTAAAAAAAAAATAAAAAGGTTAGATTCATCTAGTTGAATTGGAGCCTGAAATTCGGTGATAAATTCAACCAGCCACTTAAAAAGAATTTAACAGCCACACTGAATGAATCGCGCTTACATCAGAGCTACCAAGAACTAGCGGATCCAGAAAAATTTCATGGGAGGGGGCCCACAAATGTTCATAATACACACACACACACACACACACACGCACACACATATATATATACTGTATATATATGTGTGTATATATATATATATATATATATATATATATATATATATATATATATATATATATTTCTATAGTAGATTTTGTATTTTTCCCATTTTTATATTTATCATTTATGTTATTATCTAAATCTTCAATATTATTATTTTGACATTATTTTTCATGGGGGGGCACGTGCCCAGGTGCCGGCACCCCCACCCCACCCTGGATCCGCTAGTACTACCAAGTCTCAAAAGATATCTCCGTTAATAACATGACGACCGTTTATAATAAAGTAAAAAAAACAAAGAAAAAACTCATGTAAGGGAAATCAGCGGTCAAGATAAATATCTCGCTTTGTGAAGAAAAAATAAATATATAATTCATGAGTATTTAAAAGAAACTGTGCAAACGAGAAATTAATTTTTGGGTGCAACAATCCGAAGAGACTTATAACCACGAGAAGAGGAGAGAGGAAAAAAAGTAAAAAAATGAGCCAAAATTTCTTCGGCGCAGTCGAGTTTTCTGTACAGCGTATAATGCTGTATGAGCCGCGGCCAAAGAAACTTTCAGCGACGGCTCGGTGGTGGTCTGTCCTATAGCGTTGCCAGATGCACGAATCATGAATAACTTTAACCCTGAATAAAATCAAAATCACTGAGGCTAGAGAGCTGCAATTTGGTTCGTTTCATGATTGGAGAGTGACTGATCAACATACCAATTTGCAGCCCTCTAGCCTCGGTAGTTTTTAAGGTTTGATGGCGGACAAAAAAAAGTGCGGCCGGATAGACAAAGCCGGCACAATAGTTTTCTTTTACAGAAGAAAAAAATGGATTCATGATTTTGAAACTGATGAAATACAGTTGAGATTATGTAAGAAAAACACGGTTTGATAAACTACATTCAGTGGTTCTAGATTTTTCTTAACAATTAACTGTTGGAATTAATTACCTTGTCAAGTATGAGAAAGGACCGATAACGCTGACCGAACTGGATACTTATGAGTTTAACTGTATGAGGAATATATATATATATATATATATATATATATATATATATATATATATATATATATATATATATATATATATATATATAATATATATATATATATATATATATATATATATATATATATATATATATATATATATATATATATATATATATATATATATATATATATATATATATATATATATATATATATATATATATATATATATATATATATATATATATATATATATATATAATATATATATATATATATATATATATATATATATACATATATATATATATATATATATATATATATATATATATATATATATATATATATATATATATATATATATATATATATATACATATACATATACATATACATATACATACGTACATACTAACACAAGAAGCAAGCATCGTTAACCGAACAAAATACAGACAGCAGCAACGATCATAATTCTAACTTACATTCTTCATCGTATTTTCCGACTCCTCGAACGAAGACCCTTACCTGTAAAAGAAGAAAAAGATATTTCAGTACGTAAAAGCATATACAGCTTGTTTGCAGGAAGTTTATCTATCAGGCTCGCCTACAAAATGATCCCATGCAGGCTATAATTAAATACAATGGATTAATAAGAATATTCTAAATAGATCAGAATGGAGAAACTTATCTTATATGCTTTGAAACGAATTTTGAATAACGACTGATAAAAGATAAGCTGGAGAAAAATAAAACCTTATTTAATACTGAAAGCAAAACACACATTTCAACGCCAAGATTCTTTTTACAAAAACAAATAAAAAATGAAACAGAAACAAAACAAAAGACATCAGCCCATAAAAAAAACTTTCTTTTATATTGAAATCAAAAGATACATTTCAATGCCGAGATACTTTTTACCCCCAAAAATAAAATAAAATAAAAATAGATCAGAAAGAAAACAAAAGACATCTGACCATAAACATAAGTGCACGAACAGATAACAGCACTTAACTTTAACCCCCCCCCACAACCCCCACCCAACAGGCCCTTCCTCCCCTACCCTCCCCTTTCCTTAAACCCCCCCTCCCCTCTCCTTCAGGTCACCCCATATCCCAGGGGTGCCCATACACACACACACCCTCTCCTGAGGAGGAGGAGGAGGAGGAGGAGGAGGAGGAGGAGGAGGAGGAGGAGGAGGAGGAGGAGGAGGAGGAGGAGGAGGAAGGCAATCTAGGCTCTCCATGCTGAACTGCAAAACGTGACTCAGAATTCAAATGTTGACACAATGGCTGTCGAGTTCCGCAGCTGTCGCCAGTCTCCGCAAGAGTAGGGAAAACACTTGCGCGCCCTTTGATTAAGGCATTGAAGAGTATGGTCTACTTTACTCGGAGTTGTAAAATATGCCGTAACATGGGATTCGGGGGTGAGGGTTAGATTGAAGCATGAAAATGCAAATGGATGTGTGTTCGGTGTGATATTTATTTATACATAAATAAATAAATATATAATATAATATATATATATATATATATATATATATATATATATATATATATTTATATATATATATATATATATATATATATATATATATATATATATATATATATATATATATATATATATATATATATATATATATATATATATGGATATCTTTCTCTTTCGCTCTCTTTCTCTCTCACTATCGCTCTCCCTCTCTCAGTGGCATAAAACCTCACCGACCTAACAGATATTCATCGGATTCCAGTGAATCAAAAAACACCTGTCATTTCTCAACGTCGTATTATTGCAAGATTTTACAGGAACGCTTCAAACTCCAACTTGGCAGCGCCATTCAAGTGACAGGTCTAAGTTACAGGTTTAAGTTACAGGTCTCTAAGTTACAGCCCGGAGACGTCACGTCCCTTCTGCTGCCGTAAGTGCTGTGACGCCAGTTTTAGCAGCTATAATAATCAATCAATCAATCTGGTGCTGTAATGCCTGGAACGCCCACTGTCCCGACGCCTATACAATAACAAAGTGGAATTGTAGGAACAGGATAGAATATTGAATTTTGGCCAAGGGCCAAAGGCACTGGGACCTATGAGGTCATTCAGGGCCGAAATGGAAACTGAGAATAGAAAAGTTTGAGAAGTGTAACAGGAGGAAAACCTCAAAGCAGTTGCACTATGAAACTATTGTTAGCAGAGGGATGGATAGGAAGATGGAAGAAAGATAATATGAAAGGAGGTACAGTAAAAGGAACGAAAGGGGTTGCAGCTAGGTGCCGAAGGGACGCTGCAAAGAGCCTTACAAGTAATGCCTACAGTGCACCGCATGAGGTGCACTGAAGGCACTGCCCCCCCCCCCTACCTCCCCATACGGGGTAATAAGGTAGGAGATGTATTATACAACAGGTACGACTCCGGCTTGTTGCGGTGCTTGTCGGGGCGATGCGCGACGCTGGAAATGACCAGGCAGTTCCTGCAGTGCGATCTCATATCGCTCTTGCCCTTCGGATTAGCATAAATCATGGCTGGAATCGATGTCTGTGCACGAGTCGAGGCCCCCGCCCGCCGGAGCTCGGCTGCAGAGAGGGTGGAGTGACGTTATGGGGAGGGGAAGGGGGAAGGAGAGGAGGGGGAAGGGGAATGGGGGGGAGGGGAGGGGAGGAGGGGATGGGAAGGGGGGAGATGGGGAGGGGATGGGTAGGGGAGGGAAGGGGGGAATGCGGAGGGAAGGGGGGGGATGGGGAGGGGAGGGAGGGGAGGGGAGGGGAGGAGATGGGGAGGGGGAGATGGGGGGGAATGGGGGGGAAGAGATGGGAAGGATTGGGGAGGGGAGGAGATGGGGGAGGAGGGGGGGATGGGGAGGAGATAGGGAGGGGAAGGGGAGGGGGAGGAGATGGGGAGGGAATGGGGAGGGAGAGGGATGGGGAGAGTGGGGTACGGGTGGAGTAGGGAAAGCAGAGAGAGAGAGAGAGAGAGAGAGAGAGAGAGAGAGAGAGAGAGAGAGAGAGAGAGAGTGTAAGGAAGGATGGGTCAACGTTGTAGATGGGAGGATGAAACGGAGGAAGAACATGAATACTGAAGGAAATATCCTTCCTTGGAAGGACGAAGGATCAGTTTATAAGAAAAATAATAATTTGAAAAAAGAAAATGTGAAAATAAAATAAAAATTCTAACCACAGCCCAGCTCAAAATGACCTCTTGCTTGCAGCAATTCTGATGTTAATCCTTAATTTCAAGAATTCGGAATTTGCTGCATTCCTTTGCGTTTCCCAAATGTTTTTAATGTTTCCCCATCAGGCACACTAAAATGCAATATTGATATCTATAGGTAATTTGACGTAGATATATACAGTGCATTATATATATATATATATATATATATATATATACATATATATAAATTCATTCATACATAAAAATCATTCATTAAAATAGTGTTTTCAAATGCATCAATCGGCTATCATGGTTGTGGG
>NC_089781.1:25675380-25687880 GCF_040412425.1 Macrobrachium rosenbergii
CTTCAGCTGTAATCAATTAGCAATCATTATTATTATTATTATTATTATTATTATTATTACGTCTTCAGCTGTAATCAAATAGCAATCACATTATTATTATTATTATTATTATTATTATTATTATTATTATTATTATTATTATTATTATTATTATTATTATTATTACACCAAACCCAAGAAAAAACGAATATCATCACTCATGGGCTCCTTCCCACCTAGGCTATCATCGACCTCCCCCTCCCCCCCCTCCCCTCCCTTCCCGCCCGCTCCACTTCCCAGCCCTGCCCTGCCCTGTGCCCCGTCAGGGAGAACATGGCCCCTCCACATGTATCAAGACTCCCTGCCGTCGAAGCTCACGGAGGGGGGAGAAGGGGGGTTGGGTGAGAATGCCCGCCGGGGTATGGGGTATGGGGTATGTATGCATATGCGAGAATGCAGAGGCCATCCAGCGGTACATTGATAGATGGCCGAAGCTGTAGACATTTCGGAATGTACTACGGATTTTTTCATCAAATTTTTCCCCCTCCAACCTTAAGTGAGTGAGTGAGTGAGGAGGGGGAGGGGGAAGGGGGAGGGGAAGGGGGAGGGGAAGGAAAGGTGGAGGGGAATGGAAAGGGGAGGTAAAGGAGGGGTGGAGGGGTGGAGGGAAGTCTTAGAATGATAGACTCCTTACTCCCTCTCCCGTCATCCGTAGCTGGGAGGCTTCAAGAGGATTGGCTCCGAAATTTCTTGGCTTAATCTACTATGCAGAGATGATGGAAATAGGAACACAAGTAGTAAAGAAGGGAGGAACACATGGGGAGGAAAAATGGAGGAAAATGATGGAGGAAAATGATGGAGGAAAAATGGAGGAAAATGATGAAGGAAAAATATGGAAAACAAGAGGAAATGTGATAGAAGACAGAAAGCAATGGAAAAGTGAGAGAAGGATGAGGTATCAACGTGGAGAGTTGAGGAAAAAAATGTCGAAAAGAAGACTTGGGAAATGACAACAGATGAAAAACCGGTGGAGGAAAGAGGAAGAGAAGAAAGGAAGATTAAGGAAGGAATGGAGGATACGACGAGAGAAAACAGAAGGAAAAATAAGAAAAATGAGGCAAAACCACAGTACAGATGATCAGAGATTTCCTGAGAAACTGGGCAAAGTAAGTAAAGGCTAGGAATGTGCCTTACTGAAGAGAGAGAGAGAGAGAGAGAGAGAGAGAGAGAGAGAGAGAGAGAGAGAAAGATTGAGAAAAGAGAGAGTAAAAAGTGAAGTGAGAAGGGTCATACGTCACGGGATTGGCCGAAACTTGGTGTTTCTTTGACCTCTGTGAACTATCCAGGCGTTTTGGAATCTCTTGTGGTCAGGTAAAGATTTTTTTTCTACAATCAGCCCCTATCTGACTAGATACGTACGTACATACGTACATACATACATACATACATACTGTATATACATACATACATACATACATACATACATACATACTGTATATACATAATACAAACATACAATATAAATATATATATATATATATATATATATATATATATATATATAATATATATATATATATATATATATATATATATATATATATATATATATATATATATATATATATATATATATATATATATATGTATGTATGTGTGTGTGTGTGTGTGTGTGTGTGGAATCTGCTGGTCACTTTTTACCAGATACATATGTAATTGTAATAGCCACAGTGCCTCTTATTTCTTGCACTTTGATCTTAAGGCTTTACAGTGACAAGCTTATCCAAAAAGCGCGAAGAACTCGAGAAAGTTAAGAGGGCATTGTGACTATTAGAATTACACACACACACACACACACACACACACACACACACACACACACACACACATATATATATATATATATATATATATATATATATATATATATATATATATATATATATATATATATATATATATACAGTCGTGTGTATTCAGAAACATTGCTTGTGAGAAAATCCAAAATATTAATAATAATCTATAGATCACTATAGAATTATAGAAATTATCTCCAGCAATAAATATCTAATGACTGGAAAATTCTCAGTAACTTAGACAGTATCATACGCGAGCCTTTCGAGTAAAAAAAAAAAAAACGCCGTCACTTGAGCTAAAAATTCGTATTGAGAATTATACTATTGTCCAGTAAATATTTGTGACCCTGGAATGAGTGAAAACTGTCTTCATTATTGGCATAAATCGCAGCAGCCTACGATCTATCAACAGTAATTTATCACCTTTTCAATAAAGAGGACCAGTGGACGATTGGTACTCCAAAAGTTCAAGGGAAGGTGCAACGCATTACTACCCTTATACAACTCCCCTTGCGTTTTAATAATTTACTTACATTTTTATCTGTTTATTTATTAGTTTAAATTTTTTTTTTAAATAGAGATATCTTCTTTCTGTCTCTCCCTTTACCTCCTGTTACTTCTTTGTGATGAATGCCATATTCGTTGGAAGCTTCAATTTCAAGTCAGTAGCCCCGTGGGCTTGTTCATAATAAATAGGGTTCTGAATAATAATAATAATAATCTTCTGAATAATAATAATAATAATAATAAATTAATAATAATAATAATAGTAATAATAATAATAATATTGGTAACCAATAGAAAACTAGATTACAAAAGATTAAGATAATAATAATAATAATAATAATAATAATAATAATAATAATAATAATAATAATAATAATAATACAGAGTAAAAAGTAATGAAAATTATATCAATGATTAACACGATAAATATTTGTATTATCCTCGAAAAATTTGATCCAAGGTCAAGGTCTGGAATAAAATGTATATTCTTAATAATAATAATAATAATAATAATAATAATAATAATAATAATAATAATAATAATAATAATAATAATAATAATAATAATAATAATAATAATAATAATAATAATAATAATAATAATAAACCTTTTCTTCCGGATCTTGAACATGGATGAATTTCTAAAGTAACACAATATTCATAATTATAGTGATTATCATTTGGTACAATTTAAATTAATTTTTTCATAACTTGAGTAGTTATTTTCGCGATTCCTGTTATTATTAATCTCATTAACAGTGTATCCATCATCACGCGTCATTATTTTAATTGAATCTATCATTATTAAGATAATAATAATAATAATAATAATAATAATAATAATAATAATAATAATAATAATAATAATAATAATATCTCGGAAGAAGGTCCTCTTTCCAAAAAACTTCATTAATTAAACATTATCCAGGCAACTATTCTGTTTAATAATAATAATAATAATAATAATAATAATAATAATAATAATAATAATAATAATAATAATAATAATAATAATAATAATTTAGTTATAAATGATTTGTTTAACCAGACCTCTGAACTCTTTTAGGTTCTTCTCGGGCTGGGAAAATAATAATAATAATAATAATAATAACAAAGAACAATAATAATAATAATAATAATAATAATAATAATAAAAAACGATTCAGATTCATATGTTGCCATTCTCTCTCTCTCTCTCTCTCTCTCTCTCTCTCTCTCTCTCTCTCTCTCTCAAGCAAAGATATGCAACCACGGCTACAGATGATATCTCTCTCTCTCTCTCTCTCTCTCTCTCTCTCTTCTCTCAAGCAAAGATATGCAATCACAGATATTTTATTACTCTCTCTCTCTCTCTCTCAAACAACGATGTGCAATCACAGATATCCTATTCTCTCTCTCTCTCTCTCTCTCTCTCTCTCTCTCTCTCAAGCAAAGATATGCAATCACAGATATCCTATTATTCTCTCTCTCTCTCTCAAAGATATGCAATCACGGATATCCTTTCTCTCTCTCTCAAAGATCTCAATCACGGGATATCCTCTCTCTCTCTCTCTCTCTCTCTCTCTCTCTCTCTCAAACAACGATATGCAATCACGGATATGCTTTCTCTCTCTCTCTCTCTCTCTCTCTCTCTAAACTCTCTATTCTTTATACATTATTCCCTTTAGAGAAACAAAAACAAAAAAATGTTGAAAATGGGCAAAAAAAAAAAAAAAAAAAAAAAAAAAAAAAAAAAGCTGTTATTACAGAAAGTCAAGCCATGGGAGAGAGGGCCGTCCCACTTGATGTATTGAGACCACTCAAATTCTGGCATCTGGCTGACAGAGCCTTCGTTAAGGGTATCGTTAGAGCTCCCTAAGAAAAATAAACCCCTTCTGGGGCCAGGAGGCTTGTGTGGTTAGGCTGAACGAGCCATACCCTTTGTGTCTGCTACTGTTCCTTTGTTAATAATAATAATAATAATAATAATAATAATAATAATAATAATAATAATAATAATGATGGCTAAGAAATTCACAATCTAGTGAAAAACAGTTTGTGTAATAACAATCCACAATTATACAATAATTAACATACTAATAAAAGTCATTGTATAATTGTGGATTTTGATTTTGCAGTAATAATAATAATAATAATAATAATAATAATAATAATAATAATAATAATAATAATAATAATCGACAATTATATAATTGTGGATTTTATTACAGATTTTTTTTTTTCTCGAGATTGTGAATTTCTTAGCAATTTAGTAATAATAATAATAATAGTAATAATAATAATAATAATAATAATAATAATAATAATAATAATAATATAATAATATATACTTTATTTAATAACAGACAAACGTCCCAGGCATAAAATGTATTTCTGCCTCAAGAGGAAATAAAGAATATAATTATAATGGTTTATTACAAAATTTAAAATGCACTAACTAGGTAATAATAATAATAATAATAATAATAATAATAATAATAATAATAATAATAATAATAATAATAATAATAATAATAATAATACTAATAATAATAATAATAATAATAATAATAATAATTCTTTATTTCAATTGATGGCCAAATACAATGCACTATTGACACACAGCATATGTGGCCATGAACTCGCATAAAGCATTTTATAATTATTGCAGATTGCAAAGAGACCCTATTTGAGCAAACTGCAATATCAGTAATGCTATATTGTAATGGTAGTTAGAGAATACATTAGCAAGATTAATGAAAATAAACCAAGCGCTTATTCTCTAGAAGGGTTGCTGTTTTCAATAAACATTTTCCAAAGGCTCATTTCATAATTGGTTTAGGTAGATGTTTTGTATGGGCACATGTCCTTCCCATTCAATAATAATAATAATAATAATAATAATAATAATAATAATAATAATAATAATAATAATAATAATAATATCCTTTATTTCGGCTCAGGGCTATATTCAGAAACAAATAACGTAGAAACAACACAATACAAAAAATTTACACACTAGATATGCAGCTGTTTGGCTACACCCAAACAGCTGCTTAGAATAATAATAATAATAATAATAATAATAATAATAATAATAATAATAATAATAATAATAATAATAACACATCGTTGAGCCTGAAAAGCAAATTATGAGAAAAAAAATAGAAAAAATCCTATTTAAGATAAATTTGCAAAATATACCAGTCCTTTTCAATAAAACCTGTCTGAAAGAGGGTCTACTCCCCTCAAATAATAATAATAATAATAATAATAATAATAATAATAATAATAATAATAAAAACGCCGTGGAAACGGCTGATTGGTTTCCCTCTAAGACTTCTGGATGGTCTGTTGTTTCAATAAAAGCAGACTTTCTATTTCCCCATTATCCCTGTGACTCAACAGAACACACAGCCTCTCGGGCGAAGCCTCTTTTATGCCGACGCAAAAAGGCAAACACAATATGACAGAAAACAAAAAAAAAAAAAAAAAAAAAACAAAAAAGAATAAAAAATTATAGCCCCAAAAACAAAAAAACAAAAACAAAAAATTATACCCCCGAACCCCGAGCAATCTCTTATAGATTGAGGGAGACGGTCGAGTGATTAGGTCATATGAAGGAATAATGAATTTAAAAAGATATATAAAAGTTTATGGGTGACCCATCTAAAGGAAGGATGCGAAGTGTTCACGCATGAACTCGCAAACACACTGGGCTGTTATCATGTCGCTGGTTTTTATGATATAGGAGGAGGAGGAGGAGGAGGAGGAGGAGGAGGAGGAGGAACTTGGTGATGGAAAGAGGAGGAAAATAAATTGAATGTTGGCAAATGCAGTGATGAATATATAGATTGCAATTTTTTAATATACGCGTTTTTCTCTTGGTAACTAAGGTCGGGGTGGCTCTAGGTATTAGGGTTCAGACTCTCAATTCATACATATTGTACAACCATATGTATATGTATAATTAAATTTATATATATACACATACACAAACACACACACACACACACACACACATATATATATATATATATATATATATATATATATATATATATATATATATATATAAATCTCTCGAAATTTTCTTGCTAGTTTTGGCTCTAAAAGTTGATTGTACGCTTATATATATACATCATTATCGTTATCATTACAACTATCGCAAGATTTAGGGATTCTGAATCTCATTATTTTGAAGTTATGTGGCTCAATTTTTGCTGGTCCACTGCCCATCTTTCATTTATTTTGCTACTGTCATCAAAACTCTCACAACGACAGTTCCTTATCAAAACACCTGATTTTCCGACACGAGTTCTTGCGATCTAAATACCTAAATGTAGAGAGCCTCTGTGGTTATAATTTAATGCACATCACAAAGGTAGATGAACTCCTCTGCGACAGCTCGTGATTGTAGAGAATTTCTGAACTTTTTGCTGGTCCACGGCCCATCGAAATGCAAGTTCATTTATTTTTCAAATCATCAAAACCTCACAACTACAGTTCCATATCAAAACACCTGATTTACCCAATGCAGTTAGAAGCAAAATATTTAAATCAGAAAGCCACAATGCAAGTTATTATTTAAATGCACGAAACACAAAAGGTAAATGCAACATATTCAAATCACGACAGCTCGTAAGATTATAGAGAATTCAAATCTGAAACCCAGTCTTCAGCAACATATTCAGATCAAGAAACACCCAATGCAAGTTAGAGAGCAACATATTCAAATCACGAAATACCCTATGCAAGTTAGAGAGCAACATATTCAAATCACGAAATACCAAATGCAAGTTAGAGAGCAACATATTCAAATCACGAAATACCCAATGCAAGTTAGAGAGCAACATATTCAAATCACGAAATACCCAATGCAAGTTAGAGAGCAACATATTCAAATCACGAAACACCCAATGCAAGTTAGAGAGCAACATATTCAAATCACGAAATACCCAATGCAAGTTAGAGAGCAACATATTCAAATCACGAAATGCCCAATGCAAGTTAGAGAGCAACATATTCAAATCACGAAACACCCAATGCAAGTTAGAGAGCAACATATTCAAATCACGAAATGCCCTATGCAAGTTAGAGAGCAACATATTCAGATCACGAAATACCCAATGCAAGTTAGAGAGCAACATATTCAAATCACGAAATACCCAATACAAGTTAGAGAGCAACATATTCAAATCAAATCACGCAAAACAAATCACGAAATGCCCAATGCAAGTTAGAGAGCAACATATTCAAATCACGAAACACCCAATGCAAGTTAGAGAGCAACATATTCAAATCACGAAATACCCAATGCAAGTTAGAGAGCAACATATTCAAATCACGAAACACCCAATGCAAGTTAGAGGGCAACATATTCAAATCACGAAACACCCAATGCAAGTTAGAGAGCAACATATTCAAATCACGAAACACCCAATACAAGTTAGAGAGCAACATATTCAAATCACGAAATACCCAATGCAAGTTAGAGAGCAAAATATTTAAATCACGAAACGCCCAATGCAAGTTAGAGAGCAACATATTCAAATCACGAAACACCCAATGCAAGTTAGAGGGCAACATATTCAAATCACGAAATGCCCTAAGCAAGTTAGAGAGCAACATATTCAAATCACGAAACACCCAACGAAAGTTAGAGAGCAACATATTCAAATCACGAAACACCCAATGCAAGTTAGAGAGCAACATATTCAGATTACGAAATACCCAATGTGAGATAGAGAACAACATATTCAAATCACGAAACGCCCAATGCAAGTTAGAGAGCAACATATTCAGATCACGAAACACCCAATGCGAGATAGAGAACAACATATTCAAATCACGAAACGCCCAATGCAAGTTAGAGAGCAACATATTCAGATCACGAAACACCCAATGCGAGATAGAGAACAACATATTCAAATCACGAAACGCCCAATGCAAGTTAGAGAGAGCAAGAGCAACATATTCAAATCACGAAACACCCAATACGAGTTAGAGAACAACATATTCAAATCACGAAACGCCCAATGCAAGTTAGAGAGCAACATATTCAAAATCACTTTCTATTCTCGCTGTTACCTTTTCTTTTTCGAATTTATACTATATTTTATGGAAGCTTGAATTTCAACTCAGTGGCCCTTTGGGTTTGTTCCATATTCAGATAGGGTTCAAGTTCCTCTGAATAATAACGAAACATCCAATGCGAGATAGAGAACAACATATTCAAATCATGAATAATGCAATAATAATAACATATTCAGATCACGAAATAATAATAATTTAAGATGATGATTTGACAAAATCACCAGTCCGATGACTTTGTCATCGAACTTATTTATTTTTGCTTTTTAATTTGGGACATAATTATTTCTGGTCCCAAGACCCTAGAATCACCAATAATATTAACTAATAAAATGCCCTTCCATTCCAATAATAATTATTAATAATAATAATAATAATAATAAAGGATATGCACACTCAGTCCTTGTAAGACATCCTTTTATTCTACTTTTTGGGGACAACCATTTCCAAAGACTAGAAATTAACTGACCTTGTTCATTGTAACGCCTTGTTAATCAGCTACAATCAATCCATCTGCATCCTAAAAAATGTTCTTTTACAACCATTTCCAAAGACTTCGAAACGAATGACCTTGATCATTGTAACGCCAATCAGCTTACAATCAATCCATCTGCATCCGGAAAATGTGCTACAACCATTTCCAAAGACTTCGAAATCAATGACCTTGTTCATTGTAACGCCAATCAGCTTACAATCAATCCATCTGCATCCGAAAAATGTGCTACAACCATTTCCAAAGACTTCGAAATCAATGACCTTGTTCATTGTAACGCCAATCAGCTTACAATCAATCCATCTGTATCGAAAATGTGCAATTTTAGCTATGCCTCGTGCCCTCACCCCTGCTTTCAGAGAGAGAGAGAGAGAGAGAGAGAGAGAGAGAGAGAGAGAGAGAAAATCAACATTCGATACTGGCAGGACACGCAACGGGAGTCCGGTGACATTATCAAGGGAAAGATCCTATATCCACCACCGCTTAGGAGCGGGCCGAGATGGCTGGCGCGATCCTTCCATCCAGCGCCCTGTCATTGTGGCATGTTTCCGAATATCGGGTTTGACTTCGAATGTCGTTCTCCATTCATCACGATGTTATCTAGACATGCTTTCGATAAATTTTTTTTTCTTTTTTTTTTTTTTTTTTTTACTTTTTGCCTCATGTTTATCCAAGAGGAAAAATGTCGGAGGAAATAAAATAAAGATTGGGAGATCTTGTAGGATATTGATTTCGATTTTTTGTTTTTAATTTTTCCAAAGAAGAATGGAAGGAATGTACGATGAAATAAAAATTAAAAATTCTAACTCGTTATTACTGAACGTTGTGGGGTCTTTCTTTTGCGTTATGTAAAAAAAAAAAAGTAAAAAAATGCGCTGACGTTTCTTCGGCGCAACTGAGTTTTCTGTACAGCCGCTACAGCGTATAATCAAGGCCACCGAAAATGGATCTATCTTTCGGTGATCTCGGTATAATGGTGTATGAACCGCGGTCCATGAAATTTTAACCACGAGCTGGTGGTGGCCTATCCTATATCGTTGCCAGAAGCACGAGTACGACTAACTTTAAACTTAAACAAAATGAAAACTACTGAGCCTAGAGGGCTGCAATTTGGTATGTTTGATGATTGGACGGTGGATGATCAACATACCAATTTTCAGCCCTCTAGCCTCAGTAGTTTTTAAGATCTGAGGGCGGAGAGAAAGAGTGCGGGCAGAATCATTGCGGACGGACAGACAAAACCGTCACAATAGTTTTCTTTTCCAGAAAACTAAAAAACATGCAACGATAAAAATATACACTACAGATGTCAGACATAATAACAAACGATGTATTCGGGTGCACAGCTGATAAAAATATGAGAATGAGATACAAACGAATTCAAGGAAATAAATCTTTCAAAAACATATTTACTCTTGTTACAGAAGGCACAGATAAGGTTTGTTTGTTGACATCTTTCCTAAGCGCAAATAAATTATAGTAACCGATAACACCTCCTTTTCTAAGGCCACCTATGGTTAATCACTGCTAAATTGGATCCTTACCGGACGAGGTAATAATGATTGTAACAATATTAAACAAAAGGGTTTTATATTTCGTAAGTTTGATTCGGTTTGTTTGTCTGGTAATTTGTCGGTTTACTGACGGAATTGCACAAAAAAATGTGCAGACTTTAAAAAAAATAACAAAAATGAGGACTTCGTATCTGAAACGAGTGTTTAGATTTGAAGAAAGACAAGGTTGTAACTTATAATAATAATAATAATAATAATAATAATAATAATAATAATAATAATAATAATAATAATAATAATAATAATCCTTTATTTCAGCTCAGGGTGATATACAGTGATAATTAATGTAGGAACAATATAGTACACAAAATTTAGATACACGAGATAAGAAGTTAGAATTATAAACGGCTACATCCAAACAGCTGCTTAAAATAATAATAATAATAATAATAATAATAATAATAATAATAATAATAATAATAATAATAATAATAATAATAATAATAATAAATAGACAATTATTTTTCGCTAGATACCATAGGGACGAAGGGACTTTGCTCCCCACCCCCCTTGACCAGGGGGTGGGGTGAGATGGGCAGGGGACTACAGTCTCTAAAGTCTTGATATTCTTTATAATAATAATAATAATAATAATAATAATAATAATAATAATAATAATAATAATAATAATAATAATAATAATGGAAGTAGTAATATTCACAAACCCACTACATCTCTGTCAGTAATGTTGATTGAACATTTTAATTAAATATCATGATTTAATTACCCTCAAAAGGTTAAAATAAAAAGAATTTTAACGAAGACTGGAAGAGCACTGGAGAGGGCACCATAACCACAAAATGGAAGGAATTTCCATAACTGAACCTGTACCAAATATCTACCACAATAACGGCCACCCAAATGATGATAAGCGCCAAACATTTATCTATACTTACCAATATCTTATTTTCTACGACTCGCCAAGAGAACTCATATCTTCGCCAAAGTCTATATGTATGAGTACATTTTTGCTTTCATCCTCTGCGCGTTTGTTTTTTATACAATATCTCGGAAACGAATGAAGGGACTCTTACGAAATTTACTGTGAATCTCTGGCAAATTCCCCTCCTGATGATACAATTCTGTTTCCTGACGATAAGGTTCCAGAGTAGTTTCTTTACTAAAAGATTATCGAGTGTATAGGTGATTATCAGGGTGATGTCACTGACCGTCCCTATTCATTAAGTTTCACACAATTCCTTTCTTAGCTTTTACAAAATCCTGCTTATAAGGGCATGAAAAGACTCACGGATAAGAACAAAATCGTAACCTCCTTGCCCAAGGTAATAAAAGTACACATTAACTTAACTTGCTATCCGGCGAATATTTCCTACCTTATTCTTTCTCCTTTATATCCACCATCGCATGCTTTTTACGCAAAGATACTACACTCCATTCCCCAAATCTATATCCTCTCCCCACCCCACAATCCCATCCCATCCCATCCCATCCCCTCCCCAAAATTGGCTCTCTTCCTCCTATCCCTATTTATGTCCGCCATTTTTCTTTCCCTTCCTCTTACATTTCCCTTTCTACTTCCATATTTTCTGCCTCTTCCTCTTTCTCTTCACCTGCACCACAAACCTACCACGTTTTCCTTCCTCATTCCTTTTACATTACCTCCCCATCAACACCACCCCCTTTTTCCCACCTCAACATATAACCAATAATTTCAGACACGAGAATCTCCTCTCCGTTCAAGAAGCAATGAGAGAGAGAGAGAGAGAGAGAGAGAGAGAGAGAGAGAGAGAGAGAGAGAGAGAGATTGTGGTTAGCCTACCTGTCAAAATGTTCCTTAAATTAAAGAGATATAAAGGAGAAAAAGAATCTTTTATAAAAGACAAGAGGATAGAGAGAGAGAGAGAGAGAGAGAGAGAGAGAGAGAGAATCTTTGTAAAAGAAAGAGAGAGAGAGAGAGAGAGAGAGAGAGAGAGAGAGAGAGAGAGAGAGAGAGAGAGAGAGAGAGAGAAAACTGTAAAAAAGAGAGAGAGGGAGAGAGAGAGATCTTTGTAAGAGAGA
>NC_089781.1:25690380-25700380 GCF_040412425.1 Macrobrachium rosenbergii
ATACAACGTGATTATTCTGACAAAGGCCGATCTCCATTGCCAAAATTAGGCGCTGAGAATCTCTATATTTTCAGGGCCATTACTGTGGACCTTAGACTTGAATAGCATTACCGAAAACATGCAGTGGGAGCCTTCACACTACTAACGAAATTTGAAGTCCATCCGCTTTGCAGTTCCCAAGATATATTATTAAAAAAAACACGAGGAGTTTGAATCAATCTGATGATGCTGCACTCCTGTAACTTAACAGAAAATAAAAAAAAAACAATAAAACGGTATGTCTTGGACTCCAACCTTTTATTTACTTATCTAACAGAAAACGTTTAAAAAATTCTGACGCCAATCTTTTATTTAATTATCTATTTATTTATTGGGGTGGTGGGGGCCCCTGTCACCCCTTTTTCCATACTGCTGCTCATAAATTAATGCTCACATGTCAAAAAGTATATCTCTAAATCTACGACATGCTGATACTGACAGAGCAAACTCACTTTTCCAGATCACTGGTTTTCTTGCTATCTTGCTTTTAAACATCTACTGTATGTATTAGTATTAAAGACAGTAGAAGCTTCATATCCAGAAGGAGTACGACTATAACTTTTGTCGTTGTTGTTAGAATAATAATAATAATAATAATAATAATAATAATAATAATAATAATAATAATAATAGTTCTATATTATTTGTGATAACTATGTAATTCAAAATGATAGTTAAATAATAATAATAAAAAATAATAATAATAATAATAATAATAATAATAATAATAATAATAATAATAAAATAATAATAATAATAATAATAATAATAATAATAATAATAATAATAATAATAATAATAATAAATAATTAAACAAGGCTATAATATCGAGAATCAAAAGCCACAGTAGTGCTAAAAATATTTAACTCAGTACATAAATATTTTTAACACGGCTGTGGCTTTAATAATAATAATAATAATAATAATAATAATAATAATAATAATAATAATAATAATAATAATAATAATAATCCAAGGACAAAAAAATAAATCTTTCCAAAGCTGTCAGTTACAGCGTCTCCTAGACCTTGCATGCTTGCCTCGGGAAAGGTCAAGGAACTGACCTTCCAAACTCAGACGTGAAGTGGGCTGACCCCTTCCTACTCAAAGACGCCTGGACAATTTTCGGTCTTGACATTTCTGCTCATCAAAATCAAATTCAAAATAAAACCCACCAAGTTTCCTCTTTATGAAGTCATCTGTATTTGTGTTGGTCGAGTAGAACCTAACTGTAATACTGATTGAGTTTTTTTTTTTTTAAGTTTTTATGATTATAATTAATACCATTGGAAATCGATACAATCATAATAATAATAATAATAATAATAATAATAATACCTCAGTTGGAGGTACCCTTACCTTTCTTTCGAGGGTCCTGGGTTCGATCCGGATGTGAGGTAGATTATTATTATTATTATTATTATTATTATTATTATTATTATTATTATTATTATTATTATTATTCATACTGACCTTCGAAGCAGCATTTTCATTAAAATATATGATCATTAATTTTCCTTGAGCATACATGTACGTACATACATACATACATATATACATGCATATGAAATACATACAAATGTTATACATACATACATGTGCACATATATATATATATATATATATATATATATATATATATATATATATATATATATATATATATATATATATATATATATATATATATATATATATATATATATTATACATATACATATATACACCCTAATATCAACTTGAACAGTCGAGACCAGAATCACAAGCGATGGCATTCAATAGGTCTCCTGGTCATTTCTCCTGCAGGAGAACTAATAGCCTCCTTCCAAGTATGGAAGGGAAGCCCCTAATGGCTTCCAGTATTTATTTATGTTCGGGGGGAGATATTCATTTGCCAGGTCGAGCGCCGGGGGTCCTGTGAGGTGAGGAACGGCGAATACACCTTCCGAAAATATTCCCGCCTTCTACAGCAACTTCTTGTGGTGGGGCAGGGATGGTGGCCTCTCAGAGTCGTCTGCGCGATAACGTATTATATTATTTTATTATATTTTTTGTGGCATCTTTATAATTTTTTACATACCTAAAAATTGTTTTTTTTCTGTTTCAATATTTTTTCTTTTTTTTTTTTTTTTTTTTTTTGCCATTTTCATAATTAAACGTCAGATTTTATATACCTAAAATTGTTTTCAGGTTCAATGCATTTTTTATTATTTTGAACGTCATAATTTTTTGTCTGCTCAATCTGCCCATTTTTTGAATTTTTTATATATCTTCTGTGTAACGGTTTTCTCAACCTGATCTTGCAACTTTGTCATTTTTTCTAATTTAGATCATTTTTTTATATATCTAAAAATTGTTTTATTTAGCTTCCTTCATATCATTAAACGCCATCTATAAAAATCTCAATAGAATGAGTCACGAAAATGGTGAAGAAATCCACAGTGATGTAGGAGTAAAATATATACAAAAACATATATAAAAAACGTTTTTTATATATATTCTTAATATAAATTTACACTTACACCTCTGCGGATTTCTTCACCATTAAACGCCATATTGTAATCATGAACTTGAAACATTATCCTTCAGTACCCTCCTGGAATCATATTTTTTATACTTTTTAATCAAGGTCTATTTCTTAGCCACAGGATTATAAAAAAAAGTCAGCCCATTTTTGTCCCAACATTTCAAAAGTATTTTAAGCGATTTTCTGGTCTCACGCTTCTCCATCTCATTTAGTTCTCATTCACAAATGACAGATTTTTTATAATAATTTTCATATTTCTATTCGATAATTCTGATCGGTAGACGATAATTACTGAGTACTTAAGGGCTATAATAACAATAATAATGAAGATGGGGATTAAGAATAGGAAAAACTTATTTTTGTATCACATCTAACTGATAATTTACCTTTTAAATCAATTATTTAAAAAATTGCACACCAATTCGTTTAAAAATGTAAAAAATCCACAATAACGATTTACCTTTAAATAAATTATTTAAAAAACTGCACACAAATTCGTTTAAAAATTAAAAATCCACAATATCGATTTACCCTTTAAATCAAATATTAAAAAAAATTTACCTATTTCTTTTAAAAATGTAGATAATTCACAATAACGATTTACCTTTTAAATAAAATATTAAAAAAACTGCGTGACAATTCGTTTAAAAATGTATAAAACCCACAATAACGATTTACCTTTTAAACGTTATTAAAAAAACCTTCACACCAATTCGTTTAACAATTTACCCTTTAAATCAGTCTCTAAAAAAAACCTGCACAATAATTCGTTTAACGATTTACCTTTTAAATAAATAAAAAAAAACTGCACACCAGTTCGTTTAAAAATGTAAAAAAATCCACAATAACGATTCCTTTACAATCCCCTTCCCCAGTTCTAAGCAACTGCACGAAACCTTGCTCTCCAAGAATTCTATGAACTTCCTCTCTTTCAGGAAGCGTTGCTGCCGTTGCTTATATATAAATATATATATATATATATATATATATATATATATATATATATATATATATATATATATATATATATATATATATACATATATATAAATATATATATATATATATATATATATATATATAATATATATATATAAATAAATAAATATATATATATATATATATAAATAAATAAATTGTCAGTTCTTTACCAACACAAATTAAACTGAGAAGTGAAAACACTCTCTGAAAAAAATAATATATGTATATATATATATATATATATATATATATATATATATATATATATATATATATATATATATATATATATACATATATATATATATATATATATATCAACAAACAAACACCTCACTAACATGGCCGAGGCCTAATCGATCGCATATCGGCCGTCGCTCTTAATTGCATAACGAAATTGCGCTGCAACTTTGCATATGAGCAATATGCAGCTGTTGATAACCAAACTACGGTGTAAACTTCTCCCGTTTGCAATATCTGAAGTTGATAATGAACAGATGATGGCATGCGCTCACACACACGCACACACACACACACACACACACGCACACACCTGAAACTTCCGACAAATGAATGAGGTACTCACCTGCCTTAAAATACGGTCTGAGGAGACGGAGGAATACTGGTACTTTTAATTTTTCGCTGGATACAAGAAGGATATATTTTTCAGACTGGTTTATCTCGTGTTTTAAGCATTTCCGATCATTCTTCCCTGATACAAAAATAAATTTTTTAGACTGGTTTATCTCGTGTTTTATATATATATCATTATGTTGATATAAACAATAAATTTATTATATAAATATATATATATATATACATATATATATATATATATATATATATATATATATATATATATATATATATATATATATATATATATGTACTACATAGCCTTAAGATCCAAGTGCAAGAAATATGAAGAAATTCTGATGGCCGGTAGCCGAAAACGAACCCCGGTCCCCTAATCTGAAAGCGGTATCATTGTCGACCTGACCACGAGAAGGATAAAAGTATATTGCCTCCCATACATACATATACCTGTCGTTTTCAGATATATATATATTAGAGCTGGAATAGACCCATCCTCACCAACGTAGCCAAGTGGACAATCGATTTTATATACAATATATTTTATATATATATATATATATATATATATATATATATATATATATATATATATATATATATATATATATATATATATATACATACATACATACATACATACATACATACATACATACATACACAAACACATGCAAACACATAGGGACCAAATAGAAACAAGGGATTTTTAGGGGCACAGTAACTGCAAAATGGAGTCAAGTGCATCAACAATAATGCATAAACCATAAGCACTTGGAAAATTACATGATTCTCACATCATAACATTACTCCTCCCAAAAGTAACCCAAGTCTCTGCCTCCTTACCTGGTCTGGGGGTGGGCGATGTCGGGGGGAGGGGGTGTGGCCGGATTTTGAGAGGTAGTATCTCCCGATTCAATCCAAATAATCATATTCAATTAGTAGAGAATTACGGTACTTCCGGAGAGATTAAGAGTCGTTAAGAGAGTTGCTCGAAGTCTTAATTTTGCATATGAAGTAATTTCGGAAAGATTAACCGTTGCTCGAAGTCTTGATTTTGCATATGAAGTAAATATATAGTTATAATATTGGGAACCGAAAACTAAGGAGTGTAAAAAATCATCAGGGTACTCCAACGCTGATGAATGGATGAAGTTTTGACTTGTTGGAAACGGTATGGAATTAATACGTAACAGGTAAATTAAAGATCGATTTTATGTACTTATATAAAAGTTTATGCGGTACACTCGCCCATTAGCATTTTCCCGAGATGTAACCGAGTACCGGGACCTTTTCCTGAAAAAGGCAGGACACCATATCTTGAAAACTAACCATAGAATTTTTTTTAATAATCTCATTAAGTTTCCCACACCCAAATAACTGTGGAGGCTCTAATCTAATCTAACCTAACCTAACCTAACCTAACATAACCTAGCCTAACCTAACCTAACCAACCTAACCTAACCTAATCAACCTCACCTAACCTAACCTTACCAACCTAACCTAACCTAACCTAACCTAGGGGCATAGAAAAAAAACGGTTCTGGTGCAATACTATCATACATCTCAGGAATTAACCAACCGTCACCTCCCAATCAAAGTCTTTCAAATATACTCAGAGTATATTTGAAGAACCTCGCTTCCAATGTCTACGAACTTCGAAACTGAACGTCTCCAAAAAATAATATTAGACAGTCTTCAAAACAATAATAATAGATAATTACAATGATGCAAGACCTAGAACTTTTATTGGCTTTTATTGGTAAATACAGGACTTGCTTGTTATACACCCTATGGGAAAAAAACCAGCCCCAAAAAAGGACCAAAATTTGATCACATCTGATATCATATTAAGTGTTGGTGGGAAATGTTGATTTAGTATTTCTTACTGCAGTATGAAATGTTTTTTATTCAATGTAAAATTTGGCTGGTTATAGAAAGGTGCAAGAAAACATCACTTCAAGAGTACCCATGAATATATATATATATATATATATATATATATATATATATATATATATATATATATATATATATATATAAATATATAAATATATATACATACACACATATATGTATATATAAATATATAAATATAATATATATACATACATATATATATATATATATATATAATATAAATATATATATATATATATATATATATATATATATATATATATATATATATATATATATATATATATATATATATACATACATACATACACACACATTTATATATAAACCTGTTGCTTGTCAATTCTAGAGGCACTAAATTTACATCGTTAGCAAATGGCCTTCAATCAACTTCCAAATCACCGACCAATTAATCCCGCCATCATCGGCAAACTCACGCCAATCAGCCACCGGTCAACAAAAATTCACCATCGCCAAATTGAATGGCGTGTTACTGCGTTCACACATTAAGTAAATAAAGAAACAAGTAAAAAAATAAGTAAATAAATAAAAAATAAGTAAAAAATAAGGAAATGAATAAATAAATAAATAAACAATTAGATAAGTAAAAAACTAAATAAATAAATAAAAATAAATAAATAAGTAAAAGAAATAAGTAAATAAAAAGTAAGTATAAAAATAAGTAATAAATAATTTTTAAAAAATAATTAATAAATAATAAAAAATAAATAAATAAATAAATAAATTGATTAAATAAATATGAATATAAAATTAACTCAATAAATATATAAAAAATAAAGACATCAGTAAATTAAATAAATAAAATTAATAAATAAAACAAACAATTCAATTATTAATCATTTAAATAAATAAAAATCAAATAAAACAAATTAATAAAAAATTAAACAAATAAAGTAAAAAATAAATAAAAAATATATAGATAAATAAATGCTGTGATAAAAAGAAGAGTGAAAGTGAAACGCCTACAATAAATGCTGTGATAAAAAGAAGAGTGAAAGGAAACTGCTAAAATAAATGCTGTGATAAAAGAAGAGTGAAAGTGAAACTGCTAAAATAAATGCTGTGATAAAAAGAAGAGTGAAAGTGAAACTCCTAAAATAAATGCTGTGATAAAAAGAAGAGTGGAAGTGAAACTGCTAAACTAAATGCTGTGATAAAAGAAGAGTGAAAGTGAATCTGCTAAACTAAATGCTGTGATAAAAGAAGAGTGAAAGTGAAACTGCTAAAATAAATGCTGTGATAAAAAGAAGAGTGAAAGTGAAACTGCTAAAATAAATGCTGTGATAAAAAGAAGAGTGAAAGTGAAACTGCTAAAATAAATGCTGTGATAAAAGAAGAGTGAAAGTAAAACTGCTAAAATAAATGCTGTGATAAAAAGAAGAGTGAAACTGCTAAAATAAATGCTGTAATAAAAAGAACAGTGAAAGTGAAACTGCTAAAAATAAACGCTGTGATAAAAAGAAGAGTGAAAGTGAAACTGCTAAAATAAACGCTGTGATAAAAACAAGAGTGAAAGTGAAACTGCTGAAATAAATGCTGTGATAACAAGAAGAGTGAAAGTGAAAAAGGAAATCAATATAAAAATTACCGGTTATTGAAAATGAACAGGAATAAAAAAAAAAGTGACAATCAAATCACAAGACCTGAAATTCCCATTCCTCTCTTTCACGGGTGAAAAACAATCACTTGACACTTGCCTATTACCCCATTCGCTTTCGGTTAATTTCTGTTTTTTTTTTCTTTACCTTAAGGAAAAAAACATGGCTAACTCACATCTTTAATGACGAGTTTTATTTACCACTTGTCTTTTTTTTCGATGTATTTTAATTTTTGATCTTTCATTCTTTTTGTCCCATTTATTTTCCTTTCAGTTTTTACCCATTTTTTTCCTTTGTGTGTGTGTGTGTGTTTCATTGCCCTTTTAATTTTTGATTCATTTATTTTCTTGTGTTGTGTGTGTGTGTGTGTGTGTATTGATTGTTTGTGTTATTTACCACATCCTTTCAAGAGAACAAATTTTCCACAAATTCAGTTCAGGCCTTCAAATTCTGAAACTACCACCTTCCTTTGTCTACTAATCTGCTTATTCAATATCTTATTAAGAATTCCATTCTGGGCGACTTGCCGCAAAATTTTTATTTCAATTAACATAATGCGCATTCCATAATGTAAAATTTTGAAAGTGGGGGCATGTTGTGAATTAAAAAATAAAAAGGATTTTCAATTAATCCAAGGTTACATATTCACCTCTACATCTCTTACTCTTCAATTTTAACTTCCACGACTCCAGACTCTCTTTTATACCTATCTTCTTCCTATCATTCTCAACGTCATCCTTTTCTTCAATATAATTTCTCCTTTCCCAATTTTCTTTCCCTGATATCTTCTAATCTGAACTTCCTAATTCTCTTATCTGTTATGCACCCAGTTTGTCTCCTTCCAACTTACAAAATTCTCTCTCTCTCTCTCTCTCTCTCTCTCTTCTCTCTCTCTCTCTCTCTCTCTCTCTCTCTCTCTCTCTCTCTCTCTCACACACACACACACACACACAACAGTATGCTCTTGAATGGTATAGAGAGAGGAACTATGAAGCCATAAAAGCATCCAGAGAGAGAGAGAGAGAGAGAGAGAGAGAGAGAGAGAGAGAGAGAGAGAGAGAGAGAGAGAGAGAGAATGAAATTTAGGAATACAGGAAGTGAAAAAGTAAAAGAATAATTCAATACCAGGATCTTGTGAGTGTGTGTGTGAGAGAGAGAGAGAGAGAGAGAGAGAGAGAGAGAGAGAGAGAGAGAGAGAGAGAGAGAGAGAGAGAATGAAATTTAGGATTACAGGAAGTGAAAAAGTAAAAGAATAATTCAATACCAGGATCTTGTGAGTGTGTGTGTGTGAGAGAGAGAGAGAGAGAGAGAGAGAGAGAGAGAGAGAGAGAGAGAGAGAGAGAATTTTAGAAAAAATTTCATTCAATAACAGGAGAGAGTAAAAAAGATTCAATTCAAGAGAGAGAGAGAGAGAGAGAGAGAGAGAGAGAGAGAGAGAGAGAGAGAGAGAGAGAGAGAGATAATTTCCGCTTGAGACTTTGCAGCATGTTTCCTTTTTCGGAAGGTTTTTTTTTTTTTTTTGCCCGTTGGAACAGCAGTCCATCTCTCGGTGGAGAGATCGGCGATCTGCACAATGGATTTCCGAGTATCAGCTTTCCATTACCGATAACCAATAGCCAGAGGTCTTGATTGAAGGTCTAATCTTGCAAGCGCAGTAGTAAGAGTACAGAGCTCAAGAGGGATATTCAGCGGAGCGAATACTTCAGTGATGTATGTGTATCTATATGTATGTATATATATACAGTATATATATATATATATATATATATATATATATATATATATATATATATATATATATATATATATATATATATATATATATATATATATATATATATATATATGTCTGTGAATGGTTACCTCCCCTCAATCGCCCCCCTCCTCACAAGATAAAAAGATTGCGTCGAAGTTTCTTCGGCGCAATCGAGTTTTCTTTACAGCCGCTACAGCATATAATCAAGGCCACCGAAAATAGATTTATCTTTCGGTGGTCTCGGTATAATGCTGTATGAGCCACGGCCCTTGAAGTTTTAACGACAGCCCGGTGGTGGCCTGTCCTGTATCGTTGCCAGAAGCACAACTGTGGCTAACTTTAACCTAAAATGAAATAAAAACTACTGAGGCTAGAGGGCTGCAATTTGGTACGTTTGATGATTGGAGGGTGGATGATCAACGTACCAATTTGCAGCAGTCTAGCTTCAGCAGCTTTTAAAATCTGGGGACGGACAGAAAAAGTGTAGTCGGACCGACAAAGCCGGCGCAAGAGTTTTCTTTTACAGAAAACTAAAAAGGTGGGGCTCGCGATTTCACTCGGACC
>NC_089781.1:25702880-25720380 GCF_040412425.1 Macrobrachium rosenbergii
GTTCGAAAGGTGTAACAGGAGGAAAACCTGAAAGCAGTTGCACTGTGATGCAACTGTTAGGAGACGATGTAGTGTCAGAAGGAAGAAAGAGAATGTGAACGGAGGTGCAGTAAAAGGTACAGTAGGGAGGGGCAAACATAATTGACACATTTAAGACATTTCTAACTGATATAAAGATATTTGTTCACTCATTTAATTAATTAAATGACGTTAAGAGAGAGAGAGAGAGAGAGAGAGAGAGAGAGAGAGAGAGAGAGAGAGAGAGAGAGAGAGAGAGAGAGAGATGCATTAAATTTAATACCACAAGACAGAAATAGGGAGAGAGAAGAAAAAACAATGCATTAAATTTAATAAAGAGAGAGAGAGAGAGAGAGAGAGAGAGAGAGAGAGAGGAAATGACATATTGAATTTAAAACCACAGAGAGAGAAAGAGAGAGAAGAGATTAGAGAGAGAGAGAGAGAGAGAGAGAGAGAGAGAGAGTGGAAATGATATATTAAATTTAAAGCCACAAGAGAGAGAGAGAGAGAGAGAGAGAGAGAATCGCCTTGATAAACACCTCAAAGGAATCGGAGAACACGGGTAGGGGGGAAAATAAACAAAGATGAAGAGGTGGAGGGGGAGGGAGGGAGGAGGGGGTTAAGGGAGAGGGAGACGAAGAAATAGAGGGGGAGGGGGAAGGAGTGGGGGGGGGGGCGGGGAGAACCAAAGCAAAGAAAATTAAAATAAACATCGGACAGTTGAGTATAACAAAGATTTATTTAAATTAATAATCACACCAGATTATGGCTGGGGGGGGGGGTCGTTGGGGAGGGGAAAGAGGTGGGTTGTCAGAGCTGTTTATGGCCTATAACTCATACAAGCGCCAATAGCTAACAGCCATAATTTTTTTTCTGGCCGATAAGATTTTCTTTTTTTCTTTTTTTTCTTTTTTTGTTTCGTGGCGTTTGCAGACACCACTACGCATTTGCATGCTAACGCAAGTGTTATTTACAGATAAGAGGATTTATTTGCATGATTGACGTCCTGTTGCATAATGCGGAAATGAGGAAGAATGAGTTTTTATTTTTGTAAACATTCTCAAGGGAGATTTGGGGCGTTTGGCCGCGGCTCGAAGATGGCGGCGGCTGTCTTACTTCGCTGGCGATAATTTGGCTTAATGAGATTCTTTCATTTGTTGTTATCGCTTTTGTTTGTTGTTAGAAACAATTAGTTTGTTATTGTTGTTGTTGTTGTTGCTGCTGTTTTTGCTAAAAACAGTTTTTCGTTATTGCTATTGCTGCTGCTTTTGTTAAAAGCAAGTGTTATTGCTGCTGGTTTTGTCAAAAACAGTAGTCTGTTATGGTCGTCGTTGCTGTTGCTTTTGTTCAAAACAACAGTTTGTTGTTGTTGTTGCTGCTGTTTTTGTTAAAAGCAAGTGTTATTGCTGATGTTTTTGTTAAAAACAAGTGTTATGGCTGTTGTTTTTGGTAAAAACAATAGTTTGTTGCTGTTTTTACTGCTGTTTTTGTTAAAAATATTTCGTTATTGTTGCTGCTGCTGTTTTTGTTAAAAACAACGGTGTTATTGCTGCTGTTTTCGTCAAAAACAATAACACCTGGAATAGCACAACAATGACATGTAAGAAAAAAACTAAACCACTGCCCTTACTACGAGAAAACTTGCCAATGAATCTGGTCAGTACTTAGATGGGTGACCTAGCCGCTATCGGCACAAACATCCCTTGAGTATCTATAAGCCAGGGTGAGGGGCTAGCAACAATTCGAAATACCGGAAAAAAAAAAAAAAAAAAAAAATAAAGACATGTTAATGAACGTATATTGTTCACAGTAAATAAAGACGGGGTGGAGGGGGGGATGACACATGATGCCTGTGTGGTCTCAGTTGGTCTGAAAGTTCCGGGGTCCACACCAGGCCTCATCCCATTTCACATCTTACCACAATTACAGGTAGCCTTAAGCCAATGGTCCCTGTTGACATAAAGTCTGGATAATATTAACTAACCGTCCATTATTATTATTATTATTATTATTATTATTATTATTATTATTATTATTATTATTTAGAAGATGAACCCTATTCAAATGGAACAAACCCACAGGGGGCCACTGACTTGAAAACAGAGATAAGAGAAAAGAAAATAAAAGAACGGAAAATGAGAGCTTAAAATGACGAATAGATGAAGAGGAAGATAAAGCTAAAGTGAAATATAAAAAAAAAAATAAATAACATATTTCGGACGATATAGACATCATGATTGCTCGTCCGCTCCACCCTCTTGGATAGGCCGTTGTTGCACGGAAGTGACGTGATTTATACCTGGCTGATCTTTCTAAAGGCGAAAATATGTAAAATAAAAAACGGTGGATGTAAAAGAGAGGATAAAAGGAAAGGAAAACACAATATTCTAGGTTGAAAACAGTTACAAAATTAAGTTTTAAAAAACAGATGAAAATTTAATGATGATAAAAATACGAGGAAATGGAAAACTAATGTGGAAAATCTATTTGAAAGAAATGTGTACCGAGTAAAATTGTAAATGAAAGCGTCAGGAGAATGAAAGAAATAAAATAAAAAAATTTTTAAATGAAACGACCCATTTTAAAACCGTTTCAGCTCATTTTGTAGATTGTAATAAGGTGAAAAACATCAGTCAGTTTCTCCAATGAGAAAATATTTTCTGGCCAAATCATCGTCATCATTATCTTTCGACCTCGTTTCATATCTTAGCCTGGGCAGGGAAATCGTACCTTACCCTAGGCAAGGGAATCGTACCGTAGTCTGGGCAAGGGAACCGTATCTTAGCCTGGGCAGGGGAATCATATCTTAACGTGGGCAGGGGTATCATATCTTAGCCTGGGCAGGGGAATCGTATCTTAGCCTGGGCAGGGGAATCACACCTTACCCTGGGCAAGAGAATCATATCTTAGCCTGGGCAGGGGTCATACCACCAGCCTCAGGGGAATCACCTTACCCTGGGCAAGGGAATCATATCTTAGCCTGGGCAAGGGAATCATATCTTAGCCTGGGCAGGGGGTCATACCGTAGCCTGGGTAGGGGAATCACACCTTACCCTGGGCAAGGGAATCATATCTTAGCCTGGGCAAGGGAATCATATCTTAGCCTGGGCAAGGGAATCATATCTTAGCCTGGGCAGGGGGTCATACCTTAGCCTGGGTAGGGGAATCATACCTTACCCTGGGCAAGGGAATCATATCTTAGCCCGGGCAGGGGGTCATACCTTAGCCTGGGTAGGGGAATCATTCCTTACCCTGGGCAAGGGAATCATATCTTACCCTGGGCAAGGGAGTCATATCTTACCCTGGGCAAGGGAATCATACCTTACCCTGGGCAAGGGAATCATACCTTAGCCTGGGCAAGGGAATCATATCTTAGCCTGGGCAAGGGAATCATATCTTACCCTGGGCAAGGGAATCATATCTTAGCCTGGGCAAGGGAATCATATCTTAGCCTGGGCAAGGGAATCATAACTTACCCTGGGCAAGGGAATCATATCTTAGCCTGGGCAAGGGAATCATATCTTAGCCTGGGCAGGGGAATCATACCTTACCCTGGGCAAGGGAATCATATCTTAGCCTGGGCAAGGGAATCATATCTTAGCCTGGGCAGGGAATCATACCTTACCCTGGGCAGGGAATCATATCTTAGCCTGGGCAAGGGAATCATATCTTAGCCTGGGCAAGGGGAATCATATCTTACCTAGGCAGGGGGGTATCTTAGCCTGGGCAAGGGAATCATATCTTAGCCTGGGCAGGGGAATCATACCTTACCCTGGGCAAGGGAATCATATCTTAGCCTGGGCAAGGGAATCATATCTTAGCCTGGGCAGGGAATCATATCTTAGCCTGGGCAGGGAATCATACCTTACCCTGGGCAAGGGAATCATATCTTAGCCTGGGCAAGGGAATCATATCTTAGCCTGGGCAGGGGAATCATATCTTAGCCTGGGCAGGGAATCATATCTTAGCCTGGGCAGGGGAATCATATCTTAGCCTGGGCAGGGGAATCATATCTTAACCAGGTCTTTCTGTATTTCTGAACGTTATTCTCTCTCTATATTAAATAAAAAAAAAAATAAGGAAAATATAATAAACTATGAATTCCTATTCGCAAGGAAACATGTCCGTCTCATACTCCTGCATTTGTTAATATATCATTCTGCCCCTATTTCTCTCTCTCTCTCTCTCTCTCTCTCTCTCTCTCTCTCTCTCTCTCATACTGCTGCATTTATTTAAGTTATCTCCGGTTCTCTCTCTCTCTCTCTCTCTCTCTCTCTCTCTCTCTCTCATATACTGCATTTGTTTATATATGCCCCGTTTTTCTCTCTCTCTCTCTCTCTCTCTCTCTCTCTCTCTCTCATACTCAATTTGTTTATATATCTCTCTCTCTCTCTCTCTCTCTCTCTCTCTCTCTCTCTCTCCCCAGTATCATGTAGCCTATTTGTACGACCTTCCAAGAACTGGATAACCTAACGCCTTCCCGACCATAAAAAAAAAAAACTCCTCAATTACATAGCGGATACATCACAAGGACGCTTTCCCTCGATACAGCATGAAAAGCCGGTGTCTAGAATTTCATGAAGTTACGATCCCTGTAAAATAAAGTGACCTACGCCCTGTTGATGGGTGGTTTTGCGCATGCTCCGTACACACGGATTTATTCCGAGGTGGTCACAGGTCGATTTCTTTATCAATGGCAATCTTGTGTGGGGAAAATGACTCTCTTGGGCAAAGTTTTTCCATGTTGAAGTAATAGAGTATTGCGGGAAAACCTTGTATTTAATTACCTGTGCATCTGTACGGTAATATCTTTATTATACAAATGTTTTTCCATATTAAAAAAAAATAAGGCACTATATGAAAAAACTGATATTTAATTACCTGTGCATCTGCATGCTAATATCTTGATTACACAAATGTTTTTCCTTATTAAAAAAATAAGGTACTGTATGAAAAACTTGATATTTAGTTACTTGTTTATCTGTATGATAATATCTTGATTGTAAAAATGTTTTTCCATAATAAAAAAAAATAGGTTACTGTATGAAAAACTTGATATTTAGTTACTTGTTTATCTGTATGGTAATATCTTGATTATACAAATGTTTTTCCTTATTAAAAAAATAAGGTACTGTATGAAAAACTTGATATTTAGTTTCTTGTTTATCTGTATGATAATATCTTTATTACAAAAACAAATCAATACGCACATTTCTATCAATGCAACTATTCATTATTATTATTATTATTATTATTATTATTATTATTATTATTATTATTATTATTATTATTATTATTATTATTATATTTTCAAACAGTGGTAAAAGAAAAGCTCATAGGTTTGTTAATGCCCTTTAAAACAAAGTCAAATTTAACAATATTATTTGACGATGTATTTCTCAAGTGCTTTGAAATAGAAAGCTTTCAGTCAGTCACCAGGTAGTATTTTCCCCGAGGTGTAACCGAGTACTGGGACCTTTCCCTGAAAAAAGCGGGACGCCATATCTTGAAAACTAACCATAGAATTTTCTTGAAAACAATCTTATTCTGTATGTATAAATGTACCTTAACCTAACCTAATTTCCTAACCTAACCTAACCTAGGGGCATGGCAAAACTACTGGGGCTAGAGGGCTGCAATTTGGTATGTTTGATGATTTGAGGGTGGATGATCAACATACCAATTTGCAGCCCTCTGGCCTCAGTAGTTTTTAAGATCTGAGGGCGGACAGAAAAAGTGCAGACAGAAAAAAAAAAAGTGCGGAAGGACACACACAGTTATACAACAGTTTTCTTTTACAGAAAACTAAAAAGAGCTTAAAAGACAAACGTTCCAGGGAGGAAGAATGGGCTGCAACTATTGCAGTCTGCAATTCCAGGAATTTACGATGCATTTTATAAAAAAAAAAGTACGACAACTTCTGCAAAAATAGTACGATACCTTCTACATAACGTGCGAGACCTTTCATAAAAAACTACGGTATCTTCTATAATAAAAATGCGACGTTCTGTAAAAAAAAAAGTACGGTACCTTCTAAAATAAATGTAAGACAACTTCTACAAAAAAAGTATGATACTTTTTATACAACGTACGAGAACTTCCATGAAAAATTACGGCACTTCTATTATTAAAACACAAGTTCTATGAGAAAGTACGGTATCTTTTATAATAAGTGTAAAACATCTTCTACAAAACGGTACGATACCTTCTACAAAAAGTACAAGGCCTCCCATAAAAAAGTACGGTACCTTCTACAATAAATGTCAGGCACACATTCTACAAAAAGTACTGTAATTACTCAAATAAATGTAAGACATCTCCTACAACAATGCACGAAACATTCTATAAAAAGAATTTAAGATACCTCCTATAAAAAAGTAAGGTACCATCTATAAAAAATTTAAGATATGTTCTATAAAACAAAATGATATAAATCAGTTGTTCTCAACCTAGGGGGCGTTAGAAATTTCCAGGGGAGACGTCACCCCTAGGTAAAAAAAAAAAAAATTCTATTCGTTCTCCTCTAAACAAGAGAAGTTTCAAAAAAAAAAAAATGAAAACCTGTCGCCTTATAACGCTAGTTTCCTATAGTCTACTGCTCTGGTTAGACTCGTTGAGCTTACCATGTTTTGTAATTATCTATCTGCCTCCCTATCCCTCGAAACCCCTTCCCTTTCTCTTTTTATTTAAATTTTCCTCTAAATCTGGGAGGGAATTTTACTCATAGATGCAAGGGGGGCGTGGAGGGAAGGACCAACTCTCAGAGGGGGCGTGGAGGGAAGGACCTACTCTCAGACGGGGCGTGGAGGGAAGGACCAACTCTCAGAGGGGGCGTGGAGGGAAGGACCAACTCTCTGAGGGGGCGTGGAGGGAAGGACCAACTCTTAGAGGGGGCGTGGAGGGAAGGACCAACTCTTAGGGGGGCGTGGAGGAAGGACCTACTCTTAGAGGGGGCGTGGAGGAAGGACCAACTCTTAAAGAGGGCGTGGAGGGAAGGAGAACTCTTAGAGGGGGCGTGGAGGGAAGGACCAACTCTCAGAGGGGGCGTGGAGGGAAGGACCAACTCTCAGAGGGGGCGTGGAGGGAAGGACCAACTCTTAGAGGGGGCGTGGTAATAAAAATGTTAAGCACCACTGCTTTAAAGTGACGAATTCCAACACCTGTACACAATGCCGAGGTATCGCAACTCTGCACGGAATCATAATCCAATGTGAAGGAGAAACAGAGTTTGTTTCAAAACTGTAGCAGGATTTTTGTATCACATACCAGAGAACAAAAATAAAATCGTATATTTTCGCGAACTTTTACCTTCTATAGACAAATAATATTTACTTTTTTGTTTTTTGTTTTTGTGCAGCAATATTATTCATCAGTACATTTCTGCCCAATATTCAAAAGGTCACAGAGAGGCACGAGGCGCATTTTACCCATGAGCAACAAAGTGGGGCGCATTCGACCAAAAAATAAATAACATTTTTTGTATAAATTGGTAATAATCCCACATAAAAAAAAAAACATTAAAAACTGAATTTCTTTCAGGAATACTATTCTAAAAATGAAGTGTATATAATATGATCCACTTTTACAGCAATACTGGATCAACATCCCCATATTTACTTACAATACAAAAAATATAACATAAAATAATTATTTTTGAAACATGCCACACTGTGCATTCAGATTCCATAACAATTTTTGATTACCAACATCCATTCTCACAAATAATAATAATAATAATAATAATAATAATAATAATAATAATAATAATAATAATAATAATAAGATAAGAAGCCAACTGGAATGACAAAAAACTAAAAAAAAAAAAAAGAATCATACATATATATATATATATATATAATATATATAGATATATATATATATATATATATATATATATATATATATATATATATATATATATATATATATATATATATATATATATATATATAAATTATATGTATATATATTATATATACACATATATACACACACACATATATATATATATATATATATATATATATATATATATATATATATATATATATATATATATATATATATATATATATATATATATATATATATATATATATACATGAATGATTAATTAATTCTACAGCGCTGTGTAAACCGACCTAAATGCAGGACAGCTAACATCGTGTTTGCAAAATGATTTTCCCTATTTCTCGCATGACAAGCATACTCTTTTTAAAAATAAAATCGTTGGAACGATACATTGTATGAGTGTATTTTCCTCATTTCCACCAAGACGACTCTTATACGCGCATAGGACCATGTGTGTGTGTGTGTATATATATGTGTATATATATATATATATATATATATATACTTATATATATATATATTGTATGTATTTACCTTCAAGTTCTCAGTAAAATTTTTAGGGTGAGGCTACCAGCCCCACCGCTACCCGCCACAGTCTACTAATTACCAGATACAAATAGGAATGTGCAACCTCTTGCTGCTGAGAAAAGCGTCCTAACCGTTAGAGAGAAGATAAATGAATTAGACACATTATTATATATATATATATATATATAAATATATAAATATATATATATATATATATATATATATATATATATATATATATATATATATATATATATATATATATATATATATATATATATATATATATATATATATATATATGCCTGTAGATAATCAACGGGCCAATGCAATGCACCAGAATATCAATGAAAACACAAAATCACTAAAAAATGAAATTTGGCAACAGCCACCAAAAATGCAAGGCTCGATACGGCCGCGAATTTCCGCTGAATTATTCAGATATAATCTAATCGTTCAATTTACATCAGTTCTGCTAAAAAGCACATGCTCTTACTTTGCATACATTTTGACGTGGATTAAAACGCTCAATTGAAATAAATTCGAGCTGGGGGTGAGGGGGCAAGGGGAAGGGGAGGTAGAGAAGGGGAGGAGGAGGGGAGGAGAGGGAGGAGGTGTTGCGTTGCCTAGTATTTTACAATACGTGTGTCAGGTAATGTATTAGCAGGTGGAGGGGATGTGTAGGGGTGGGGGTGGATACTGGATGGGGGTGGGAGACGGGGGGAGGGAGACTGTTCATGAAGTGGGTCGAGATTGTGGTGTTGGGGAAAATGTGACTGGTTGGTGTGAGGATTGATTTTTGTTGTTGTCGTATGGGGAAAATGACTGGTTGGTGTGAGGATTGTTTTTTGTTGTATGTGGAAAATGTGACTGGTTGGTGTGAGGATTGTTTTTTGTTGTTGTTGTATGGGGAAAATGCGATTGTTTGGTGTGAGGATTGATTTTTGTTGTTGTTGTATGGGGAAAATGCAATTGTTTAGTGTGTGGATTGTTTTTTGTTGTTGTTGTTGTATGGGGAAAATGTGACTGGTTGGTGTGAGGATTGTTTTTTTGTTGTTGTATGGGGAAAATGCGACTGGTTGGTGTGAGGATTGTTTTGTTGTTGTTGTATGGGGAAAATGCGGTTGTCTGGCTGGTTGTTTTTGTTGTTGTATGGGGATTGTATTTTTGGTATTTTTTTGTTTTTGTTGTTGTTGTATGAAATGGTTGTTTGCCTGACTATGACGTCAGTAAAGAGCATCATTGTTGTTGTGTGGCAAAGCAACATAAAAATGCAAACGAATTCTGTGTGGAAATAGGACAGGTACTTTTTCTCTCTCTTTTATGGAAGATGAGTTTCACGTCTTGTGTCATTGAGGCCTTATAATTTTTTGTGTGGGAGAGACATGTTTTTATTATTACTATTTTGTTAAGTGACGATGAAGATCAAGAACGGGCTCTTGCCCCTGAAACAGCATATACCATTCTCTCAGAAACAATGATGAATATGAGCCCAGAAGGAGAACTAATTTTTTTTTTTTTGAGGGGTAGGAGTACAGTATAGGGGACGATTATACATTGTATCCGCAAGGGAGAGGGGCATAAACATCCGCTGTGAGAGAGAATTGGTCGTTCGCTGGATAGCAGGAATGCTCGATGGCTCGGTCGGTAGAGCAGCATGAAGTCTGTGTCGAGTTCAAATACATATGCGACTGGTGCGTGTATCCGTAGACACCCCAGGATTATGTATGTAATCAACGGATAGGTTTGCTGAAAGCAAAGTGTTACAGACTAAACACACACAAACCCCACTCCAACATCTAAAAAAAAAAACAACAGAAACCTCACACGTCTCGAACTGTCGGGACGTCTCCTCGCTGCTGGGAGGGGGAGCTGGGGGGCATATACACATGTTGGGGGGAGTTGTCAGGCAGGGCAGCCAATGTCAAGCTAAATCAAGGCATAACCCATATGAAAAATTGGAAAGTTTGGTGCTTTCTTTGACATAACTACACACACTTGGGATATATATACATACAACTATACATACAAACATACATATATATATGTAATCCCCATATATATACGTGAATATATATACATATATATAATACATATACAGTATATATACACATATATAACGTGAATACATCATGCATATATTACAAAAACACAAATATTTATCTATATATACATTAAAAACACAAAGATTTATCTATATATATATTATACATATATAAATAAATAAATATATATATATATATATATATATATATATATATATATATATATATATATATATATATATATATATATATATATATATATATATATATATATATATATATATATATATATACACGCAGTTTAGGTCGGAATGGTTGATGTCCGCACAGGATACGAGGAGAGGGGAGAAGTACTGGTTTAGCTATATGACTGCATATCACTCTCCAGACGTAGTGTACAGTAGGTACTGCGATTAGCACGACCTGGAGAGAAAGGGGGACGTTGATTGGCCAGTAGTAACTTTGCCTAAAGATGATTGCCTGATGTGAGTGCCCGTGAGTGAGTGAGAGAGAGAGTGATTGAGTGCGTGTGTGTGTGAAGAGGGAGGATGATGATTGTTAACGTGGGAGGGGAAAGAAAGATGGCACTTCGTATGCTGGGAGGGAGAGCAAGCAAGGCGAAAGATGAGGGGAGGGGAAGGGAGGGAGGGAGGGAGGGGAGGAGGGTATGTGTGTGTGAGGGAATGGAATGCGAATATGGGTGAGGTGGAAATATGGGTGAGGTGGGGTAGGGGGTAGGAATAGGGAAAATGCAATGGGGTTGGGTTGGGGGGGGGAGGGGAGGGGAGGAGGGAGGGAAGGGGGAGGAGGGGGCAGGGGAAGGAAGGGAGGGGAGGAGGGGAAGGGGAAGGGGGGAAGGGGAATGGGAGGGGAGGGGAAGGGGAAGGGGAGGGGGGAAGGGGAAGGGGAGGGGAGGGGAGGAGGGGAGGGGGGAGGGGAGGGGAGGAGGGGAAGGGAGGGGGACAGGGGAAGGGGATGGGGAAGGGGAGGGGGAGGGGCAGGGGAAGGGGATGGGGAAGGGGAGGGATGGGAAGGGGATGGGGAAGGGGAAGATGGGGGAGGGGAGGGATGGGGATGGGGATGGGGAAGGGGAGGGGGGAAGGGGGGGAGGGGAGGGGGAAGGGGAGGGGAGGGGGCAGGGGAAGGGGATGGGGAAGGGGGGGGGGAAGGGGATGGGGAAGGGGAGGAAGGAGGAGGGGGAGGGGAATGGGGGGGAGGGATGGGGAGAGGGAGGTAAAGGGAAAGGGGACAGAAACGAAGGAATAAGGGATTCCTACACACTGCGTGACAGTGCATGAAGCCGACCCTCCACTGCAAGCATCGACAAACTCACCGTAAAACAGTAAAGCACAAATACGAGACAACGAGAGACCCGTTTGCTTGCAAATGGCACATCATCCACTGCCTGCAGACACGAGGGAACTGAGCCAAGAAAAAGGAAAAGAGGAGAATAAAGGAAAAAGAAAAAAAAAAGCGTGTCCCTTTCATGACGCTGGAAGTGGCGGCATATCGAACTCCTTGGCACTTCATAAAAGTGAGGAAGATGGTGTGAGGAGAAGCACTTCTGTAGAAGCGCAGAAAAGGAGGTTGGTCTTTGCTTGCGAAAGAATAAAGGGTATATATTTGGATGCTTGAATAATATTATATCCGGTGAAAGACTTTGACGCACTTGTGATCAAACTACAGTCTCGAAAAGATGAAGACACTATTGTGGCCGGCACTAGCGGATCCAGAAAAAAAATTTCATGGGGGCCATTTTTCATATACATACATATATATATATATATATATATATATATATATATATATATATATATATATATATATATATATATATATATATATATATATATATATATATATATATATATATTTTCCCATTTTCATATTTCTCATTTATGTTATTATTGTCTAAATCTTCAATATTATCATTTTGTCATTTTTCATGGGGGGAGGGGGCACGTGCCCAGGTGGCCCCCCGCCCCTGGATCCGCAAGTGGTGGCATGGAATTTTCTTGAAAGACAAATCTTACAGGATGATTCAGGTCTACAACCCAGTAAATAAGCATACTCTTTAAAAAGGAACTTTCTGGCAAAGAGGTGATACTTAACCCCTTTTTTCCTGTAATTCAAAATGGGGTATATAGATTTTTTATCTTTTTTTTAACTTAATTAGAACATTCTCCATGTGCTCTGAGTTAAATTGGGTGACGACCAGCTATTTTATTTAAATATTCATCAGGTAAGCATGGATACTTTGTCAATACCAAATGTAGATAATCATTGTGATGAAGGCTAAAGCGAGAAAAAATAATTGAAGAGAATTAGACGAATTAAGAAAATTAACGGTAATTCCAAATTGAAACACACACACACACATATATATAATATAAATATACATGCATATAATATGTACAGTACATATACATACAGATGTATATATACATATACATAGATATATATGCATATACTGTATACATACATACATACATACATACATACATATATAATAAATATATATATATATATATATATATATATATATATATATATATATATATATATATATATATATATATACATAGCATACTGTATACATCCAACACACACACACATATATAAATGTGTGTGTGTGTATGTAAATTGTAGACTGCTTCGTCAGGCTACAAAGACTGCTGTCGTAGCCTGTATATATCAAAGCTTATATGTATCCCCAGAGTCTACTAATCTCCTAACGAGACTATCGCCAGCCTAAAGAAAGAAAGATATAAATTTTCATAACTTAATATATACGCCCATAGAACGTAAACCCATACTCGTCCATCTTTCGGGAGGGAATAGAACCTAGTCCATGGGTTGACACAAACACAAGAAGAAGAAGAACAAGGAGGAAGCGGAGGAGGAGAAGAAGAGGAGGTGTAAATAGAAGAAGAAGAAGAAGAAGAAGGAGGAGGAGGAGGAGGAGGAGGAGGAGGAGGAGGAGGAGGAGAAGAAGAAGAAGAAGAAGAAGAAGAAGAAGAAGAAGAAGCGGAGAGTGAAGAAGAAGAAGAAGCGGAGAGTGAAGAAGAAGAAGAAGAAGAAGAAGAAGAAGAAGCGGAGAGTGAAGAAGAAGAAGAAGTGGAAAGTGAAGAAGAAGAAAAAGAACGTGAAAAGGAAAATGAAGAGAATAAAAGTCAAACAAAATAAGAGGGAAGGATAAAGGCTGTGGAAGAGAAAAGGGAAAATGAAAATAATTAATAAAAATAAAATAAAATAAAATAAGATTAAGGTGGGTGGGTGAGAGAGAGAGAGAGAGAGAGAGAGAGAGAGAGAGAGAGAGAGAGAGAGAGAGAGAGAGAGAGTATGAACATTTCGAAATTGGTGCCGGGAAAAAAAGTCTGTAAGAAATAAATAAGGAAATAATGTGTGTTATCAGAAAGAGTTGCATTATTTTATTACATAAATATAGGTTACTAAATGGTAAACTGAAAATCATTAAATGAAATAATTAAAACAACTTCACGAGCCTATTAAAAAAATATACAGGTCTACAGCTTATCAAAAGAAGTCAAAACACAAAAAACCCACGACAAACTTATAACGAAATATTTGGGAACAACTGCTTGCAAGCAAGCATTAAAACTGCAAACAACAAACAAGCAAGAAATGATCAAAATATTAAAGGACGCAAAAAGAATTTCTCCCCAACTTCCTTCCTTCACTTCAGCCTAATGATTCATGCATCGACAAAACGCCACCCAATTATGACCCAGTGGCCGGCATTTCGTCCAACACCCCGAAAATGCTCGCTGAACAAAACAGAAAGAAAGCACCACAAATCTGCACGCACAAAAAAAGAGCAGCAGTAGTTTGAGAGAGAGAGAGAGAGAGAGAGAGAGAGAGAGAGAGAGAGAGAGAGAGAGAGAGAGAGAGAGAGAGAAATTTATAAATACGGGAAGTACAAAGAAAAACATTACTTCTTTTACATGAATATGAGAGAGAGAGAGAGAGAGAGAGAGAGAGAGAGAGAGAGAGAGAGAGAGAGAGAGAGAGGAGAAATTTATAAATACGGGAAGTACAAGGAGAAACATTAATTCAATTACAGGAATATGTGTGTGTGTCTGTAAGGGAGAGAGAGAGAGAGAGAGAGAGAGAGAGAGAGAGAGAGAGAGAGAGAGAGAGAGAGAGAGAGAGAGAAATTTAAGAGTACAGGAAGTACAAAGAAATCGACAGCAAAAATACAAAAAAATAATTAGAGGAACAATTTCTGAACACAGAAAGTACGAGAGAGAGAGAGAGAGATAGAGAGAGAGAGAGAGAGAGAGAGAGAGAGAGAGAGAGAGAGAGAGAGAGAGAGAGAGAAGAGAAATTTACGAATACAGGAAGTACAAAGAAAATAACATTAAGAAAAAAAGAGAGAATAACACGCCAGAGACAAAAATAAATTTAAAAGCATTATAACAGCAGAGAGAGAGAGAGAGAGAGAGAGAGAGAGAGAGAGAGAGAGAGAGAGAGAGGCCCGGCACCATAGCCAATATTCAAACTGGACTCAGCATATGGAGATGAGGTCCGCAATGGTTCCAAAATCTGTCGCCCTCTCGCCCATGACACGTCTCACTCGTGTTCCGGACGCGAAATTTGCGAGCTGCCCGAATTTCATATTGAATATCGCCCCCGCCGCCCCTGTAAAGTCCCTGTAAGATTCTATTACGGCGCTGAAAGCGCTCCCCATTGCCCGTTTCTGTCGCCTCCCAAAATGCGGTTTGTGGGTTATGGTTACACCCTGTTGTAACAGATTACTCTGTGAGATTATATATATATATATATATATATATATATATATATATATATATATATATATATATATATATATATATATATATATATATATATATATATATATGTATGTATATATATATAATATATATATATATATATATATATATATATAATATGGTATATATATATAGTTAGGCTAAGGTTTGCTAGCTATATATGGTATTGCTATATGGCCATATATATATATATATATATATATATATATATATATATATATATACACGCCCATCAGTCCACCCAGCTAAAAATAGATACTATATATATATATATATATATGAGGTCCTCCTAAAAAAGAACTGGTAAAAAAGTGCTAAGGTTTGAAAGCTCCATGGATTGCTTCCATGGCCTGCCGCCCATCAGCCCACCCAGCTACAAAAAAATACTATAGCGTCTCCCTCTCAAGAGGAAAAAAAAAAAAAGTGCATGGGAAAAAATTCTCTCTCTCTCTCTCTCTCTCTCTCAATGTGTATATATATACATTCTATATATATATATATATATATATATACATATATATATATATATACATATATCTATGTATAAATAACTAACTTACCTTAAATGTGGGTGGATCCTAGATATGAAATGACAAAACGAAACAGCTGAATCACGGATGAACCTTCAGCGCAAAAACATCTTTATACATATATGCAACCTCATACGCAATCAATCACTGATGCGCCTGGTATACGCATGCACAGAAGGGGGGGGGGCATAGCGCAGAAATCCCCTTTAGGTGTGCAATTCGCCAATCCGTAAATGGAAAGCCTGCCTCCATTGTAAGCCCAATTCATTTATGAGGGTTTTTAAGCGCAAAGAATGAAATTTAATTCAGTGGACTCAGCCTAGATATTTTTTTTAAAACTCTGCGTGATTTTACATAGATTCTCAGCGTTTTTCCTTTCATTGGTGTCAAGATATAAATACCAGTTTCCCAATAATTCGAACAATATTCACGAGTCCCATCCAATCATGACATGTCATGGATGCAAGATGTTGATTGGCAAAACCTTCAAGAGAGTGAAAAGTTAAGTATACCTTAGTTTAACCAGACCACTGAGCTGATTAACAGCTCTCCTAGGACTGGCCCGAAGGATTAGACTTATTTTACGTGGCTAAGAACCAACTGGTTACCTAGCAACGGGACCTACAGCTTATTGTGGAATCCGAACCACGTTATACCGAGAAATAAATTTCTATCACCAGAAGTGAATTTCTCTTATTCTTCATTGGCCGGTCGGAGAATCGAACGCGGGCCCAGCAGAGTGCTAGCCGAGAACGATACCAACCAGTCCAATGAGGAACTAATCAAGAGAGTGAAGTCGCCGACCTCTCTCAGAGGCCATTACAGCTCTACCTGGAATAGTACCATCAACAAACAAAAGCTTTCGATGACGACAGAATCTCGAACTCACATCGGGATCGAACCCGGGAGTCTTGAAAGGAAAAGCAGCGAAGGGGTTACTAATTAACCAGCACAAGTCACGACATAATTCCGAGAGGCATAAAAAAAAGTTAATACATTCATGAGTAATTACAAATAGAAGATTCAGCTTCGAGTGAAACGCATTTTATAGACAAGGCACTGTTTCATCACCAGAGGGGAGGGAGGGGGAAAGGGGGAAGGGAGCGATGGGAAGCGGACATTAAACCTCATTCATCATTAGCAACCTACGAGCAGCATAAATTAGAATGCCATCGGCGAAGATTAGGAAGCGAACTAATCAGAACATTAGGCCAAAGGTCAAGCGCTGGGACCAAGTCATTCATCATTAATTCAGCGATGAAACGGAAACAGGTCAGTCCCTATAATGACGGAAAAGTTCATTCAGCGCTGAAACGGGTGTGGTCATTCATTGAAGCGGAAATTGAGGTCATTCCGCTGAAACATCGGTAACGGAAATTGAGGTAATTGCACCAGCGTGAGTCCTATCTGAAACTGAATAGGTCATTCACAGTAGAATTGAGGTCATTCAGCGCTGAAATGGACATTGAGTCATTCAGCGCTGAAACGGAAATTGAGGTCATTCAGGACGAGACATTGAGGTCATTCACTGCTGAAACGGAAATTGAGGTCATTCACTGCTGAAACGGTCATTCATTGAGGTCATTCAGCGAAACGGAAACTGAGGTCATTCAGCGCTGAAACGGAAATTGAGGTCATTCAGCTCTGAAACGGACATTGAGGTCATTCAGCGATGAAACGGAAATTGAGGTCATTCAGCGATGAAACGGAAATT
>NC_089781.1:25725380-25737880 GCF_040412425.1 Macrobrachium rosenbergii
TTTTTTTAGTTTTCTGAAAAGAAAACTATTGTGACGGCTTTGTCTGTCCGTCCGCACTTTTCCTCTCCGCCCTCTAGATCTTAAAAACTACTGAGGCTAGAGGGCTGCAAATTGTTATATTGTCCATCCACCCTCCATCCATCAAACATAGCAAATTGCAGGCCTCTAGCCTCGGTAGTTTTTATTTTGTTTAAAGTTAAAGTTAGCCATGATCGTGCTTCTGGGAACCATATAGGATATGCCACCACCGGGGCGTGGTTAAAGTTTCATGGGTTGCGGCTCATACAGCATTATACCGAGACCACCAAAAGATAGATCTAATTTCGGCGGACCTGATTATACGCTGTGGCGGCTGTACAGAAAACTCGACTGCGCCGAAGAAACTTCGGTGTAATTTTTTTTTTTTTTTGAAGGAACTCACCTACTTCACTGCAATGCGTTCACGAATACTTGTCGCATACCCAGCCACCGGCTGTAATTTAACTCAATCTATTCGTCCACCATCTGTGAAGAATAACACGCTTGCAGAACGCTGAACACTGAACAAGAACCACCAAGAACAGCGGAGAACAGGTACACACGACCTGACGCTTTTCGACAAAGGGTCATAATTATGCTCCCAAATAACCTTTCCAGGCGTCCCCTCCCCCCTTCTCCTCCTCCCAATATCCCTCCCCTCACCCAAGCAACAAACTTCCCCCTCCCACCTCCCGGGATAAAATAGACATTTCATCGCCGCGCTATGCAGCCATCGAGGCCTCTCTCCCATCCCCTCGCTTACTAGGTCAGTCGCCTGGACGTCATGCCCTTACATGGGGGGGCATTTAGGATCCATCGCTTGCTGAGAAATTACGACTAATTGCACGTTGTTGCAGCTTCTAACTGGATGTTGTACTCTCTCTCCTCTCTCTCTCTCTCTCCCCAAGCAACAGGATCTACAAGGGCCTCCTTCGCTTCCAAGATAACCTCCATTAGAGCCATGATGAAGATACCTTTGGAAAATGCGTAGGGCCAGTTCGGCCCCGCCCACTTTCTCAGTGAACGACTCGAGATGAAAAGCGCATTGCGAGGGCGACGAATGCCCTCGGAGACGGACTCCGAAGAAAGCCGATATCTCTATCTTCGGAGGAGATTTGATTTAGGGGCGTGTGGGATACGCCGTCGTCATTCTCTCTCTCTCTCTCTCTCTCTCTCTATGTCCCTCACTATAGGAAGTTTTGCCCGGTGGAATTTCACCTTGGAAATATGTACTGTTTAATTCTACAAACAAAAGTATAATTAGAAGATATGTGGTCTGGTCTAATAAATTGGTTTGATGAGGACCACCTTACATCTAAAACTATGATATATTACTGATATTTTTCCACATTGCTCATATTTTCCATATTGCTTATATTTTTCCATATTGCTTATATTTTCCCATATTGCTTATATTTTTCCATATTGCTTATATTTTTCCATACTGCTTATATTTTCCATACCTTATATTTTTTCCATATTTATATTTTTCCCATATTGCTTATATTCTCCATATTGCTTATATTTTTCCATTATATATTTTCCATACTGCTTATATTTTTCCATATTGCTTATATTTATCCATATTGCTTATATTTTTCCATATTGCTTATATTTTTCCATACTGCTTATATTTTTCCATATTGCTTATATTTTTCCATATTGCTTATATTTTTCCATATTGCTTATATTTTTCCATACTGCTTATATTTTCCATATTGCTTATATTTTTCCATATTGCTTATATTTTCCCATATTGCTTATATTTTTCCATACTGCTTATATTTTCCCATACTGCTTATATTTTCCCATATTGCTTATGTTTTCCATACTGCCTGTATTTTTCCATATTACTTATATTTTTCCATACTGCTTATATTTTCCATATTTTCCCATATTTATATTTTTTCCAAGAATGAAATACTTATATTTTTCCATACGCTTATATTTTCCCATACTGCTTTATAATTGCTTATATTTTTCCATACTGCTTATACAGATGCTTATATTTTTCCAAAATAAAAACAGTTTATAACTTCGACCAAAATGAAAAACAAGAACTTCGGCCAATGACAAACCTGGGTCGCAGGGTAAAAATAAAATTAACTGACAATCAGTACAAAAACAGATACAAGATGATATCGTACGTGTTCAATGATACAACATTTATTTTTTAGGTATTTTTCTAACGTAGGCCTTAATTCCAGAATTCTCTACAGTCCTATGTAATTCCATAATTTCGTATACAATTCTTTTTCTCAACTTGAATTCCTGAGTAGTTATGGAGGTCGTGGGTTGTAGAGCTTCAGCGAGAAAAAAAATTCTGAAGCGTGAATACTGGATTTTACAATGTAGAATGGATTTTACAGGATTTTACAATGTATAATGGAGTCTGCATTGTATAAAAGATTCATTCGTAAAGCTGAACCTGACGTCATCAGAGGAGATTTCCTTTAATTATTCCGAATATATTTCATGACAATTCTACTGAGCCAAAACTCTTTTACTCAATGCTGGAAAAGGTTATGGGGTCCTTTTTGAAAAATAAATCGAATATATACAGTATATATTAAATATATGTGTGAATAAATTTATATACTTGTATATGTATATGAATGTATACATATACATATACATATACATATATATATATATATATATATATATATATATATATATATATATATATATATATATATATATATATATATATATATATATATATATACATATACATATACATACATACATTTATATATACATATACATATATACATATACATATACATATACATATAAAACAATCAATCTCCTCTGAACGAACACTGTAAGTGAATTGTAGAGAATAGAACCTCATTCATATGACGGCTAAATCGAACACCATTGAAATATCATTACTAGAGAAAGTCAACACAAAGATATAACTTGATTATTTAGTTCCACGTCAATCCAGCAAAGATCTTAGTATCTGGGAATGAGTGACTTCCAGCTTAAATAGTATGCGGGAGATTAACAAGACTGGGTTCATCATAATCTTGATATACAGTAATGCAGTGGTTCTCAACCTGGGGGTCGCGCCCCCCAAGGGGGGTGTGTCAGCAATTTTATTTTCTGAAACTGTAAAAGTAGAGACCATCGTATACGCAGATTTACGAGGTTCATTATTATTATTATTATTATTATTATTATTATTATTATTATTATTATTATTATTATTATTATTATTACTTAAAATACTAAAAACATAGTCATACAGAAAAAGCTAAAAATGCCACGGACTTCGAGAACAGTTTTCCAAAGAATAAAATTTCCCAAAAAGGAAGTAAAAAAAAGAGAGAGAGAGAGAAAGATACATTAAGCGTTAGCACTGACGCGAATTATCTGGTTAGCGTATGCAAATCACTCATCAGCGTAGAAAGAGGGGTGTTCCATTCCGTGTGTGTGTGTGTGTGTATGTGCGTGTGTGTGTATTTAAACGGAAAAGTACCTGTATGAAAACAAGGCCGAAAAAATATGCGTTAATAAGAGAGCAAGTTGACTGTGAACGTACGGAATGAGAAAAAATAACAAGGGATGTAAAATCTTTAAAGTTTTTTTTTTTTTGTGTGTGAGGGGAAAAAAGCTGTACATACAAAACCTTCAGCTTGCAGTCTTGTGTGTGTTGCCTGCAAGCTTGCGTGTGTGTGTGTGTGTTGCCCGCAAGCTTGTGTGTGTATGTGTGTGTATGTTGCCTGCAAGTGTGTGTTGTGTGTGTGTATGTTGCCTGCAAGCTTGTGTGTGTGTGTGTGTGTGTGTTGCCCTGCAAGCTTGTGTGTGTGTATGTGTGTGTGTATGTTGCCTGCAAGCTTGTGTGTGTGTATGTTGCCTGCAAGCTTGTGTGTGTGTGTGTGTGTGTGTGTTGCCCTTGTGTGTGTATGTGTGTGTGTATGTTGCCTGCAAGCTTGTGTGTGTATGTGTGTGTGTATGTTGCCTGCAAGCTTGTGTGTGTGTGTGTATGTTGCCTGCAAGCTTGTGTGTGTGTGTGTGTGTTGCCCGCAAGCTTGTGTGTGTATGTGTGTGTGTATGTTGCCTGCAAGCTTGTGTGTGTGTATGTTGCCTGCAAGCTTGTGTGTGTGTGTGTGTGTGTTGCCCGCAAGCTTGTGTGTGTATGTGTGTGTGTATGTTGCCTGCAAGCTTGTGTGTGTGTGTGTGTGTGTGTGTGTGCCCGCAAGCTTGTGTGTGTGTGTGTGTGTGTGTGTTGCCCGCAAGCTTGTGTGTGTATGTGTGTGTGTATGTTGCCTGCAAGCTTGTGTGTGTGTGTGTGTGTGTATGTTGCCTGCAAGCTTGTGTGTGTGTGTGTGTGTGTATGTTGCCTGCAAGCTTGCGTGTGTGTGTGTGTATGTTGCCTGCAAGCTTGCGTGTGTGTGTGTGTGTGTTGCCCGCAAGCTTGTGTGTGTATGTGTGTGTGTATGTTGCCTGCAAGCTTGTGTGTGTGTGTGTATGTTGCCTGCAAGCTGGCGTGTGTGTGTGTTGCCTGCGAACTTGTGTGTGTGTGTGTATGTTGCCTGCGAGCTTGTGTGTGTGTGTGTATGTTGCCTGCAAGCTTGTGTGTGTGTGTGTTGCCTGCAAGCTTGTGTTGTGTGTTTGTGTGTGTGTGTATGTTGCCTGCAAGCTTGTGTGTGTGTGTGTATGTTGCCTGCAAGCTTGTGTGTGTGTGTGTATGTTGTGCTTGTGTGTGTGTGTGTTGCCTGCAAGCAAGCTTGTGTGTGTATGTGTGTGTGTATGTTGCCTGCAAGCTGTGTGTGTGTGTGTTGCCTGCAAGCTTGTGTGTGAGTGTGTGTGTGTGTTGCCTGCAAGCTTGTGTGTTGTGTGTGTGTGTGTGTGCCTGCAAGCATGTTGCCTGCATGTTGCTTGTGTGTGTGTGTGTATGTTGCCTGCTTGTGTGTGTGTGTGTGTGTGTTGCCTGCAAGCTTGTGTGTGTGTGTATGTTGCCTGCAAGCTTGTGTGTATGTTGCCTGCAAGCTTGTGTGTGTGTGTATGTTGCCTGCAAGCTTGTGTGTGTGTGTGTATGTTGCCTGCAAGCTTGTGTGTGTGTGTGTTGCCTGCAAGCTTGTGTGTGTGTGTGTATGTTGCCTGCAAGCTTGTGTGTGTGTGTATGTTGCCTGCAAGCTTGTGTGTATGTTGCCTGCAAGCTTGTGTGTGTGTGTGTGTGTATGTTGCCTGCAAGCTTGTGTGTGTGTGTGTGTATGTTGCCTGCAAGCTTGTGTGTATGTTGCCTGCAAGCTTGTGTGTATGTTGCCTGCATGTTGCCTACAAGCTTTGTGTGTGTGTGTATGTTGCCTGCAAGCTTGTGTGTGTGTGTGTGTGTGTTGTTGCCTGCAAGCTTGTGTGTGTGTATGTTGCCCTGCAAGCTTTGTGTATGTTGCCTGCAAGCTTGTGTGTGTGTATGTTGCCTGCAAGCTTGTGTGTGTGTGTATGTTGCCCTGCAAGCTTGTGTGTGTGTGTGTGTGCATGTTGCGTGTGTGTATGTTGCCTGCAAGCTTGTGTGTGTGTGTTGCCTGCAGGCTTGCCTGCAAGCTTGTGTGTGTGTGTGTGTGTTGCCTGCAAGCTTGTGTGTGTGTGTGTGTGTGTGTATGTTGCCTGCAAGCTTGTGTGTGTGTGTGTGTGTGTATGTTGCCTGCAAGCTTGTGTGTGTGTGTGTGTGTGTATGTTGCCTGCAAGCTTGTGTGTGTGTGTGTGTGTGTTGCCTGCAAGCTGTGTGTGTTGCCTGCAAGCTTGTGTGTGTGTGTGTGTGTTGCCTGCAAGCTTTTGTGTGTGTGTGTGTGTATGTTGCCTGCAAGCTTGTGTGTGTGTTGCCTGCGTGTGTGTGTGTGTATGTTGCCTGCAAGCTTGTGTGTGTGTGTGTGTGTGTGTATGTTGTGTGTGTGTGTGTGTGTGTGTTGTGAAGCTTGTGTGTGTGTGTGTGTGTGTATGTTGCCTGCAAGCTTGTGTGTGTGTATGTTGCCTGCAAGCTTGCGTGTGTGTGTGTGTGTGTTGCCTGCAAGCTTTGTGTGTGTATGTGTGTGTGCATGTTGCCTGCAAGCTTGTGTGTGTGTGTGTATGTGCAAGTGTATGTTGCGTGTGTGTGTGTGTTTGCCTGCAAGCTTGTGTTGTGTGTGTGTATGTTGCCTGCAAGCTTGCCTGCAAGTGTGTGTGTGTGTTGCCCGCAAGCTTGTGTGTGTATGTGTGTGTGTATGTTGCCTGCAAGCTTGCGTGTGTGTGTGTATGTTGCCTGCAAGCTTGTGTGTGTGTGTATGTTGCCTGCAAGCTTGTGTGTATGTTGCCTGCAAGCTTGTGTGTGTGTGTTGCCTGCAAGCTTGTGTGTGTGTGTATGTTGCCTGCAAGCTTGTGTGTGTGTGTGTGTGTTGCCTGCAAGCTTGCGTGTGTGTGTGTGTATGTTGCCTGCAAGCTTGTGTGTGTGTGTGTGTATGTTGCCTGCAAGCTTGTGTGTGTTTGTGTATGTTGCCTGCAAGCTTGTGTGTGTGTGTGTGTGTGTGTGTGTATGTTGCCTGCAAGCTTGTGTGTGTGTTGTGTGAACTTGTGTGCCTGCAAGCTTGTGTGTGTGTGTGTGTATGTTGCCTGCAAGCTTGTGTGTGTGTGTGTGACTGCAAGCTTGTGTGTGTGTGTGTATGTTGCCTGCAAGCTTGTGTGTGTGTGTATGTTGCCTGCAAGTTGCCTGCAAGCTTGTGTGTGTGTGTGTGTATGTGTGTGTGTTTGTGTATGTTGCCTGCAAGCTTGTGTGTGTGTATGTTGCCTGCAAGCTTGTGTGTGTGTGTGTGAACTTTCGCAAGTGTGTGTATTTGTGTGAACAATATTATGAAAGAGCATTACAACGAATTCCCGCTTTTGTGTGTAGATACGAAGTCCTGCCATATACATTTAATTATATTATTTTAGCTTTGCTTGTACAAGCACGCCCACGCGCGTGCATACTTACAAAAAATAGAAAGATGTCAAATTTTCAAACTGAAATTTCTCCCCACTGTGCGCGCAAGCCCATGAAAGACTATTTAAGTCCCCCCAAAAAGAGGAGTGAATTCTCCTCCGAATCTGCGCGCGCCCGGGATTGTGTGTGTGTGTGTGTGTGTGTGTGTGAGTGTGTGTTTGTGTGTGTGTGCGTGCGTGCAAAGGCTTTCTTCCCAATCTGGCAATAATGGCATGGCTATTCACTCAAGTCCAAAGCGGTCGTGTTGATGTTTTTCCATTACGTAATGTGTGTGTGGGTCGGATTTCGCCTGCGATCTCGCTCGGTTTAAAAGCTGTTGAAGAAAATCGGTTTTTCGAGAAGACTTATTGATATTGGTTGTTTTTGCGCCTGACTTTATTGCAGGGGGAATAAGTTTAACTTATTTTGACTTGCTACTGCTTTGAATGGCTTTTTTGGGGAGGATTGTTGGAGAGAGAGAGAGAGAGAGAGAGATTGAGAGAGAGAGAGAGAGAGAGAGAGAGTATTGCAAAGAGAACGGTACTGGAAGATACGGGTAAAAGAAATTCCGCACAGCCTCGATGCAAGCTCGACCTAACTGACTCATATATTTGCTGTTTACACACACACACACACACACACACACACACACACACACACACACATACATATACACATATATATATATATATATATATATATATATATATATATATATATATATATATATACATATATATATAAACATGCACTCATAAATTGAGGGGTATATATATATATATATATATATATATATATATATATATATATATATATATATATAGGTAAGCACGCGCTCAGGGGTGGGCGTAAGCTCTCTCGTCTCTCTCTCTCTCTCTCTCTCTCTCTCTCTCTCTCTCTCTCTCTCTCTCTCTCTCTCTCTCACACACACACACCAAACTCTAGATAAGAATAAATTCAATTAATTCTAACAGGTTAGTTTAAAGTGATTTTTCTTTTGGTTAAAAAAAATCTATTCAAACCAAACAGTTAGAAGAGAAAAGTGAATAGTAAACGAGGAGGAGGTAAATAAGGGAAAAAATAAAACAATTGAGACTTCACTCCACTAAAGTTTTAACTCACTGCGCTGCTACTTTTCAGTTTTTTTTTTGTTCGGGGGGAGGGGGGGTTATTCCAGCTGGAGCGTCACAATAGAATTGGGAAAATGTCCTCTTACCAAGTTATTTTCACGAGGAACTGTAAAAGAGAAGTGAAGTTACTTTATTGCATGGGAATAAATTTAATTTCATTAAAAAAATTCAAAATGTAAAAGAGAGGTTCAGGAGAAGGTGAAGTTACTTTATTGCATGAGAATAAATTTAATTTCATAAAAAATTCAAAATGTAAAAGAGAGGTACAAGAAGATGTGAAGTTACTTTATTGAATGACAATAAATTTAATTTCATTAAAATAAAAAAAATGAAACTGTAAAAAGAGAAGTACAAGAGGAGGTGAAGTTGCTTTATTGCATGAGAATAAATTTAATTTCATTAAAATAAAAAAACATTGAAACTGTAAAAGAGAGAGACAAGAGAAGATGAAGTTGCTTTATTGCATGAGAATAAATTTAATTTCATTAAAATAAAAATAAATTGAAACTGTAAGCGAGGTACAAGAGAAGGTGAAATCACTTTATTGCATGCGAATCAATTTAATTTTATTAAAATAAAAAAAATAAGTAAAGTCTCGGGGTATCGCTAATGTAAGGGAACATTATACAAAGACAAGAAATACCAGGCTCGTCTCGCTTACTCTCCAAACTTTGGTGTTTGTACACGAATGGGTAAAGAGAACAAAAGTATGTCGTCCTGACGATTAAATAGTCTACTTGCATCTTAGCTAAGAAACGAAGATATGGAAGAAAACCTGAATTAATTACTCAGTAAACACTGAGTCGTCTTCGGGGATTTCTAAGTGAAACACTAAAAGGACAAGGAAAAGTGATACCGAACAAAGGGTATTACCAAATAGCTTTAGAAAATGTCAACGAATGATTAAGGCCAAGATCTTGACATATATATATATATATATATATATATATATATATATATATATATATATATATATATATATATATATATATATAAACATGCATACACATTGACATAAGCACATACTTAAACGCACATTACTATCCAATGCAAGACGACCTACCTTTACTTTCTATCTCAGGTCCTTCTCCCTACTTCTTCCTACCCAGACCGAGGGGCAGTTATGCCAACCCAGGATACTCGACACTAACTTTGCCTTTCCTCTTTCCCCCCCCCCCGCCCTCTTCTTTTCTTCCTCTTCTTTTTGTTACATCAAGAACTATGGAGCGTCAACAAAATCCTCATCAGCCCTTGGTCGTATTTTTCTATACCTTTCCCCCCTTTTTCCCCGCGCAAGCAACTTTCCAGACGAGAGAGAGAGAGAGAGAGAGAGAGAGAGAGAGAGAGGTGACGCCCTTAGGGCAATGCAAGTCCAGGAGACGGGAAATGGGGAGGAAAAGAATCAGAGAGAGAGAGAGAGAGAGAGAGAGGAGAAAACAAACACAAAGGGAAAAAAAATAAGATGCGCAGATTGGCAAAGACGAAGTACTTGGTTTCCTCCCCCCACTGTCTTCTTCTTCTTCTTCTGGCGCGCTAACGATGCCCCAAGGGGATCGCGTGCCGCTGCGCCATTGGACGGTGATAATATACCCTTCTTCTCCCCTCTGGGAGTGATTCCCCCCTCTCTCTCTCTCTCTCTCTCTCTCTCTCTCTCTCTCTCTCTCTCTCTCTGCCACTGGCCGCCGGACGTTGTCTTCCCCTCGTCACTCGGAGGGGTTTCGGTTTCCGATCTGACAAATTGTGTACTCAGCCGGTGATCATCTCGTCGACAAACGCGTACTTCAAGTTGGATGTGGACCCCCCCCCCCTTCCACCCCACCCTTCTCCCCTCTGGCTCACCCTCCCCTGTGACCCCCTCCTTACTGTCCAAACCCCGCCTCCGGCCCACCCTCCCCCGGTTATTTGCTCAATGACGGAAATACTTGCACAAAGCTTTCGAGATTTCGTGGTTTGCCCGATTGGGCGAAATACTTCCATTATAAATTCCAAAGTTAACCGCGCGAACTTATTGGCGGAAGTGAAGTACAGCAAGGTTTACAAAGTACACGATATTCATTATATTACACTACCATTTGTTGTATGTGTAAATTAATAATATTAAATAAGAGTAATATGCACGTCGGCTCCTTATAACATGCTATATAATATTATAATTTCTACACATACCATACCTCAACCGTTTTCAGCCTGAGGTTCAGAGAGAGGTTTCAAAACGAGATTTTTGTAACTGAAGAATTTATAGTTAGGTCTTCTTTGATATACTCATAGACATACACAAGGAATTTGAATATATATACATAAAATGATCATTGCAAATCTAACCAATTGGTATTGTATATAACATTTTTGTTAAATCTTTACTAACTTTGTATTAGCGTTGGTGAGAAAAAGGTTGAGAACCACCGCGCCATTATACATACATACATACATACATACATACATACATACATACATACATACATACATACATACATACATATATTATATATATACATAAATACTTAAATAAATTTTCTCCCCAATTCACTATTTTTTGAAAGTCGTTTTCTCTAACTAGATCCATATGAAATGGAGATAATTTTACATATACTAATTACGATACATAATAATAATAATAATAATAATAATAATAATAATAATAATAATAATAATAATAATAATAATAATAATAATAATAATTGATAACAACACTGCTGCGTCCACTTAGTCACAGAACGAATAAAAGTGGGGAATCAGATCTGCCACAGCAAATACCTGGAATCAAAGAGTATCTCTTTAATTGGTACTTTGAACCACTGGCCACTGAAACAACTTGCCAACACTAACCATTGAGCATATGTGGCCAAAAAGGATTGCAATCAGAACTGCAACTGCAAATGGCTGGAAAAATTAAGGGTACAACCCTGCACCTATACCCATGATTTTACCATCTCCTCCCCACCCCACCAGTAGTGAGTAGACACATTAGTTATAACTTCACATAGCAAAGACAGAGAAGATGAATAAGAGCAAATTTGCCTGATATTAGCTGCTGACAATACCCTTGATCTTCGGCGATTTGAAATGTCGACCTGTCAAACAACAGGCCAAAGGTATATCAATATATTAATAATAATAATAATAATAAAAATAGCAGCAGAGCAAAAATCGTTGTAAAGGAGATTAGTTTTAATAATAAGGGCCTACAACCAAACTATCCAGGTTGAGTAACTGCTGAGGGATACAACAGTTTGCGAGGGAGCAGGGATTCAATTACCTCCCTGGCCGCGAAACTCTCCTCTCGACACCTCAATCTAAAGTTCCGGTTTGAATAATCACGCCCTATTCCGACTCGCCTATACATGAGGGTCTCTCTCTCTCTCTCTCTCTCTCTCTCTCTCTCTCTCTCTCTCTCTCTCTCTCTCTCTCTCTGTCAAATCCCAAAGTTGGTTACTCTAGAGCGTGTTTGTTAACGTAATATATATAGACTTAAGCATGTATAATTATATATGCATACATACACGCCTATACATGAGGATCTCTCTCTCTCTCTCTCTCTGTGTGTGTCAAGTCCCAAAGTTGGTTACTCTAGAGCATGTTATTAATATAATATATATGCACTTAAGCATTTATAATTATATATACTGTACATACATACATATTATATACTGTATATATACATCGTATATACATGAACACATATGTAAATGCATATGCATGCATGTATAGAAAATGTGTGTTTGCATGTGGGTTGGTTCCGGAGTTCAGTGGTAGAGCGCTAAGCATACTGTACATTTGTAAGGTCCGTGGTTCGATTCCCTACATACCACCCATCAATTGATGGTTACTGTGTTTAGAATAAGGCCATGTGGCTAGCAACCTAATCCCAGTAGACTTGCTGAGAGCCAGAATGCTCCGCCTTTCTTGTAGCACCCTCTCTCTCTCTCTCTCTCTCTCTCTCTCTCTCTCTCTCTCTCTCTCTCTCTCTCTCTCTATAGATGCTTTGGATGCTTGAGTACATATATATATATATATATATATATATATATATATATATATATATATATATATATATATATATATATATATATATATATATATATATATATATATATATGACTCAAATATTTCCTGTTAAAACAGAATTCCATCAAATATAAGGAACCCATAAAATGGCCAAAATGTGGAAAATAAAGGCTATATTTCAGAGACCAAACTGTCTCTCTCCTCAGGAGAGAGACAGTATGGTCTCTGAAATATAGCCTTTACTCTCCACATTTTGGCGTTTTTATGGGCTTTATATATATATATATATATATATATATATATATATATATATATATATATATATATATATATATATATATATATATATATATATATATATATATATACTGCAGTCAGCAGTAAGAGGACACTAAAGGTCAATA
>NC_089781.1:25742880-25745380 GCF_040412425.1 Macrobrachium rosenbergii
ACACAGCCACAACACAGCACAGCGTGAAAGACGGCAGCTGATAAGGTGACGAACTTGCCAAAGAACCAAGACGAATTTTCTCACATCGCCCGAGAGAGAGAGAGAGAGAGAGAGAGAGAGAGAGAGAGAGAGAGAGAGAGCGCTCTCGACGAATCCTACCGGGCGGTGATTCGAAAAACTTCTAACCCCCACCCCCACCCCTCCGACAACCTTCTGGGTCCGATAGAGGCAGGGCGTGAGAGGGACTTCGCTAAAGCTTGAAGAACAGAATTGATTTCCCCTGAGATTGTGTGTGTGCGTGTGTGTGCATATATATATATATATATATATATATATATATATATATATATATATATATATATATATATATATATATATATATTTATACATACATACATATATATATATATATATATATACATTATATATATAATATTTATACATTATATCTATAATATATATAAAATAATATAAATATATATGTATATATTATATATATAATGTATATATATATATATTATATATATATATATATATATATATATATATATATATATATATATATATATATATATATATATATATATATATATATATATATATATATATATATATATATATATATATATTATCACAAAATAGCCACACGATTTCACTGCGTACATATATTCATATCACTCGTATAAGTATTTAATAACACGGGATGGTTTAGATTCCACATTCGTCAGTGTACAAAGTACAAAATACAAAGCATTTGGAAATGCAGTATTTCACTGGGCTGGAAGGATCTGAAAATTTTTTCCATATTTATATTTTGATTGCGTCGCCTAAGTGTCAGTATGGAGCCACTTTTAGTCCATATGCATCGTCAACATCAATAGGAAAAACACGAGTTTCAAAATTCTTTCATAAAAGTAAGCAAAATCAATCACTCAAGGGGAACAAAGAAGAACTTTGATTCTAAAAGGAATTTAGCATCCGAGGAAACACCCCCTACAACCAAGTTCAATCTGCTGATGATTTTAGGAGCAAGAAGAAGTAATTATATAAAAATTGTTCAGGGGTCACTGAACAACTGTCTCAAGCAACCAATAGGAAACTGTGTTGCAAGAAAATTACTTATCGCCATAATTCCTCTGGGAACATTAAACAATTTTCTTTCGTATTTTCCCTGACTACACGAGGAATGACGAAGACGGTTATTTTTGACAGTGCCTTTGGACCAAAAAAACGCTGAACTATCTACATTAAATCAAAACGACATTATGGCTTAAGATCCCTTGTATCAGCTGGTCAGCTGGTATAGTCGCTAGTGTCGTGACATGCCTCTCAGATGTCGCGAGTTCGCGCCTACCCCGAGGCAATGAAAAAATCACTGGCTGTGTCATGATCAGTTACTGCCGCAGTCCAGCATTCTTTGGAAGCTTGAATTTCAAGTCAATGGCCCCTGTGCGCTTGTTCTATGACAATATGTTTTATCTACCGAAGTAATAGTAATACCCACAGACAAAGAAAAACTCCAACCGAAATAATAATAATAATAATAATAATAATAATAATAATAATACCATAGACAAGATAATAAATGTCTCAACTATAGTAGGAAAACGGAAATTATTTTCCTCATCATGATAATGCAGCCTTGTGAAAAATTTTTTTTAATGATGATTGAAGTTATGCGGGAAATACAAAACACACTTGTAAAAATATTGCAATTAATGTAAAGTTTTATAGCAATTCAAGTCATTCAGGAAAACACAAAAAGACACGCGTAAAAAATACTGCTATTAACGTGAGCTTGCTTTAAGAAAGCCCTAAATACATCAGGTTCACAGTCTAAAAGGCTGTTGATATTCAAATATCTATCTATCTATCTATCTATCCATATATATATATATATATATATATATATATATATATATATATATATATATATATATATATATATATAATGTATATATATTATATATAATTATATCCTTTCTGCAGACATGCTACGATACCATTTCAGAAAACCTGTGAAACAATTGATACTAACATTTTTTTACAACCTATCTTGGTCTTGTAATTCTAATATCAAGCATCTGTTACGACTTCAAAACCATCTCAGAATTACATAAATTTATTATTATTATGTCAAGAGACATCATATGCATCCTGAGCAATCTAACGTCACCTAATACACTACGGTATCTCTTTGGATTATCTTGAAACTCAGAGCAACTGTTTTGCTGCATAGAGAACGACAGTTTTCAAAAATCAAACTGCAAAATTTAACATGACTTGTCAAAAAACAGCAAGGAATGATTCAATTCCATCATGCATACTCTACCTCATCTAATTATATTTGGATTACCTTGAACTTGAGCAACTGTTTTGATGCATACAGAACGACAGTTGTCAGAAATCAAATATACAGCAACATTTAACATTTATTCTGAATTTATATACCAAATGTCTTGATTGTCAAGAAACAGCAAGGAATGATTCAGTCTAATAT
>NC_089781.1:25750380-25757880 GCF_040412425.1 Macrobrachium rosenbergii
TTTCTATATATATATTATATATATAGATAGATAGATAGATAATTTTTCCATCATATGCCTATTCTTCCTTGAAGAAGGAGGTTGGAAAGAGGGGGCTCCATAAAATATTAACCTTCCGGTTCTTAGCAAGCTTAAATGGCATGAGAATGCTCCACTAATGCCCTTAGTCACCACAAGTGCAAATCGCTTAACTGCTAGGTACCTAATTTATTGGTTAAATCAACAGCAAGACAATGGGGCTTAACGGAAATCATTCAAACATACAATTTTTTATTTCTTTCATCATACATCTTCCACATTGGAAGAGTTGAGCCAGAGGGATTGAAGAATCGTCCAGTTCTCGTTTTCTTAAAGTCTTTGTCAGTTTTTCTGAAATTGTATTTTAACAGAGACCTTTCCCACTCACAATCGATCCCTGATCCCCCTTTCCTGCCTAGAGCAACCAGATTTGCTGGACAGCAATACCAATATGCAGCAAATACGTCTCTCTGTCGAAATCCTCAGTTCCAGAGGTCCTTTATTCCTCACACAGTTGGACTGAGGAACAGTCTCCCTTCAGAGGATGTCGTGTAACTGGTTCAAAAGTTCAAGCAATGATGCAATGCATTAGTTTTCCTTGTATTTTAATAATTTACTCACATTCTTTATCTATTTATTCCTTTGTTATTTTTTTCTTTTTAAGTAAGTAATTTCTTCTTTCTGCACATCCCGTTACCTCCTGTTACTTTGTTCTGATGAACACCTTAATATTCTTTGGAAGCTTGAATTTTAAGTCAGTGGCCCCTTTGGTGGGCTTGTTCCATATGAATAGGGTTTATCTTCTGAATAATAATAATAATAATAATAATAATAATAATAATAATAATAATAATAATAATTGTATTCTTTGGAAGTTTGAATTTCAAGTCAGTGGCCCCTTTGGTGGGCTTGTTACATATGAATAGGGTTTATCTTCTGAATAATAATAATAATAATAATAATAATAATAATAATAATAATAATAATAATTGTATTCTTTGGAAGTTTGAATTTCAAGTCAGTGGCCCCTTTGGTGGGCTTGTTACATATGAATAGGGTTTATCTTCTAATAATAATAATAATAATAATAATAATAATAATAATAATAATAATAATAATAATAATAATAATAATAATAATAATAATAATAAATAATAATAAGTAGTATTCTTTGGAAGCTTGAATTTCAAGTCAATGGCCACTATGGTGGGCTTGTTCCATATGAATAGGGTTTATTTTCTGAATAATAATAATAATAATAATAATAATAATAATAATAATAATAATAATAATAATAATAATAATAATAATAGTATTCTTTGGAAGCTTGAATTTCAAGTCAATGGCCACTTTGGTGGGCTTGTTCCATATGAATAAGGTTTATCTTCTGAATAATAATAATAATAATAATAATAATAATAATAATAATAATAATAATAATAATAATAATAATAATAATAATAATAATAATAGTAGTATTCTTTGGAAGCTTGAATTTTAAGTCAATGGTCCCTTTGGTGGGCTTGTTCCATATGAATAGGGTTTATCTTCTGAATAATAATAATAATAATAATAATAATAATAATAATAATAAAATAATAATATTAATAATAATAATAATAATAATAATAATAATAATAATAATAATAATAATAATAGTGATGAGAAAAGCTAGGATCATGTTCTTGCCTTGATTAGAAGAGGTTTTGCAGAGAAAAAGTCTTCATCAGAAGGAAGAACGGGAGAACGAACAAGAGCCATGCGTCCGGCGTCGCTTGTGAGCGGGGAACGGTTCGACGCAATGCTGAAGAGCGGTAATGAAGAGTATCTAGTGGGTGACACAGCGATGTAAGTTTTCTGCACAGGGGTTCATCGTTACAGATTTGTGGAATGAACTTGGTTGTAATTGTTACTTTATTTTTTCTTTAACCGTCTCTATTATGGGAAGTTCAATAGTTGTATGTATGTATGTATGTATGTATGTATATATATATATATATATATATATATATATATATATATATATATATATATATATATTTAAGCATATATATATATATATATATATATATATATATATATATATATATATATATATATATATATATATATATATATATATATATATATATATACAAAGAGAAAGAGAGATATATATATATAGAGAGAGAGAGATTAAAAGAACGGTTTCCAAGTTACATAACCCAAAAATACTACGCATTAAGGAGCATAAAACTCTTACGATATCTAGGCCTACGCGGAAGCGAACTGCCACAAACCACTGGAACTGAAACGACCCGTCCTGGGAAACTTGAACGAAGCAGTTATACTAATTTTTCTTCATCAAAGAATCCTCTCTCTTGCTCCCTCTTCGCCCTGTACAGAACCTTGCTTCCGGGAGAACTCGGCATATTTAATGGCTCCGCGAGATTAGCTCTCAATTCGAATCAAACTCTCTTTAAAAAAAAAAAAGATTCGAGACCATTCGATAATAAGGAGAAGGAACGGGATTCGGATCCAAGTATCGCACACGTCATCCAGATTCCATTCTTCCTCCTCCACCTCCTCCTCCTCCTCCTCTTCCTCCTCCTCGGGAGTAACACTGATTATTTTACGCATCTGAATGGGTCGGACATTAGCTTTCAGCCAATAATGACTCGGGGAGAAGTTAGGACGACTCGCCAGTCGTCTGGAAGACGGCGTCCAATCTCTCTCGCTCTCCAATCTGCATATGCATAGCAAATGCCTTTATCGCCGACGGATCGGTGCGCTCGACGCTTCTGTAGAGAACTTTGCGAGTTCGTATATCTTCCGTGTGCGTGTGTGTGTGTGTGAGCGGGAAGTGGGAGTGGGAGTGGGAGTGGGGTGTGGGAGTGTGAGTGTGTGTGTGTGTGTGAGTGTGTGAGAGTGTGTGTGTGTGTGTGAGCGGGGAGTGGGAGGAGGAGGAGGAGGAGGAGGAGGGGCGCGAAATAGGAAAAGGGTGAGTATGAACGATTAAGAATAAAACCTTTTAAATACAAAAGTGCTGGAATTTGCAATAACGAGAGAGAGAGAGAGAGAGAGAGAGAGAGAGAGAGAGAGAGAGAGAGAGAGAGAGAGAGAGAGAGAGAGAGTATAAACGATTTTAAATAAATCCCTTTCAATAAAAAAAGCGCAGGAATTGGTAACAGAGAGAGAGAGAGAGAGAGAGAGAGAGAGAGAGAGAGAGAGAGGGATGACTTAAAGATTAAAGATAAAGCCTGTTCAAATACAAAGACCCTGAAGTGGCGAGAGAGAGAGAGAGAGAGAGAGAGAAAGTTAACGATTCCAGATGGAGGCCGTTTAAGTACAAAAGTGCTGGAATTAACTATAGCATGTGAGAGAGAGAGAGAGAGAGAGAGAGAGAGAGAGAGAGAGAGAGAGAGAGAGAGAGAGAGAGAAATATTTTGTTGGAGACAGCACAAAAAGGCACTAACTTTAGGAAAAAACCTAAAATTTCGATAATATCAAATTTAGAGAGAGAGAGAGTAAACGTTCAGGCATCTAGGACTCTATTTCCACCAAGATCTAAGATACTCTATTGAACACAGCTTTATTTTCTTCGAGAGATAGGGCAGAACAAATAACTCATTTTACGGGTATTATTTTAAAAGTTTTATGGCCGACCGGTAGCCCCCCCGGGGTAGAGAAAACCCTGCTTATTATAACCCGAGAGAGAGAGAGAGAGAGAGAGAGAGAGAGAGAGAGAGAGAGAGAGAGAGAGAGAGAGAGAGAGAGAGCGCATAACGGTGAAGACACGATTAGAGAACGATGAAAGGAGTTTGAAAGGGGCCGATTATGCCAACAATAAAATACCCCATACACCCATTGGTACCCACCATATAATTAGTGACACCGTTCTTAGTATTGACTGTTGATAGAAATAAAAAAAAAAAAAGAAACGCAAAAGAAACTTCCCAACCCACGATCGCCATCGCCCGGGGGCATACCTTCCTGATCTAATTAAGATGTTCCTTAACTTCACACAAGAGATGTACATAATACCCGCTTCTTTCTCTGCCAACAGGATCAGAAGGTTGTGGGTGGGGGGTAGGGGGGCTTAGGTGGCTGGGGATTCTGGGAGGGGTCGTCTGCTGGAATGGGGAAACAAACAGGTCGGTTTGGTCGAGTGGGGCATCGGGTATTTGGTCAACATGACCAGCAATGGGGCCACATCATCTCATAAGGTATTGCTGCTGTTTGCGGGTGAGAATGATATATGTGCCAGTACCCCAGTACCCAGATAACCCATGGGGAGGAGGAGGAGGAGGAGGAGGAGGAGGAGGAGGAGGAGAGAGGGAGGAAAAAGGTGCAGTATCAGAATAGGGAGTGAGGATTTGGATGAGGAGGGGGCTATCAATAGGCGCCGCTCGTCCTTCAACATTGCAAGACTGTGCCGATGTTGTAATGCTGTCACCTGCAACCATTATCAACATCGCTCAACCCATTTTGCACTACCATTAACATATTTACCTGCCACATTCGTCTACATCCACCACGGCCAGAGCTACTAACTCCCCTCTCCCCTCCCCTCCCCTCCCCATTACCTCGACAACGGTGGTGGAGGAAGCCAGGGAAGGGGTCCCCATCTCTTCCCCTAAACCCAATCTAAACACAGTGGCGACCTCATCTTCCTAGGGGGGATATATATATATATATATATATATATATATATATATATATATATATATATATATATATATATATATATATATATAGAATTCTTTACTTTAAGGCAACAAAATTATCAACACGTTAGGATTGAAATACAGTACATATCGAATCTCGAATACCGCTACCGTCTGTATGTAGGCGTCGAGTTTGTGCTGGGAAATTTTCAGTTTCATCCCAGTTTAATTATAATATATATCTTAACAGCTTCTTGAAAGATAACACTTTGCTCAAAATGTTTTGGAATAAAAAAAAAACCTTTTGTTTTTTTCACTGAAAATTAAATGAGAATATACGAAGCGAAAAACAATAATCAGTAAACAACTGTATTAGAACGATCAAACTTAAAATAACTTTTTACATTCAGCCGAATGACCTTTTGTTTCTGAACAACAGAAAATAACGGCAATTAATAATGGAATGTTACCCTGGAAACGGGCCATTCACGTCAGATCGACGACAACTCTGAAAAATAAAGAGAAAACAAAAACAGAACGAAGACAGTGCCCTTTGATTTTCTTGAAAATCCCTTCAGAAAATCTTGGAGCGACAAAACTCTTATTTTTCCCTCGGTGGGAAAAAGCTCTCTCGCTCTGATGAAAACGACGAATTCGACGATGATGATGATGAGGAAAACATAATAATAATAATAATAATAATAATAATAATAATAATAATAATAATAATAATAATAATAATAGTGTCTGCTACACATATTGTCAACATTGTGATACCCTACCAGATGACGCCACAGAAATGCTGCTCGTTCAGACAAGAGTTGGTTTAAGAAGCTTAATTGTACAGTGCAACGTCTAAAAAACTGGGCAGTTTTTCACAAATATTCTGCATGAGTACAGACAGCATCAATTAGTTCTTGTAGGACTGATACCCACGTATCCATTACGGGCTGTTCTGGAAACAAGAGTCCGTGCTGGCATGCAGCCTGCTCAGTGTAACAGCAATAAGCAAGCATCTCTTACTGAGAACCAGTATCAATATCTAGCACTAGCACTGATAAACAAATTCAGCATTCGGCACTTAGCAATGACTGTTAATACCACCAACAAGTCTTGGAACACATTATCATCACCAGCACCAGAGATCCTGGTAAAAACATCAGCAAAGGTCCTGGTACAAATATCACTACCAGCACCACGGGTCCTGGTACAAACATCAACACCAGCACCACGCAGTAGCACACACACATACACACACACAGCATTAAGCAATAAGAACTAACTCCAGCACAATGTCTACTAACAGCAGCACAGGTCCTGGTACAAAAATCGACACCAGCAGCACAGGTCCTGGTAAAAACATCCACAGCAGCAGCACAAATCCTGGTATAGACATCAACACTAGCAGCACAGGTCCTCGCACAAACATCAACACTAGCAGCACAGGTCCTCGCACAAACATCAACACCAGCAGCACAGGTCCTGGTACAACCATCAACACTAGCAGCACAGGTCCCGAAACAAACATCAACACCAGCACCACAGGCCCATGTACAACCATCAACACCAGCAGCACAGGTCCTGGTGCAAACATCAACACCAGCACCACAGGCCCCTGTACAACCATCAACACCAGCAGCACAGGTCCTGGTGCAAACATCAACACCAGCACCAAAGGTCCTGTTACCACCATCAACACTAGCAACACACGTCCTGGTACAAACATCAACACCAGCAGCACAAGTCCTGGTACAAACATCAACACCAGCACCATGCAGTACAGCGCAAACACCAAGTACCCAGCACTGGGAACAAAATTCAGCAAAGTCTCATGTGAATTCCTCCCGAATCACTGAACCCAAGACGCATTAATTCCTTACCATGGATACGTCACTGGGGGATGTGAAATCGTCATGAAGATTCCACGTTTTTTATTCATTGCTTTTTTCTTTTGGCACGTTCGCCGGTTGAAAAGAAATGAGCAAGGGATGCTGGATTAAGAAGAGTAGACGAACAAGTTAGAGGAATGGAATTGCTGGGAAGCTTGAGAGTAAGGAACGAAAAAAAAATTTATTTTTTTATTATTAATATTAGTTACTTTCGTACCGCGTCAATATCTTTCTCCTAAAACGTCACAGACTCAGCCAGTGCGGATTTTACGATCCGTTCTCCCCCTTTTCATTTCCTTCCTCCTCCTTCAGCTTAGTTTGTGTAGCACCTCTGTCTACAGGAGGCCGATTTGATGATATACACAATAGCTTCTTCCTCAGTAAGGATTCAACGTTGGTCTGCTGCGCTTCCTGTTCAGATTCAAATGCCTGTTTTCTTTTCTTTTTCGGAGACAAGAAACAGCAATTTTGCTTGACAAGATCTGGACGAGACGCTGCTAGTGTTTCCAGTTTGAGAGAAACGAGAATTTTCTCTAGACAAAAAAAAAAAAATAATAATTTAAGGGAAGATACGACGACGTACTTTGCATTACCCTCTGATTATGACAACACCTGTCATAGCAGCTGTACCAGACGTGGTTATATTACAAATAAGAATATATTTCAAAATCTAAAACTCATAATAAACGTCTGTACGTTAAATTTAAAAAACTGACACTCAACAGTTCTTTTGTTATTGATATGTAATGACTGAAGAGGGGGCAACTTTGTTTTGAAATGATTTAGACATACATATAAAAAAATACCCTTTTGATTTAGCTGGTAAATATTGACATATATTGTATTAAACAATTAATTTAGTTTTACACTCAATTAAAAAAAATCGACAACTCTTCAATTATTTCTCAACCTGGGAATAAACTTGAAACGTTTATATCTGCAAACTC
>NC_089781.1:25765380-25767880 GCF_040412425.1 Macrobrachium rosenbergii
ATACTTATATATATTTTATATATATATTTATATACATATATATTTATATATATATATATATATATATTTTTATATATATTATATATGTATATATTAAGTATTTTCTTTTTACTTATGACGAATATTTGAAATTATTATTATTCATAACCCAAAGCTAGTATATTCATGAATTGTGGTGTGCTGAAGTGAAGCATATTTTTTTTTTTAAATCATCATTAATAAGCTATTTATGATACGTGCATATTCTGCCATATTATTGCGAAGTACAGTATGTTTTTGATATTTATGTTCATATGTACGTTTATGCTCTACCGAAGTGTAATGAATTATCTTGTTAATATTGTTTTTTTATTTAATGTGCTTGTATACCGAAAATCTACCTTAAGTTAGCGAAGCATATTTTTACTTTTTTTTTTTTTTTGTTCTCTGTAAAAGAAAACTATTGTGCCGGCTTTGTCTGTCCGTCCGCCCTCACATCTTAAAAACTGCGGAGGCTAGAGGGCTGCAAATTGGTATGTTGATCATCCACCCTCCAGTCATCAAACAGACCAAACTGCAGCCCCAGTAGTTTTTATTTTATTTAAGGTAAAAGTTAGCCATAATCGTTCTTCTGGTAACGATATAGGACAGGCCACCACCGGCCCGTGGTTAAAGCTTCATGGGCGTCGGTTCATACAGCATTATACCGAGACCCCAGAAAGATGGGTCTGTTTTCGGTGGCCTTGATTAGACGCAGTAGCGGCTGTACAGAAAACTCGACTGCGCCGAAGAAACTTCGGCGCATTTTTCACTTCTTTTTATTCATCACCAATCTGCTGGTATACGTGTATATTGTGCTACAGTGTAGTGAATTATATTATATATTTTAATATGTTTTTTACTCGTGTCCAATGTGCTAGTATCCATTTAGTCAGCCACAGTGTAGCGAAGGGACATTCTCAGTATTATTTTCCATTCGACCCAAGAACGAGTCCCTCCGTATCCTCTGAAGTCGCAGCGAAACGTTAATGGAAACGAGATAGGGACGACCAAGCTGAGCTCCCCTCCTGAGCTCCGTAAGCTTAGTAATCAGCTTAAAATGACAAAACTTCTTTTCTCGACTCAGCTTAAGGGGAAACATTCGATGGAGTTTCGGCTGGCGGAAGATGGCGGACGTTTTGACGGATGTGGGTTTCTGCTCAGCACTTTTCTATATATTCGGCTTGTATTTATATTTTTATTGATGGCTGGTCTACTTTAGTTTGGTTCTCGTTTCTTCCATGTTCTTTTTGTTTTTTTTTTATTTTTTTTACTTGTTTAATTTTTGGTTTTCGTTTGTTCCATGTTCTTTTTGTTTTTAATTTTTTTTTTACTTGTTTAATTTTTGGCTTTCGTTTGTTCCATGTTCTTTTTGTTTTTAATTTTTTTTTACTTGTTTAATTTTTGGCTTTCGTTTGTTCCATGTTCTTTTTGTTTTTAATTTTTTTTTACTTGTTTAATTTTTGGCTTTCGTGTGTTCCATGTTCTTTTTGTTTTTAATTTTTTTTTTTACTTGTTTAATTTTTGGAGAGCTACATCACTTAGTGTCAGAATCTGAAATATAGAAAAGTGAAGAATATATCAACATTTTTATTATTTGTAACAAATGTATGCATGTATATATATATATATATATATATATATATATATATATATATATATATACTGTATATATATATATATATATATATATATATATATATATATATATATATATATATATATATATATATATATATATATATATATATATATATATATATATATATATATATATATATATATATATATATATACATACATATACAGAAGTAAAGAAAGCGAGCACTGTCACAGAAAAGGAATGTAAACGCTTCTTCCCGAAACACTTTTCACAAAAAAAAAAAAAAAAAAAAAAAAAAAAAAGAATGAATTTTGAATGGCAAGCGATCCTACCTAAATGTCAAAAGCAAACGCAAGACAGTCAAACCCTTAAAAGCTTCAATTCTTATTTGATCTGACATTTTACAAAAGGAGCGGAGAATGCATCGGAAAACTGCATAACAAAAATAGAAAAATCTATCTGGACGAAAATGCACCGGGCTACACCCAAATTTATGTGGCCGCTCTTGGAATAGAGAAAATAGGAACACGGCGGAGAGAGAGAGAGAGAGAGAGAGAGAGAGAGAGAGAGAGAGAGAGAGAGAGAATGTCGGAATATCAATCAATAAGCCGGGCAATTTTTTCAACTTCAGACGAATATCAGCCGTACAGAGGGAAAGTCTGAGTGACGTACAACGACCTCATACCACAATTTGGCGTCGCAATACTGATGGTCATCGATGTTTCCTTTTAAAATCCCAAGTGGCTACCGGAACCTACAACAAAACCACGAAGTCTGGGGGGAGCATTGCAACGTTTACTGTCCTTTGTTATGAAATACAATGGCTGCTACCCATAACAGGTTTGGAACTGAGGCTAGAGGGCTGCAACTTGGTGTGTT
>NC_089781.1:25772880-25775380 GCF_040412425.1 Macrobrachium rosenbergii
TCACGAACAACCGCACACAAACTTGAGCACTAAACTGCCGAAATGATAAAGGAATGAAAAAAAATCAATAACCGACACATTCTGACAGGCAGTTGATAAATGATTCGATTTCCGAAGCTCCATTCGGCGAAGGACTGATGACAACTCTGATGCACTTCTCCGAATCGTCCAAGGTGGGGATAGGGGGGAGGGAGGGAGGGAGGGGAACTTTGGGAAGGGAACTAAGGTGGAGATAGGGGTAGGGGAACTTTGGGAAGGGAACTAAGGTGGAGACAGGGGGGAGGGAAACTTTGGGAAGGGAACTAAGGTGGAGACAGGGGGGAAGGGAGCTTTGGGAAGGGAACTAAGGGAGAAGGGGAGAAAGCGAGGGAGGTATGGGGTACCTGTATTGAATTTGGCCGAATAGGGTAGGGGGGATGGATAGTTAAGGGAACTAAGGGGTGAGGGTTGTTGCTGAATTTGCCGTATGGAGTAAGGGGACGGATAATAGGGGAAGGAAACTAAGGGGGTTTTCCTGGAGGGGAAGGGGAGGGAGGTATGGAGGGCTATGTTGAATTTGGCCTTAGAGAGTAGGGGATGGATAACAGGGTAAGGGAACTAAGGGGGTATTTCTTAGGGGAAGGGAGATAAGGAGGGTTTAGGGAGGTCTTAGAGAGCAGGGAGGGGTGGATAATAGGGTTGTCGATTTACACGGCTGGGGAGCGCGGGTGATGGGGAATTAGACAGGGGTAGGGGAGGATCAGATGTTAACAGCATATTTAGTTTTATGTTTTGCAGCGAAAACTTGTATAATTGTAATGGTTACGGTTCTGGTTGAATGATTATCATACGATTTTCGTTTAATTACTGCATTTAAAATTATATATATACTAAATGATTTCAAATGTTCTAGTTTAAATGTTTTTTTGATTCCAAGATTTATACGTATGTGCATTTTGACCTCTAGTTGGACCATATTCAAGCACTTGTAATTTTCATATAACAGTGTATGTTGTGGTCAGTAAACTTCCATCTATCTATCTATCTATCTATCTATCTATCTATTTATCCATGGATGAGGTGAGGGGCAGGGTGGGGGAGGGGGAGATTTCGGGAAAGGAGGAATTGGGCAACAGAGGGCACTGCACGTCACTCGCCATCATCAATAATAATAAATCATGGGGCGAGAGCAAGCGGTGAGGCGAACATGTCTCGTGTCACTCTAAGATTTGATTTATCCATATTGAGAAATGTTTTTTTTTTCTATGGACGGCGACACTGATAACCCCCCTTGAACTCTCTCTCTCTCTCTCTCTCTCTCTCTCTCTCTCTCTCTCTTGTTCTTGGGAGGGACGTAGCCGACTCGAAAATGCCTTCTCGTTTTACTAGATCATAAATATATATATATATATATATATATATATATATATATATATATATATATATATATATATAAATATACATACGTATATATATATATATATATATATATATATATATATATATATATATATATATATATATATATATATATATATATATATATATATATATATATATATATATATATATATATATATATATATATATATGTATGTGTGTGAAACAGTTAATGAGACTTCACAGCAACGATTACGTTAACAAGAATAAAAATAAACCCATAAACATTTCTGCTGGGCTATTCGAGTAACTGAAACGTGTTTTCTTCAGAGTAAATATCCCTCTGTTTAGGGTAACAGCTGAGAATTTGCAATAATAATACTTCACGAATAAGCATGCCAATATTCTCTGCACGTACGGCATTCGTGACCTGATTATTAACAGTCAAATTGTCAAAATTTCACTTTATGTTTAGATGATGATATCAACGAAACCTGGCATAAAGTATCGAGGAACCTTATCAAGAAATTGTGAAGAGTGTTGTCAAATGAGAGCACGATTATGATCTCGTTTTTGTTAGCATATTTTCTTCGAAAGTCCACTATTATTATTATTATTATTATTATTATTATTATTATTATTATTATTATTATTATTATTATTATTATTATTATTATTATTATTATTCAGAAGATAAACCCTCCTCGTATGGAACAAGCCCACCAAAGGAGCCAGTGACTAGAACTTCAACCTTCCAAAGTATATGGTATTCATTAGTAAGTAGGAGAAGGTAAGGGGAGATACAAAAAATAAAGATCTCACTTATCAAAAGAAAAAGCAAATTATTAAAGAGATAAAAATGTATTAAAATATAAGAACAGCATTAGGACAGAAATGCATTGGGCAACTTTTATTCAACATTTGGAAGTTCCAATTGCACGACATTGCACTGAGCAGAGTCTCTGTGTTGTCCCCAACGCCAATACAGGTAGAGAAACAATAACACATGTTTGTATTACTATGAAAACTTAAAAAGAGTTATGTAGCACAAACCTCGACAGAGAGATTTTGAAATATGGCGGAACAATGATCCGTGTGACAAAGGTTTATTGACGGAGGGCTTTACTCGCATTCTGTTCCA
>NC_089781.1:25780380-25785380 GCF_040412425.1 Macrobrachium rosenbergii
GGTATGCCTTGCTTGTAAATCAAATGCAAATGAAAGCTCTATAATCTTGGGTCCAGATGGTCCGTAGAGGTACGCATTTAGTCAGGGGCGCATCAAAAAGCGTATCAGTAATCTTGAGTTGCTTTGCGAAAGCAGATGGGGGATAAACAACTAAATGCTCTCTGTATCTATAAGGGAATAAAAAGCAGGTGGTGCTTGTACTTGGGGTGGGGGAAGGGGTGGGGAGGAACAGAGTGGGCGTAACCCAGTAGGAAGAGAGTCCGGCCTAATATAATTATAATAATAGTGATAATAATGGCTGACTACGGGAGAGCTACAGGAGACTGAAGGCAAGTTGATGGAGGCACAAGACCAAGAACTACATTCAACAAAAGTTCAAAATAAAATATATGGCCAAATATCAACATTATCCACTTGGCGCAAGGGCAAAGCGAATGTCAAGACTATCAGTCACATAAGTGGAGGCCCAGCGCTCATGGAAGACGTCACTAGAAGACACAAATAAATAGAACAATTTAAAATGTAGGAATCTCTGAAAGTGCAATTAGGGACAGAAAATACAATCTACACCGGAAGCGGAAGTAACCACTGAATACTACCTCTTTCTATAACTGCCACCCCCCCCCCAAAAAAAAAATAGGAAAAAACTTCAGGTAAGTCATTTTGATGATGTAATTGTATCATACAGTTTAGGCTTCGTTCCTTCTTCTAATAAGCAATGCTTAACAAAAAGCAAAGACAAGCCTTTTCATTATGTCGCTTGAATTTTCTTCGTAGGAGTGACAGTAGCAGGCTTCTGTTATCTACAATTTTCCAATGTGATTATCGCACTTGCATGCATACATGCACACACAAGCACACACACACACACACACACACACACACACACACACACACATATATATATATATATATATATATATATATATATATATATATATATATATATATATACCAAATAAAAAAGGAGCCCATAGAAATGCCAAAATGTGGAAAATAAAGGCTGTATTTCAGGAAATTTGCCTGAGGAGAGAGACAGTTTGGTCTCTGAAATATAGCTTTGATTTTCCACATTTTTGGCGTTTCTATGGGCTCCCTTATATTTGATGGAATTCTGTTTTAACAGAAAATATTTCACAGTCACACACACACACACACACACACACACATATATATATATATATATATATATATATATATATATATATATATATATATATATAAGTATATAGTGTATTTCTATACCAATATCTTTGCGAGTATATATCTATATTGCGAAAGCAAACATGACGACCAAGATAATCAAGCAAGGGAGCCTGATGACAAAATTTTTTTTTACAATGCTTGCAATACTGAAAAAGATATTGTAAATTAAAACGTAAACGAAGAAAACCTTTTGAGATAAAGAATAATCAGAACGAATTCGAGATAAAAAAAAAAAATAAAAAAAAAGTTAACCACACACACATTAATATGCGGTATTCTGAGTAATTTGTGAACGTGGAAAAATTCCCGCCTACGCTGGAGAAATGAAAGCAAGGCAATCCTCTCTCATGGAACAAGTTGAAATTATCTGTCTGCAGAGAAAGATATGTGAAGAGCTAGTCAAAAATAGCCGAAGTTTCTTCGGCGCAATCCAGTTTTCTGTACAGCGTACAATGCTGTATGAAACTCTCAGCCACGGCCGGTTGGTAGCATGCGTTGTTGGCACCTATAGCGGTGCCAGACGCATGATTAAGGCTAACTTTAACCTTAGATAAAATTAAAGCTACTGAGGAGGCTAGAGGGCTGCAATTTGGTATGTTCGATGATTGGAGGGTGGATGATCAACATACCAATTTGCAGTCCTCTGGCCTCAGTAGATTTTACAGAAAATTATAAATGAGCATAAGGATGTTACGAGGGTAAACATATAAACTAAGAAAATGAAATAATGAAAGTTAAAAGTTAATATGAACAGGGACATAAAGCAAAGCAGTAGATTCGTCCAGGTAAATGGGATTTAAATATGATAAATATCACATAAAGACACAGAAGTAGGTCAGTGACAAGGAAGGCAGCGATATATAAACAACAGCGATATATAAACAACAGCGATACATAAACAACACTTATCATAATAATAAAAGTAGTATAGACACCAGCATATAATTAAAAAAAAAAAAAAAAAAAATTCAAGGTCTTCTTTCTGCTTTAGAAGACACGGCGGAATGCGCTCGGCTTAACAACCATCGCCGAGTCTAAATTTCCTTCCTCGTCCTCCGAACTTCCCGGAGGAAGTTTAACTCGAGGGAGAAACTTCTGGATTTCTAAGCAATTCGGCCCAGACAGTTCCAGGAGAATAACCCTATTTCTCCCCAGGGGATTTCTCTCTATTCTCTTTCATTTATTGGTATTCTTTTCCGTGGGAGCCTTGGCCCCCCTGGGTAAGTTCAGGGTCAATGGCTTTGTGGACTAGTGACGATAATTATACTGATGACAATAAACTGATGGCTATAAATGAAGTTGCGAATAATAATTATAATGCTAATAATCATTGGATAAGTACATTACTTAACTCAATCAGAAAATGGCCCGATTTCATGAATATATGGGGAGAAGAAATTAACGGTATTGAAACGGCTATGCGCATCTAATTCGAGCATATGCCGGAGTGAAAAGAGAGAGAGAGAGAGAGAGAGAGAGAGAGAGAGAGAGAGAGAGAGAGAGAGAGAGAGAGAGACGTTAACCTTTTCAATCGAAGGAGAAAGAGAGACAGATGTTAACGTTCTTAATCGAGAAAGCAGAAGTGACAGTTTGAGAGAGAGAGAGAGAGAGAGAGAGAGAGAGAGAGAGAGAGAGAGAGAGAGAGAGAGAGAGAGATTCGTGGGCACATCACTCATAAAAAGACAAAATAAAAACACAGAATATCTACATTAGCGAAACAAAATATAAAGGCAAAACTATGCAAATCCACAACAATAATTCCTATATAAGACCAGGCCACTATTAAAATTTAGGGTCCAAAATGGGATAAACTTTTAGCTACCGGTCCACCGGCCCTGAAGGGCCCCGCAGCTGTAGACGAGGAGGAGGAGGAGGAGGAGGAGGAGGAGGAGGAGGAGGAGGAGGAGGAGGAGGAGGAGGTGGAGGGGGAGGAGGTGGAGGAGGCAGAAGATCAGGTAAGTGGAAAAGGGCAGGCGTTGGGGGATGGGGGGGAATGGTACGGGAGAGTGCCCAGAGGTGGTGCGCTCCAAAGTAAACAATGGATTGCATCCGAGATAATAGGGAATAACTTATGAGGGCCCTTAGCGCGCTATATGAAGGGGGATGTTGAGGCGATGCACAACGTACGAGAGAGAGAGAGAGAGAGAGAGAGAGAGAGAGAGAGAGAGAGAGAGAGATTGCCCTGAGTTAGGAGGGCATTGCCAGAGGAACCCAGAGGAGATAACTTACGCCAGGCATTGGAAGACAAATTGGGTCGGATATGAAAAATGAGGAGGTCTGATCGCGTCGTGTTGATAAAGAAAGTTTTCAGACGGAGGGATTGATGTTTTTCTCCTCGGTCGAAGAAGAAAACCTGGAACTGCTCAGCAGGACTGAGAGAGTAGATGAGCACGTAAAAGTTTTATTTACTTGAGAGAGAGAGAGAGAGAGAGAGAGAGAGAGAGAGAGAGAGAGAGAGAGAGAGAACACATACCGGCAAGGAAATAGCCAATCGCTTAGCCGCCCATTAGCAAACTTCTCAGGGAAATAAATATCTATGTTTAAAATTGCACAACTGAATTTATGGATGGATGATTAACTAACTGAAATATAAATAACTTTGCCGCGCTAAAAGAAAAATAAAAGTAACTTGACAATAATAAAAGTTACATTACTCCCCAGAAGACAAAGAAACCACTTTGAAGCGAAAAAAAAGAGGGCATACTATCGATAACATTGGTAGTTTGAAAGTTATGTACAAGAGAGAGAGAGAGAGAGAGAGAGAGAGAGAGAGAGAGAGAGAGAGAGAGAGAGAGAGAGAATCATTTTCAAGCTATTCGGCTTTGCTACAAATTTACAGTCGATATTTTCCACAAGAGAGAGAGAGAGAGAGAGAGAGAGAGAGAGAGAGAGAGAGAGAGAGAGAGAGATCGTTTTTAAGCTATCCGGATTTTTCTACAAATTTACAGTCGATATTTTACACAAGGACAAAGAGAGAGAGAGAGAGAGAGAGAGAGAGAGAGAGAGAGAGAGAGAGAGAGAGAGAGGGGGGGAAGGAGGGGGTAGAGCGAAGGGCTTCACTAGTGTTTCTTAGTGAGGGTTCACAACGAGATAAAGTAGTGTTTACAGGATCACACTTGCCGCAAACAGATTGGAATTGCTCCCTCGTCCGGCACCTATTAATTGACCAATCACGGTCAACGGTGAGTCTACGGGCCCTGAAGAGGCCTCCATCGCAAGGCGTGAGGAACGCAACTCGGCCTAAGAGAGTGTACACGAAGGATAGACTATTCCCGGACATTTTATGTGGGCGGGGAAGTACATTTGTAATTACATTTTCTCTTATAAGAGTCTACAGTTCCCTAGGTTTCTTTACGAGGATGTACAGCTCAATGAGAGAAGTAAATAAGAAGAAAACTTCTGAGAATGATCCCTAATGACTGGCGAGGCAATGTATCAGATAGCTCTTTCCAGGAGTCGAATGCTCGCATCAGGTGGCCGGTCGGAGTTCCAGTGAGTGATTGCCAATTCTCCCTCTCCGTCTATACATACATTCGCCCGGCAGGACTGATCGCTCCGAGTTAAAACTCGCTCTGCGATCCACCGAAAACATTATTCATTTAAATAATAATCTCCGCAAAACCTTAAACACTAGCCAAAATAGGCTAACATTCCAAGAAACTTAGACTCTAGGCCTACCCAGGATGGCTCAGCCGCCACATGAGATGAGGACTCTTCCGCGCTGAAAAATTTCGGTCGCCGAATGAAGGCCAGTGAAAATTTTCCCCCCTACGATGTTATCGCCTGAGCACAGC
>NC_089781.1:25792880-25797880 GCF_040412425.1 Macrobrachium rosenbergii
TATATATATATATATATATATATATATATATATATATATATATATATATATATATATATATATATATATAGTTAATGCTCACTAAATTTCCGTCTGTAGTTCAGCAGCCATCTTATGAATGTCTCAAACCACAAAAAAAATCTCTCTTTTATGAGAAAAACCTTATTTAAAGAAGTTCTGTCTTTTTTCTTTATTCCTCCTCTCTTTCACATCTCTGATAATTATACTGATCATATATTACATAAAAAAATTCTTACAAACTCACCCCACCTCTCTCTCTCTCTCTCTCTCTCTCACACACACACACACACACACACACACATAAACGGCCGAGAAAATTATTGCTTTTTCTCAAAATATTCCCTATCGATGACGGAGGAGGATGTTATCCTGTACAAAACGAGGTCGGAAAATGGTTCCCATATCCTATTCAAGTCCTGGTACGGAAATGAAAAAAAGAGAGAGAGAGAGAGAGAGAGAGAGAGAGAGAGAGAGAGAGAGAGAGAGAGAGATGTGCACGGATTGTACACTTTTTCGTTCACCAGATGGGAGTGATGTACTCCCGTCTTGGAAGGAAATGATCTCACTGATGACTGTCAGAATTGAAACCGGTTGAGAGAGAGAGAGAGAGAGAGAGAGAGAGAGAGAGAGAGAGAGAGAGAGAGAGAGACTAAAGTAATCATGGAGCGAGTGACATCGAACGACAAAAAGTACTCCAGAGAGAGAGAGAGAGAGAGAGAGAGAGAGAGAGAGAGAGAGAGAGAGAGAGAGAGAGAGAGAGAGAGAGAAACGTGAAGAATGACAACAATAACAAATCTACACCGTCGATAACAGTAACATCCTGAATAACAGCAATACTAATAAAATGACTATTGATGTTACGGCTAATAACAATAGCAGAATTATCATTATATTCAAACCCCCCAAAAAAAAAAAATTTCATTATTAATTTTTTTTTGTCAAGATCAAAGTTCAGAGAAGTGTCGGAACATAAATAAGGTAACCAGACACTGTGAGAAACAATAATAATAATAATAATAATAATAATAATAATAATAATAATAATAATAATAATAATAAAATCTATTCGCCATTTAACCCGAATTCCATCGAAACTGTAGAGACGACATCCGATCTGGGCAAAAAAAAAAAAAAAAAAATTATTAAAAACATTTTTTTCGTCAAGGCCAAAGTCCAGAGAAGAATCGGAAAACAACGTAACCAGACACTGTGAAAAACAACAACAACAACAATAATAATAATAATAATAATAATAATAATAATAATAATAATAATAATAATAATAATAATAATAAAATCTATTCGCCATCTATCCGATCTGGGCAAAAAAAAAAAAAAAAATCTAACCGAAAGATTTAGGGGACCGAGAAATTGACGTCTTTTTTTTTTTTTTTTTTTTTTCTAACCCAGGGAACATCAAAGTTACCCGACCGGGCATCCGTAGGATCATCATCCGACGGAATCGTCATCATAATATTCATCACAAATCATCATAACTCCGACGTCATCATCTGGTTATCCAGAAATTTTGGGTGTTTTCGGAGAAATGACGAATGGGAGGGGAAAACAAATGACCGGAACGGCGGCCATATTTTGTTCATCCTGGACGAATTGAGAAAAGCAGCGGCTTCGTCGATGAATAAATTTAAAATTTAAGGATAATTCTACCTTAATGCATCATGTTTTATGTAAATAAACAGACACGCGTGTGTGTTGAATGGAACGTAAAGTTTTGGCCACGGGCCTAGCGGTGGGACCTACGAGGGCATTCAGTGCTCAAAGGAAAATTGGGAGTAGAAGGGTTTGAAAGGTGTAAGAGGAGGAAAACCTCAAAGCAGTTGCATTATGGAACAATTTTTGGGAGAGGATGGAAAGTTAGACGGAGGAAAGCGAATATTGACGGATGTATATATTATTATATATATATATATATATATATATATATATATATATATATATATATATATATATATATATATATATATATATATATATATATATATATATATATATATATATATATATATATATATATATATATATATATATATATATATATATATATATATATATATATATATATATATATATATATATATATATATATATATATATATATATATATATATATATATATATATATATATATATATATATATATATATATACATATATATATATATATATATATATATATATATATATATATATATATATATATGTATATATATATATATATATATATATATATATATATATATATATATATATATATATATATGTATATATATATATATATATATATATATATATATATATATATATATATATATATATATATATATATATATATATATATATATACTATATATAGGTGTATATATATATATATATATATATATATATATATATATATATATATATATATATATATATAAAAATATATATATATATATAATATATAAATATATATACATATATATACATATATATATATATATATATATATATATATATATATATATATACATATATATACATATACCGGTTGCGACTGAGGACAAGCAACCTCAAAAAAGTGTAAAAAAGTGAGAGACCTGAAGACAGAAATATAAGAAGGACAAAAAAATGATTTCATTCTTATCAGATCTAATGGAAGAGAGAGAGAGTGGAATGAGACTTTCATCGGTTTTGATTGAATATTAACGGAAAATTAAGACAGTGTAAAACAATTTTTTTTTTCCTCTTGCCTTTTACAGAAAAAAATTATAAAGAGAGAGAGAGAGCCCCCTTTTTTTATTTCCGATCTAATGGAATCTGTCAGTGGAATGAACTCTTTCATCTCGTCCTTTGATTAATAAGATATATATACGGAAAATATAAGAATGAAATTTAAATATTCTCCTCTGCTAAAGGATATGCGCTATTCGATTATACAGCGATTTCAGTGATATTCCAGGAATATATATATATATATATATATATATATATATATATATATATATATATATATATATATATATATATATATATATATGTATATATATATATATATATATATATATATATATATATATATATATATATATATATATATATATATATATATATATATATATATATATATAGATAGTATTACAGTATACACGAACGCACATATCTATATATGTATATATGCATGATTTCCCTTGCATCCCTACGTAGTGTTCATCATTAAAGGATGTGATTAAAGCACAATTATCTTACCTTAGTGATGAGAAGATCGAACAACGCTGACATTGGCCATATCTGCAAAGTATTAAAATATGAAATGAATAATTTGATTTTTTGTTCTTTCAACAATTGTCCTGAAATAAAGACTTGTGCTAGTCGTCAAGTGGTTGTGTTATGAGAGAGAGAGAGAGAGAGAGAGAGAGAGAGAGAGAGAGAGAGAGAGAGAGAGAGAAAACCAAGTCGGTTTCGAAAATCCTTCATCGCCTACTTAATGGTTTGCCCGTACCAAAATGAGAGAGAGAGAGAGAGAGAGAGAGAGAGAGAGAGAGAGAGAGAGAGAGAGAGAGAGAGAGAGAAGCTGGTTCCGAAAATCCAGGAAGCTAGCAAAGATACAATTCTTCAGTATTTCTCTCTCTCTCTCTCTCTCTCTCTCTCTCTCTCTCTCTCTCTCTCTCCCCAGTATCTTAGTACCGGCGTGCCATCCGCAGACAATAATGGAAATAAAATGTCTAAAAAAAAAAAAAACTCAGGTAAACATGAAGTAGAGAATATTGCAAAATAAAAACAAATAAAAATGGGCTAAGATAAAACTTCAATTTGAAAAAAAAAATTAAATGGGAAAAAATAAAGGAGAAAAGAAATTGGCCTAGAGCACTGTGAGGGTAGGCACTCTACTACATTATTCAAAATGCAAACTCCTTAATTTTTCTTCAGTTTCTGTGGTCGCATTTTCCACTTTTTTTTTAGCTATTATTTTCTGGATCGATTTCGTTATTCCTCACTAACTGATAAATAAGGGTTTTTGTTCAGTTCTTTTCTATTTACCCCGTTTATTGTATCTATTTTTAGTGAAAAATTCTGAATGATTATAGGTTTGGAACTAACAGTTGATGACCACAAAGAGTTTTTCACTAACTGCGTGAAATACAGGTTTAGTAATGACATACCTATCAATCAATCAATGAAAAACTCTTCGTGACTATTAGCTATTATCACTAGGCTTATTTCCAGTCATCCCCACTTAACCACTCATTTTTACCAAGTTATCCATAAAATTATCCGTTTTCACGCCGCATCTTTTAAAAACAAGGATCCATTTTCATTTAACTGTTCTTGCACCCATCCGTTTTCATTCAGGAGTTTCAGGGCAATCATCTAAAAGCTTGAAAATTATTGTCCACTTTCGTACCAGGACGCTTTGGAGTGGGGTGGGGTGCGGCGGAGGGGGTGGGGTGAGGAACCCAGCGCAATTCAGTGCCGGTCCCAAGCCCGGGCAAACAGGGAGGGTTGCAGTCAGGAAGGGCATTATGGTATAATCTGTTTAAAGACAGGAACAACTGGAGAAGGCTCATTAACAATAGCAATAAATTTAAAACAGAAAACAACTGGAGAAGGCTCATTAAAAACAGCAATAAATTTAAAACAGAAAACAACTGGAGAAGGCTCATTAAAAACAGCAATAAATTTAACAGAAAACAACTGGAGAAGGCTCATTAAAAACAGCAATAAATTTAAAACAGAAAACAACTGGAGAAGGCTCATTAAAAACAGCACTAAATTTAAAACAGAAAACAACTGGAGAAGGCTCATTAAAAACAGCAACTAAATTTAAATAGAAAACAACTGGAGAAGGCTCATTAAAAACAGCAATAAATTTAATAGAAAACAACTAAGGCTTTAAAAACAGCACTAAATTTAAAACAAAACAACTGGAGAAGGCTCATTAAAACAGCAATAAATAAAGGCTCATTAAAAACAGCAATAAA
>NC_089781.1:25802880-25810380 GCF_040412425.1 Macrobrachium rosenbergii
TTAACTTCAAATAATATAAAAACTACTGAGGCTAGAGGGCTGCAATTCGGTATATTTGATGATTGGAGGGTGGATGATCAGCATATCAATTTGCAGCCCTCTAGCCTTGGTAGTTTTTAAGATCTGAGGGCGGACAGAAAACTTTGAGCCTGTTTCTTCTAACCGTTCATAAACTCGGAATGGTTGTCTAATCAAAGTATATTCCAAGTTATTCTTCCAACTTCACTGAAGTAAACAAAAAACCTAAGGAGGTAAAGAGAGAAAATGAAGTGTAATAGAAACTACCACAGGCTACTTTAGGATCAGAAGCCCGAGCTGGCGTATGCCAGCTCAACCTAAGACAGAGGTTCTTAACCTGGGGGCCGCGCCCTCTGGGAAGACGGGGTGGCGCGACCCTAGAAAAAATTAAAAATTCTATAATTACATCTAACGTCTGGGGCCATACCGCGCAATGACTTCTCGGCTGGGATGGCGTTAGGTCTGGTATGATACATGAAACATACGTACCGGGGTCTAAGCGATGTCAGGCAGGGCAGCCGATCGAGACCACTAGAGCCAAAATCAAAAAGTCCTTCAAAAAGGCATTTTACCCCATACAAAATGGGAATAAAAAAGCACGTTAAAAGAAAAAGAAGAAGAAGAAGAAGATTCGTTATTCTCTTAACAAGAGTTGCTAAGCAGCAGTGCCAAGTATCTCACTAATTCATTCCCAAAAGAATAAAAACACCCCTTCTCTTTCTCTTTTCTTTTATTTTCCTTTAAATCTGGGACGGGCGGGGTTTGGAGGAAAGGACCAACTCTTAGAGGGGCGTGGTAATAAAAAGGTCAAGAACCACTAACAAAACAGTGAGGGAGACAAGCTGCAGACCAGTTCACGCCGTGACGTCATAGGAGACCGTCTGACAAGACTATGGAACAATTTACTGGTGAGAGTGTCCTTGAGATCAGATCACTATGAAGGGTTGTTTGTGTTTTATTATTTCTCAGAAGATTAAACTTTATTCATATGGAACAAAGCCTATGCAGGGGCCCCTGATAATCAAGCTCCCAAAGAAGAGTATGTTAGTTTTAAATAAATTACAGAAGATACATAAAAGAAGATAAATACATCAGTACAAGGTGGACTGTTTTAGGGTAATATCGCCCCGCATCTTCGCTTGAACTTTTGAGGTTCTATTTCGCAACATCCTTTGAATAAAAGTGAGCGGGGAGAGAGAGAGAGAGAGAGAGAGAGAGAGAGAGAGAGAGAGAGAGAGAGAGAGAGAGAGAGAGAGAGAGAGAGAGGAGAAATTAATGAATACAGGAAGTACAAAAAGACTAATTCAATAACGATAGAGAGAGAGAGAGAGAGAGAAGAGAGAGAGAGAGAGAGAGAGAGAGAGAGAGAGAGAGAGAGAGAGGAGAAATTAATGAATACAGGAAGTACACAAAAGATTAATTCAATAACAGTAATGTTTGTGGGAGAGAGAGAGAGAGAGAGAGAGAGAGAGAGAGAGAGAGAGAGAGAGAGAGAGAGAGAGAGAGAGAGAGAGTGTCCTCAACATTAACACCAGAGAAGACTATACTTCACGGGGTATAATGAGCAAAAAGGACATCAATTGAGAATATACCATCACCAGATCTAACCTCGAATCCTTCGAGATAAAACTCAAAACAAGAAATTAACCATTGCAGTCAGATCGATAATACTGACAAGAACCTTAGGATACCGATCAACTGATTCCCGCCCACCCCAACCCCAAAACCCGTCCCCATAACCCTACAGTACATACCATAATGAGACATATTTTCAAATAAATCCTTTTAGTGCACTTTATCAACACAGACTCGTCTTTTCTCGTGGCAGACAAACAGTCGCGGTGGAAAGCATCGCCCCTGCTCAACCTCGCTGCCGGAGGTAATAAAATAACGGTAATTATTTCCCTGCAACTTATTAACGGTACGAAACAGACAAACTGCTCGAAAAACACAACCTAAGGGAATTATGGTAATTTACAGGTGTAGTGGGGAAGAGGGGGAACAACGTCCAGGATACGGGACGGGAATTACCCCTGGGGGGGAGCTGAGGGGGGGGGATTAAAGTTGCAGTAATGAATTCCAGGCTTTGTGCTGGGAAAATAAATTACTGGGAAATTCCTTAAGTGAAAAGGATGTTGGAATGTCTTATAAGAACAAAAAATATATTATTATTATTATTATTATTATTATTATTATTATTATTATTATTATTATTATTATTATTATTATTATTATTATTATTACAAAATACTCATAGTAGCATGAGTCTTGAAATGGAGAAACAAATCCGCAGTTATGTATATGTACATATATTTAAAGATAAATCTGTACAGATAGCTGTAAGTACAGTTTCATCGTTGAATATATGTACATATACATAACTGTGGATTTGTTTCTCCACTATTATTATTATTATTATTATTATTATTATTATTATTATTATTATTATTATTATTATTATTATTACAGGTTTTGTTAAATAAAATGGCAGTGTCAACAGCATTTATTTTAAATAGTAAGCGCTCAATTCGTCTTAACAATTAATAAGACGAATTGAGCGCTTACTATATAAAATAGACGCTGCTGAAACTGCCATATTATTTAACAAAACCTGTATTAAAGAAGGTCTTTTTTCTATTATTATTATTATTATTATTATTATTATTATTATTATTATTATTATTATTATTATTATTAGTGAACGTATAATAATAATAATAATAATAATAATAATAATAATAATAATAATAATAATAATAATAATAATAATAATAATAATAATAAACCCCGTTTATCAAGCGATCTTTTCAGGCAAAATAATAACGAACCAAAATAAGGTCCACATGACTTTACAACCCAGTAAAAAAAAAAAAAAATTAAAAACCCAGAAAACAGGAAGGAAATAATTTATGTAATTAGTGAACTTTAAAAAAAAAAGCCCTCGTTATTAAAATAAATAGTGAGCGCGAATCGGACCAGCATAAGCAACATAATTTAAAGCGGCAATTAAAATTTTTTTTAATGAGGTTGACTCTCCGTGATAATTACTGCGGATGAATGATGCTATGCAATGCTGAATGGCGTTAATTTAACAATTACTGCTAATGATGGCAAGCAAATCATTACTAACCGACATCGGAAGACAAAAGAATAATCATGCATGTTGTAAATAATAATAATAATAAATAATATAATATAATATAATAATAATAATAATAATAATAATAATAATAATAATAATAATAATAATAATACACAACTGAAATGAAAAAAATAATAATAATAATAATAATTAATAATGATAACAATAATGATAATAATAAAATGAAATGTTAGTTTACTGAAAAGATTAGAAACTAATTTTTTTACAAATAATTTTTTCCGCATTAAAAAGCTTGTATGAACATAACTGTACGTAAACACACACACACACCACACACACACACGCAAGCACGTACAGACAGCAGCAATTAATTATTAAATTACTTAAGGAAAAGAAGCGAGAGTATTTTCTCAATCATTTAATCTTTAGATAAACAAAAACTACTTTCATTGTAATCAACATGAGATTTCATTCAAAAAAAGAAGTGGAAAAAAAAGTAATGGTCAGTACTTAAAATATGAACTCAACTTGAATTTCAGTAAAAAATGTTGGCCAAAGGCCAAGCGCTGGGACTCTTAGAGGTCATTCAACGCCGGAAGGGAAACTGGGAGCATTGTATAAAGGTTTGCAAGGTGTGACTGGAGGAAAGCCTCGCAGCTGCACTATAAAACAATTGCTAGTTGAGGGGTGGAAAATAAGGTCGAAAAAAGAGAATATGAACGGAAGTACAGTAAAAAGGAATGAAAGGGGTTGCACCTAGGGTCCTAAGGGATGCTGCAAAGACCCTTAAGTAATGTCTACACTATCCCTCCAACCAACACCCCAACCCCACACGGGGAAACGTGAATCGAGAGAGAGAGAGAGAGAAAAGTGAAAGTATTCAGCAATATATATGTGTGTTACATAAATATGTATATATATATTATATGTATCTATATATATTTTATATGTATATATATATATGTATATATATATATATATATATATATATATATATATATATATATATATATATATATATATATATATATATATATATATATATATATATATATATATATATATATATATATATATATATGGGTGTGTGTGTGTGAAAACGAATATGACAATCCCTCTGAATCAGTAAGAGAATCTTTTCACAAGAGAATTACTGACAATGCTCAAAGTGTGGTCATCTAAAACACGAAAAGAGATAAAAAAAAAAGAAGAAGAAAAACCTTCACAATAGGACCAGGAAGTCACCCAGTTCCCAGAGAGGCCGAACGAACACACAATAAACTAGAAGCAAATTCAGACAACACGAGGTAATATTTTATGATCGGTGACCGGAAGGTGACTTTGGATGTCCATCATCAAAGGATTCCCGAGAATGGCTTTAAATGAGTCTTCTCTCTCTCTCTCTCTCTCTCTCTCTTTACAAATAGAACTCTCTCTCTCTCTCTCTCTCTCTCTCTCTCTCTCTCTCTCTCTTTTACAAATAGAACTCTCTCTCTCTTTTACAAATAGAATAGCTTTAAATGAGTTTTTCTCTCTTCTCTCTTTTTACAAATAGAATAGCTTTAAATGAGTCTCTCTCTCTCTCTCTCTCTCTCTCTCTCTCTCTCTCTCTCTCTCTCTCTCTCTCGTTTTACAAATAAAATGGCTTTAAATGTTCTCTCTCTCTCTCTCTCTCTCTCTCTCTCTCTCTCTCTCTCTGTCTCTCTCTCTCTCTTGTTTTTACAAATAGAATGGCTTTAAATGAGCTTCCTCAATGGTGATGTACTTACCAATCAACAACTTATATCTTTTTGTTCACAGATTATGGCGTTTGTGTTTCTGACTATAAGCCTTTAATTTTGGAATTAAGTCTCTTCAAACTGGAACTATATTATATTACTAAAATGATAACAATAAACCACGCAGAAGTATTATCTACACAGTAATCGATAATCAAGCTGATGACGGATTAACATCAAATTTGCATCAAATATACATTTATAGTGAAAAAAAAAACATGAGAATATATTGAGTATTCAATGAAAACTAGCACATCAAAGTCATAATTATCTTATTTAGTAAAAAAATTCGTATTATATTCCTCCAATAATAATAATAATAATAATAATAATAATAATAATAATAATAATAATAATAATAATAATAATAGATTACATCCATGAGAATACATTGAGTATTCAATGAAAACTATGACATAAAGTCATAATATCCTTATTTAGTAAAAAAATTCTAAATCATATTCCTCTAATAATAATAATAATAATAATAATAATAATAATAATAATAATAATAATAATAATAATAATAATAATAATAATAATAAAGATTACATCCATGAGAATATATTGAGTACTCAATGAAAACTATGACATAAAAGCCATAATTACTTTATTTAGTAAAAAAATCATATTATATTCCTCCAAAATATAATAATAATAATAATAATAATAATAATAATAATAATAATAATAATAATAATAATAATAATAATAACAATAATAATAATAAAGATTACATCTACTGTAGTTAATTCCTGTACAAGGTCTGAATGTGTTTTTTTTTCAGGGCTACGACGAAAGGAGAGATACGTTTATCTTAACAGGGAAGGTTTTGAAATCATGAAAAATAAGGCCTAAAGACTTGAATAAGCTCAATAATTCTATGTTATCAGCCTAAATTGCAGTCAAAATGATCCCGCTGCAAGTGAATGTATGTCCAAAAATAATACTTTTTTCCGGTAGTTATAAATCTAATTATAAATCTACCTCCCAAAAATTTTCCATGACCATTTTTTTTAATTTGATATATTGTATATGCCAATTACAGGCCGCTCTATGAGCAAGAGCACGTGCCGGCATAAAGCCAGCTCAATCAACAACCTCCCAGAAACGAAAAATTTCAAATTTTTCTTTTACTTCAAATTCCCTGTGAAGGAATACCTGGTGTTCTTTTCTGACCCAGACCCGTTGGAAACAAGAAAGATACAGGAACAATATTTGAGAGTCTTCAACAGAGAGAAAACGAACCTCACAGAGGAAGAGAGAAAACAGGAATCAAAGGAAAACGGAAGACCAAAGAAAAATCCGAAGCTTTGCAGTGAGAAACAGAAGCAATCACTGAACCGTACAGTACGCTAGATGACTGACTGATTGATGCCTGTTGCCTGGCGTCGCCACGATGTGTAGGTTCCCAAGTTTATTTCACTTACGCAAAAGCGTTAAAATCCGACATCAGTAGCAGGAGAAAATGTCAGACTCACAAACCCAGTCATACAATCACTAATATTATAAAATTAAGCATAAAATGAATTGAATAAATAAAGATTACATATACTATTCCATATACAGCAAAGCCGATATAAAAACTGCATTTCCTGCTTTATTAAATATCAGATTAAAGACAATTCTATTTGAAATCCGATTAATATGTTTTTTAAAGTAACCAGTCTTAGAATAATATTCTGAAAGTTGAAAAATATAAACAAGAATAAGGTAAAACTTAATTATGCAAGATATAACAGAAACATGTAAAAAATGCGCTTTGTTTTCTGTACAGCGTATAATCAAAGCCATCGAAAATAGATTTATCTTTCGGTAGTCTCGGTATAATGCTGTATGAGCCGCGGCCCATGAATCTTTAACCACGGCCCGTCGTTGGCCTGTCGTATATCGCTGCCAGATTCGATTACAGCTACCTTTAACCTTAAATACAGTTAAAACTACTACGTCTAGAGGGCTGCAATTTGGTATGTTTGATGATTGGAGGGTGGATGATCAACATACCAATTTGCAGCCCTCTAGCCTCAGTAATTTTCAAGATCTGAGGACGGATAGATAAAGTGCGGACGGACAGAGCCGTGACAATAGTTTTCTTTGAAAGAAAACTAAAAGGTTTATATTTGATTCCAAAATAAGATAATTAAAGATAACAGAAGTTCAAATTTCCTGAAACATCGGCTCACATCGGATTGTCCTTCCTACAAAATAAATCATGCCCCGCCCGCCCCAAAAAAAAAAAAACACTGTTTTACCATAAATTATGCGACATGGAAAAGGTCAACAACCCCTGCATTGAATCGTGTCGTAAAAAAAAAAAAAAAAACTTTTATAATGAGCCATGTCATAAAAGATCATTTTTGCGTGAAATCAGATCATGAAAAAACATCCTAATTGAATAGTCAGTCAAACTATTGACCGTGAGGTGTTTGTATCAGAAGAAATAAAATCTCATCCTATGCAGAGGCACAGAGAGAGAGAGAGAGAGAGAGAGAGAGAGAGAGAGAGAGAGAGAGAGAGAGAGAGAGAGAGAGAGAGAGAGAGAATCAGCAGAAATAAAATCTCATTCTATACAGAGACAGACAAGGAGAGAGAGAGAGAGAG
>NC_089781.1:25815380-25820380 GCF_040412425.1 Macrobrachium rosenbergii
AGATGGGTATTTTAAAGATGGGTATCTTAAAGATGGGTACTTTAACAGATGGTTCTCGTTCAGTCTCTTTATAAAGAGTCGTTTGTCAAGAAATTTATATATTCTACGCAGTACAATAGCCAAATACTTTACCAAAGAATATGTCAATCTGATAATGTGATATAAATTCATTATGCATTATGTGAACTTCGATTTTTGTATATGACTGTAAACATATTATACCAATAAAATAAAAAAAAATATTCAGACCAGGCCAAACCATGAAAAAAAAAAAGGAAAATTATTTTAAGTCTAAACGGACGCAAAAACAATATCAATGCAAACGAAAATTATACAATAAATAAAAAAGTAAAAAATGCGCCTAAATTTCTTCGGCGCAATCGAGTTTTCTGTAGAGCGTATAATCAAGGCCACCGAAAATAGATCTATATTTCGGTGGCCTCGGTATAATGCTGAATGAGCCGCAGCCCAGAAACTTTAACCAAGGCCCGGTGGTGGCCAGTCCTATACAGTGTCCAGAGGCAATATTATGGCTAACTTTAACCTTAAATAAAATAAAAGCTACTGAGGCAAGAGGGCTGCAATTTGGTATGTTTGATGATTGGGGGGTGGCTGATCAACATACCAATTTGCAGCCCTCTAGCCTCAGTAGGGTTTTGGAAGGTGGATAATCAAAATACCAATTTGCAGCCCTCTAGCCTCAGTAGTTTTCAAGATCTGAAGGCGGGCAGAAAAAGTGCGGACGGACAGACAAATCCGGCACAATAGTTTTCTTTTACAGAAAACTAAAAAAAACAAGAATTATTTAGACCAGGCCCGACACAAAAAAGAAAGGGGAGAGAGAGAGAGAGAGAGAGAGAGAGAGAGAGAGAGAGAAGCGGTAACAGCAATACACGCGAAATGAGTAGGTCTCAGAGCTAAGAAGCGGTAACGTCTCGGCGATAGCTGAACAAACGCCCAAACGAACCTTCGAATGTTGACTCGGAACAGCAGCGCGTATGTACGTTTCAAAACGTGCGTAGGCAACCTATTGATATCTGGAAAAGTAAAGCCGATTTCAGCAAATATATATTTCCCACGCATGACGGCGTTTCTCTCCGTTCGCGAAAGTTTCCTGACTAGAAAAGAGAAAGAGAGTGATTTTAAAGAGCTGTTGACAAAGGTCTGTATTGTTTCATTAAGTACAACAACAAAAACAATACCATTATAACATCGCCACCCCCACCACCGGAAAAACAACGACAAAAACAACTATTTATGATATATTAATAATATGTTGGAGCTGGAATATAAGATTTTGGCCAAAGCACAGGTGCTGGGACCTATGGGGTCATTCAGCGCTGAAAGGGAAATTCAGAGTGGAAAAGTTTGAAAGGTGTAACAGGAGGAAAACCTCAAAGCAGTTGCACTATGGAACAACTGTTAGGAATGTGTGGGAAGTAAGTTGGAAGGACGAGAATGTGAACGGAGGTACAGTAAAAGGAATGAAAGGGGTTTGCAGCTAGGGGACGAAGCCACGCTTCAAAGAACCTTAAGTAATGCCTACAGTGCACAACATGAGGTGCACTGACGGCACTAACCCCACTAAGGGCTATCTTATGAAGAAGAGGAACTGTCAATAATTATATTTATTATAGTAAGGCCATAAACATTCTATTATCTTTTTACACTAAATTCCTCTTCTTAAATACATAATTATTCTCGTATTTAATGGTAAATTAAGGGGAGAGTACTGCACAAACATCTTAGCAAAGTTGGAAAAAGTAACTCATTTGTAAGCTTGTATTTTAATGCAAGACCACCAAAGTCCTACATGAAACGCCATGGGGTGGGGGAGGGGGAAGAGGGGGGGGGGGCGTTTGGACGACTTCAGTCGCAGCCCCCGATGACTAGTTTTCCCTCCAATGTCACTTCCTCCTTCCGTATACGAGAGATTTAATTGCTGGAATCCTTCACAAAAATGAGGACCATATCTCTGGCAGGGATCTGGGCCGGAACAGCTTGCCTTGGGCAGAAAAAAATTTGGGAAAAAGTAAAAAAAAAAAAAAAAAAGTTAATTCAGTCTCAAGTATCTGGGCGAGGGAGTAGGCGTTGGAGGGTGGGGAGGAGGTGGCCCATAATCGTTGCCGTTTTCTAACAGAAATTGGAAAAAGGGATAACTATATTGTTTCGTAGATGTCAACTTAATTCAAAATAAGCTTTACGTAATGTTCTTTGGCAATAAAGATTCTGAACCTATTCCCAATTTTTAAAACCTTCTCTTTATTTTTTCAAGCAAATCTGTCGGACTCAAACAAATAAAAAAATATAAGTGATTCTGAATGAAGAAAACTCCGCCATTCAGCCTCGTGCTTGCTAGCGTGCGTGCGTGCGTGCGACCTTCCCGCTAATCAACAGGTTGCAAGCAACTGTTCCGTCCTCTTTAATAAGAGATGAAGCGATGGCTCTATATCGACGGCCTCTGATGTGCCTCCTGCCCTGTCACTGTCTCTTTATCGCTTCTCTTCGAGTGTACTTCCTTGCTCGTTATCGTTTAATATCTTTTAAAGAATATCTGATGTTTATATATATATATATATATATATATATATATATATATATATATATATATATATATATATATATCAAATATATATATATATACAAAGCCTACATCCAAAGCCTCCAATTAAACTTCGGAATATTCGATAAATCGATTTTAAAAGCAACTGTTTCACCAGTGATATTCATCGTTAAGCCCTTGCCCGCTCAGTTACTTCCTGGAGAGAGAGAGAGAGAGAGAGAGAGAGAGAGAGAGAGAGAGAGAGAGAGAGAGAGAGAGAGAGAGAGTTTCAAGAGGACATATCGATGGAGGGAGAATCCACTTCAGGTTAAACAGTACTTGGCAACTCTCCAAAACTCCTAATTTGCCTAACATTGTACACCACTTTATTTTATTAAGAAAACTTTTTCCGTACATTCTAATTTCTTCTTAAATGTTACAGCAAATTTCAAGTTATTTATAAATAAATAAGTAATCTACGATTTTATTACCCAGACAATTAAAGATGCCTTACCAAATAAGTAAAAATGCGCCAAAGTTTCCTCGGCGCAATTGAGTTTTCTGTACAGCCGCTACAGCGTACAATCAAGGCCACCGAAAATAGATCTATATTTCGGTGGTCTCGGTATAATGCTGTATGAGCCGCGGCCCATGAAACTTTAACCACGGTCCGGTGGTGGCAATATCGTTGCCAGAAGCACGATTATGGCTAACTTTAACCTTAAATAAAATAAAAATTACTGAGGCTAGAGGACTGCATATTGGTATGTTTGACGATTGGAGGGTGGATGATCAACATGCTAATTTTCAGCCCTCTAGTGTCAGTAGTTTTTTAAGATCTGAGGGCGGACAGAATAAAGTGCGGACGGACAGACAAACCCAGAACAATATTGATAACGAAATTACAAAGACTAAAATGAGGAAAATACCAATTTAATTTCGTTATCAATACTTAGATTTACAAAGGTGAAACTCACATGCATTATCATATCAATTTCAACAAGGGTGATTAAAACTGTTTTGACGCCAGTTTTCAGAGATTAGTCAATCAATCAATCAAATTAACATTCAGTAGCAGTGTCAAGGTTCATACACTGACCAGTTAAGAAGGTTATTCTATGTATGAACTGATTCGGTTTTGCGTTAATCTATCCATTGTCTTCTAGTAAAATTCGAAATTATTCTCCAATATGGTTTTTGGAAACTTAGGGCAACTCATTAATACGTCAAATTGTTCCCCAAATGAAGTAAAACCCGGAGAATGTACCACCCAGGCTGTAAAGGTGATGAGTTTGATTTCAAAGACCAAAAAAAAAAATGTTGACAATGACACTGATTAGCGCAAAACAGGAAAGCACTAAACATCCATGATACCGAGACTACGTAGCATTTCTGAGCGTTGTATTCAAAACTGCAGTGAATATGTATCTGCGAAGCCTAGAAAACATTCAGCGTCATACATTCAACACTTCCCACTTCTACAGTTTCAAGAATAACGCTGAAAATTACGGGCTTATATCATTTCAAAAACAAGTCGGTGATACGGCGCGACGAATAAGACATATTTAGCGCTGTGAAACAAAGTGAATGCGGGTAAATACGCATGAAATAGAGTAGAGCGAAGCAGGAAAATACATTTCTTAAATATACATACAGTATGAAGGGCATGCAATTCTGAACAGGATATACACATACGTAAAAACTATTACTTACAAGTGGTCAAAATACACCAATGCAAGAATTGTGCTTAAAATATACAGGTATGGCAATACTATGTAAAAAAAAAAATAGCAAAAGACTACAAAGCATTACAGAAAAATTATTAATGAAAGAAGAAAATTTTCAAGAAATGACCAACTCCTAACTTTCTATATGCATTACATAAATATGAAAAACTGTATTTCAATTGTGTGTGTGTATATATATACATGCATGTATATATATATATATATATATATATATATATATATATATATATATATATATATATATATATATATATATATATACACATACACACAACCACTAGACACACCAGTTTAACGTGGGAAAATTTTGTAGGAACCCCTTTCTTAATTTATGAACAGTTTGTACTAAATTCCTTAATCCGTTGCCTACTGGGAGGGCTTACACGCCAGTCTGACGAATCTTGATAAAATCATTTTCACGCTGCGGCTTTCCTAACCAATTTTCTGAGTGGCTTACTGTAATCCTTAATGGCCAGTTACCTGAATTAATAATAATAATAATGATGATGATGATGATGATGATGATTACTACTACTGAATTCATCATATGAATTTTTTCTCATTCTCTTCTTATCAAAGACTTATCACAGGTTATTATTATTATTTTATTCATCATTCCTTCATTAACTAATTCATCTTATTTTCTCATTTTTTTCCCTCTTCTTAGACAAAACTTATCCCTTATTCATAGTTTCCGCATCCAATCCTTC
>NC_089781.1:25825380-25852880 GCF_040412425.1 Macrobrachium rosenbergii
AAAAGTTATGGGTGGGGGAGGGGGCGCTACAGAAAGGGTTCCAAGATCAAAGTATATATATATAGAGAGAGAGAGAGAGAGCTCTGATGATCAAAGGGCTTTCGGAGTTTACTCTAATGCATATCTCTAATTGACGCAAACGATGAATAATGCATACCTTTGCCCGGTCCAGGCTCATCCCAGTGCTCCTGATATTGGAGCGTGAATTATGGCACGATGTCATGGAACGAGAGAGAGAGAGAGAGAGAGAGAGAGAGAGAGAGAGAGAGAGAGAGAGAGATTTGTCACACCATTCCTGGAGACAAGGTTCATTGAAGGTCTACAGAGAGAGAGAGAGAGAGAGAGAGAGAGAGAGAGAGAGAGAGAGAGAGAGAGAGAGAGAGAGAGAGATTCACTGTACATGTAAGGAAATAGAATAAGAGTTATTGGTGATATACCCTTTGCTTTTTTCAAATTTGGTCATTAATTCATGAAATTCGATAATGCTGTTTAACTGTCAGTGACATTTATGGGGTGTCCTCCTCCTCCTCCTCCTCCTCCTCCTCCTCCAAAATCCTCCTTTTTATTCTTTAAAATGATTTTTTTATTCTTTATTATTTCCATAGCTAACCAATTTCCACCCACCAATTTTTCTTCCCTCTTAGTCGATCATGCTATGAATCCGTTCTCTTTCCTAACTTTACACTTTGCATTTCTTAAACGACTATTTACGCTCTTTGTACTATCAGCTGATTATTTGTTCTATCAGCTGATATATATATATATATATATATATATATATATATATATATATATATATATATATATATATTATATATAAATAAATAAATAAATATATATATATATATATATATATATATATATATATATATACATATATATATATATTGTGTGTGTATTTACACTTCCAAGTGTCTCTTATGAGCCCAATGCCCAGTCTGCTTTAGATTGCATCAAATACCCTCTCATAAGTCGCGTTTCCAAAACAGTCATGGGACTTACCCATTTCACTATGGGATTTCATTAAGGGGAAATCTTGAATGCCCAGATTCACCTATTCTCAAAGATTCATAATGTCTCGAAATATTGGAAAAAAAAAGTTGTCATAGGAATCAAAAAGAATAAGTACTTTTTTTTGGTGTTTGGTTCATGAAAAGGTCATTGTAGATGTCCAGACGAACTTGTTATTTCCCATGGTCTGTTAATCCAGAATGTTAACGTAGTATCCGATTGGGTATTTTTTGGTGGGACCCGGAAGTAATGGGTACCCAAACCAAGCTCTTACATAGCAGAAAAGTGTGTAAACAGACTTACCTTTCTATATGATAGTCATAAAAAAAAAAAAATAAAACTAGACACCGAAATAACGATTGATCACACAGTAAAAATTTTATAAATGGCATGAAATTAATAAGGATAATAAAAAATGGGAAGAAGACTCCCAGAATTCAGAATAAGTGGCAAGAAGGACTGACCTTCGAATCGGCTAAAAGATATTTTTTGCAATTAAAACTAAGTTGCTGCGACGCCAGATATAAGACAAATCAATCAGTCAAACAGCCCTACCTAATATATATATATATATATATATATATATATATATATATATATATATATATATATATATATATATATATATATATATATGTATCTCAAATATAAGGTAGTATCTCAACAAGCGCCAAAATGTGGAAAAGTGAAGGCTACATTTCAGAGACCAAACTGTCTCTCTCCTCAGGCAAATATTTTTCAACATTTTGGCGTTTTTATGGGCTCCTTATATTTGATGGACTTCTGCTTTAACAAAAATACTTCACAGTCACACACACACACACACACACACACACACACATATATATATATATATATATATATATATATATATATATATATATATATATATATATATATATATATACATACATACATACATACTCCAACAGAAGTTAAGGCAACACACGTGTACAGAATAATTAAAATTCCCTTTCTCGTTTTCCCCTTAATTAAAACTAAAGAGCAAATTACTCTTCAGCAGTTGTATAATTCGCTTTGTGATGTCGTGAGAAAAAAAAAAAGATCCGTTTGATAAAAAGAGCACCATTTGTTAAAACAAATACACTTAATACCGAACATAATTTAAAATCTTTAAAAAAAACATGTCATCCTGATATTATAATGAATAGGAATCTTTTACAAAAAAAAAAAAAAACAGCCATCTCTATTATGACGTGAAAGGCATTTTGATAAAGAGAATGTTACACTTTTTCCAAGGAACCGGCACCTCCTTGAATAATAATAATAATAATAATAATAATAATAATAATAATAATAATAATAATAATAATAATAATAATAATAATAATAATTTTTATTATTATTATTATATTAATCATAATAATAATAATAATAATAATAATTAGTAATATTTATTAATATAATAATATTATTATTATTAATAATATTGTTAAATTAATAATAATAAATATAATTATAATTATTATAATTATTATTATTATTATTATTATTATTATTATTATTATTATTATTATTATTATTATTATTATTGCTAATTGTTTAGAGTGATAAAGGAATGAAAATGTCACACCTTCGAAAAAATAATACACGCACAAACACATCAACACACGCTCAGAGACACAAACGCGCAAACAAACATGACCTTCAGCCGGGCACAAACGCTTATAAATAACATGCACATGCTGAGACAAAAAAAAAAAAAAAGACACAAAACAAACGCTCCCAAAACAAAACAAAAAACATATCGCCACCAACAAACGCGCACAAACATACCAACGGAAGAGCACCTACCCCCCAACCCCCGTAACAAACGCAAACTCTATATACTGTACTATATTTGCTCAGGGGTCCTATTCCGGATGCAAATGAGCACCGCCTAAATTTGGCGATTCTGAATTATGCGCTGATTAAGAGAAAATTTCTAATCAATATTCTTTCATAAATATTCCCCAACCTAATTGTTATGGTGATGGCAGAGAGAGAGAGAGAGAGAGAGAGAGAGAGAGAGAGAGCTGCTTTCCGCTTCGAGGCGTCCCATGGAAGGATGCCATGCAAATATTAAGAGGACGGGAAGTGATTTAGGCTTTCCACTTCCTCTTTCCGACAGAGAGAGAGAGAGAGAGAGAGAGAGAGAGAGAGAGAGAGAGAGAGAGAGAGAGAGAGAGAGAGAGAGCCCCATTTACCCAAATTTTATGTGGAAAGAGGAATAACGAATAACATATTAAACTAAACCTTGCCCGAGAGAGAGAGAGAGAGAGAGAGAGAGAGAGAGAGAGAGAGAGAGAGAGAGAGAGAGAGAGAGAGAGAGAGAGAGAGAACCTCCCATCTACCAAAATTTTATGTGGAAAGAGGAAAAACATATTAAACAAAACCTTTCCCAAAAGAGAGAGAGAGAGAGAGAGAGAGAGAGAGAGAGAGAGAGAGAGAGAGAGAGAGAGAGAGAGAGAGAACTGTTTTCCGAACAATTTATATCGAGAGAGAGGACGCTGGCTTCGGTCCAAGATCATTCCTGCCACCTAATCCTTGAAAGCACCGAAGAAAAATAATTATGTAGATGAACAAAAAATTTACAGAAGCCCCGCCCCAACCCCTCCCCTAAAAAAAAAAAAACAAGCAAATGCATCAAAAATAAAATAAGGGGACGCAAATTAAACTACGTACATATTATTAATAAAACACTCTGAGGATGAAACAAAATTACGGATGCCCAGCCTACCAAACCACCCGCCCCCCAAAAAATAAAAGCAATGAAAGCAAATTCAGCAAAAAGAAAATAAGAAAACACAAATGAAACTACATACACTAAGTAATAAAAAAAATTCGAGGTTCCTACAAAGAAACCCAACTGTAACGTTGCCCCGCCCACTTCCTCCCAAAAAAACTGCAAACAGAGAGTAAATTAAAAAAAAAAAACAGAACGTACATTAATTAATAAAAACAAAATTTTCGATCTTTCTCCAAGAAACCCAACTGTAACGCTGTAATCTACAAAAAAAATATTGTAAAAAACAACTCAGGAAAAAATAAAAAAAAACAAGCGAAGGAATATAATTTATATATATATATATATATATATATATATATATATATATATATATATATATATATATATATATATATATATATATATATATATATATATATATATATATATATATATATATATATATATATATATATACATACATACATATATATATATATATATATATATATATATATATATATATATATATATATATATATATATATATATATATATACATATACTCGTTCGTTTGTTATCTAAATAATATATTCTAAAGTGTTTATTACAATATTTTTTTTTGCAGATTGCACCGTTCCAGTTCGGTTTCTTAGAGAAGCATTGAAAAACGTTTTTTATTATTATTAAATTAATGTACGTAATTTAATTTACGTTCTGTTTTTTAATATATATAATATTTAAATATCTTATATATAAATCTTCCAAAATATAAAAAAAAAACAGCGTAATGGGCGTTAATTTTTTTTTTCTATGCAGATACTGAAACGAGTAAATCCTCGTCACAAAAGCCCTTACTCAGTCGCCATCAAACGAGTAATTCAAACAAGTAATCAACAGAGCAAACACAACAAATCAAACTCTCTCTCTCTCTCTCTCTCTCTCTCTCTCTCTCTCTCTCTCTCTCTCTCTCTCAGCACTCGTGTGAAAACGCTTTCATGGAGAACTTGTTTATGGTCCTAATTTGCCCTCGGCCTCTGTTCTGTACAGAGAGAGAGAGAGAGAGAGAGAGAGAGAGAGAGAGAGAGAGAGAGAGAGAGAGAGAGTATACAAAAAGAAGAATGTGAGAACAAAATTTGAAGGTTGAGAAGCAAGATAAATATGGAGAGAGAGAGAGAGAGAGAGAGAGAGAGAGAGAGAGAGAGAGAGAGAGAGAGAGAGAGAGAGAGGATAATAACACAGACAAAAATTGAGAGAGAAATATTCGGGGGTAAGAGAGAAAGAAAATAGAGAGAGAGAGACCAGAGAGTTAACAGAGATAGAGAAAAAACAAGAAAAAATACGAAAAAGGAGTTAACAGGAATACAAAAACAGAAGAAAAAAACAGAAAAGACACAAGAACAGAGAGAGAGAGAGAGAGAGAGAGAGAGAGAGAGAGAGAGAGAGAGAGAGAGGCAGGCAGGCGGGCGTAGAGAGGCGTACGCTTGCGGCGAGCGATGACGGGAGAAAAAATATATATCTATATATTTCACAGCATCTCTGTGGACGTACAGCCTCTATACGCCCTTCGAGAGAATGAGAGGTGGCTGGGGTGGGGGGGGGGAGGAGTTGTGGGGGCGGACGGGGAGGGAAGCAGTACTTATAATATCTCCCCACCCTTCTCTCTCCTCCCTCCTCTCCCTCCTTCCCTCCCTCCCCTACTGCCTATTTGCATGGATAACTCCTCCAACCTTATGGGTATAGTATCACGTTCCCTTAATATATGTGCCGCCGAAACTAGCGGTCCGCTTGTTAGGAAAGAATCACTTAATGCGTCCGATGCCTCCTCAGACAAAACCGACTTGGCCGTGTGTGTCTGTATGTGTGTGAGTGTGTGTGTGTTTTAGTTCGTTAGTCTATATTCCCCTGTTTGTTAGCAGTCTATCGCCTCCCGGGCTTCCTACTCTCTCTCTCTCTCTCTCTCTCTCTCTCTCTCTGTTTTTCTTTTGTATCTCGCTCCTAAATATTTCACTTTCAATTTTTGTGTGTGTGTTATTATCCTCTCTCTCTCTCTCTCTCTCTCTCTCTCTCTCTCTCTCTCTCTCTCTCTTCTCTCTCTTTCTTTTGTCCCTTGCTCCTGAATATTTCTCTCTCACTTTTTTGTGTCTCTGTTATTGTCCCCTTTCTCTCTCTCTCTCTCTGTCTCTCTTTCTTTTGTCTCTTGAGACCTGAATATCTCTCTCAATTTTTTGTCTGTTATTATCCCCTTTTCTTTTTCTCTTTCGGGACCATTCTCTCTCTCTCTCTCTCTCTCTCTCTCTCTCTCTCTCTCTCTGTATTTTTTTCTGTTTCTTGCTCCTGAATATTTCTCTCTGAATTTTTTTTGTCTGCGTTATTGTCCCTTTTTCTTTTTCTCTTTGAAGACCATCTCTCTCTTCTCTTTCTCTCTTTATCTGTTTTTTTATTCTTGCCCCTGAATATTTATCTCACTTTTTTATCAATGATATTACCCTCTTTCTTTTTCTTTCAAGACCATTCTCTCTCTCTCTCTCTCTCTCTCTCTCTCTCTCTCTCTCTCTCTCTCTCTCTCTCTCTCTCTCCCCAATTAAAAAAGATGAGATGATGCTACAAAGGCCAAACCACACTAGTAAACTCCAACGAGACTTAAACCTTTCAACAAAAATAAATGAACAAGTTTTTTTTTTCTTAAAGTCTGGTGAATGTCTTCAACAGGCAGCCATTATCCTCTCTTTTCTTCATTAAAAAATATCTATAACAACTTCGGAATGACCCATCCTTTTTCGTATGAGATTTAAGATGGAGTTTCTCTCGGTTATTATGCTCAAATAAAGTAATCTCATTGGTGAAGAATCGTTAGGAAAAATGATAGTTTTTATTGTTCCGGAAATAATTATTAATTGCTGTTCCGGATATCTAGTGGCAAAAGTCTATTCAGTCGTTCTTGATGTTTCATCCCGTTATTCTACCTACGATCACTTGCGCCGTTTAAAATGCCGGTAAAAGCATAAACAAGCAAAAGAAAAAAAAAAAAAGAAGTAAAATGTTTTCTGGCCGCTACAGCGTATAATAATGCCACCGATAATGATCCATCTTTCGGCGGTCTCGGTATGATACATAAATCTTTAACCACGGACGGTGGTGTCCTGCCCTATATATTTGCCAGATGCACGATTACGGCTAACTTTATCCTTAAATAAAATAAAAACTGCTGAGGCTAGAGGGCTGCAATTTGGTATGTTTGATGACTGGAGGGTGGATGATCAACATACCAATTTACAGCCCTCTAGCCTCATTAGTTTTTAAGATCTGAGGGCTGACAGAAAAAATACGGACAGAAAAAAGTACGGACGGACAAACAAAGCCGGCACAATAGCTTTCTTTTACAGGAAACTGAAGGGAATCATAGCATTTTTTAACGAACTAAAAATCTTCGACATTTTACATAATTTATGTTATTATCTAAATCTTCAATATTATGATTTTATAATTTTTTTCATAGGGGGGGAGGCACGTGCCCAGGTGCCTACCCTCTGGACCCGCTAGTGCTATAAGGGCATTCTACTGAATGCAAGTCAGCTAACTAAATCATGGATTTTTCGTTGAGTTCATGTGTTCAAATTATGAATTTCTACTACTACTACTACTACTACTACTACTACTACTACTACTACTACTACTACTACTACTAATAATAATAATAATAATAATAATAATAATAAAACAATGACAGTCCAGCTTCATAATCTTCTCTATTGGTAAATCTATAAACACACGACCCACAGGGAAATGACATACTGACCTCAAGAGGTTCGTACAAAGGATTTTTTTTTTTTCCCGGATGCGACCACATTCAGTAGAATTGCTACTGTGGTTGCCATGGACACCAAATGATTATGCCGAGCCTGATATTTATTAAAAACTTTGTATACATTTTGGTGGCAGCCATATTCATAATTCTGTTGAAGGTTAAAAAATAGAAGCCCTCCTCTATAGTGTAACTGATGGTCGATGAAGGTAAGTTTATTGTACGCCCTGGAATTGAGAGAGAGAGAGAGAGAGAGAGAGAGAGAGAGAGAGAGAGAGTCCCCCACCCTTCGAGTCCTTCCCCTCTACTCCTGCTGCTGTAGCAACCCCCTGCCCCTTCCCAAACGCCCCCCCCCATCCTCAAGCGAATCTTAAGTTATAGTAAGAAGCATTACAATCAAGGTAAAAAAAAATTCTCCAGGTACGCTACTTTATCTGAACCAGTCGCCTTACAGTTTTTGTAATTAAAATGAATTGCTGTTCCACAGGTCAATTCAATTATCTCTGAAGAAAAAAAATTGATTAATTACTTATGAAGTAAAGGCATATTTGTTTCCTTAGCCCTTGCATGCGTTCCTCTCTCTCTTCCATCCCATCCCCCGCCCCCACACACCTATCTATCAAGTCAACTCTTGCCTGCCTATCTACACCAATAAGCAGGATTCTCTATTCAATGTTCTCTCTCTCTCTTTCTCTCTCTCTCTCTCTCTCTCTCTCTCTCTCTCTCTCTCTCTCTCTCTCTCTCTCGCCTGCCTATCTATTCCAATAAGCAGGATTCTCTATTCAAAGTCACCTCTCTCTCTCTCTCTCTCTCTCTCTCTCTCTCTCTCTCTCTCTCTCTCTCTCTCTCTCTCTCTCTCTCTCTCTCTCTCTCTCTCTCATACACATCTCCAGAACGCTGTTATCGAAAGCTAAAAAAAAAAATGGTCCTGCAATCCACGGCAATTGTACAAAACCATAAACGGACTCGATGCAACATCACCAGTGGATGTTTACATCTGTAAATCAAGCTCACCCCCGTCCTCCCCACCTAGGAAACATCAGTCGCGTCGTGGACGTTTACCCGAGCATCCCCCCCCCCCAACCTCAACATCCTTTTTTCCAGGACATGTGTATCGTGCGTCCAAATCTCGGATGAAAACGGTTTAGCATAAGAATGAGACGTGAATATTCATTTCTCTTAATTCATACCATGGACCCACTTTTGAATAAAGATTCCGGAATTATAATCCTGAATGTGCTCGGTAGCACTTTTGGCAAATCGCAAAAAACAGACATATTTCCTCTACATGTTCACAGGAGCAGAGATGACAGGAAAGACCAGAGAGAGAGAGAGAGAGAGAGAGAGAGAGAGAGAGAGAGAGAGAGAGAGAGAGAGAGAGAGAATCACTAAGCAAACATATTTCCTCTAAACAAACATATTTCCTGTACATGTTCAGCAGAGAGAGAGAGAGAGAGAGAGAGAGAGAGAGAGAGAGAGAGAGACTCACTAAACAAACATATTTCCTCTAATATCCACACCAGCAGAGATGAGAGGAAGGACCAGAGAGAGAGAGAGAGAGAGAGAGAGAGAGAGAGAGAGAGAGAGAGGAGGACCATACTGTCAGTTGCATGGAAGAGAACCAAACCGATTAAATTTCCAGAGGATTTTAATATTTCCAGAGATTTCGATATCTTTTTCAGGACACTTTCCCTTCCCGAGTTGTCAAACGTCGCACCGACGCAAAACATGAATACTATTTATTCATGGCGCACACAAATCATAAAATTACAACAAATTTTGCAAAGCGAAGTAGAATGCAAAATTCACCGAAACCGTTCAATGGAGCGAACTACACTTGGGCTTTTCATTTGTACTGAAAAGTATTTACGTGAAACAATGGCCGGGAAATTAACAGCGCAACGATACTGAAACCCGGAATGCCTTGCAACAGCAATGCTTTTGTGCCTGCAAATATGAAAATGATGACAGGGACGCTGCAAAACTGAGGCTCGCTCCCAAAGTCACTGACCACCGCAGAGCCGACATACGAAAACCACAAACGCAAATACGCCATGATGCAACACAGCAGCACATACATCGCCAAACAAGCCTTACAAACAAACAAACACACAAACACACAAGCACAAAGGCAGAGGAGCCAACAGAACCCAGTCCTCCCACCGCACGAATGAAAGCAACAATACCGGCCATTAGCGTTCGGAAACGCACTCTCGACAAAACAAGTTACCCAACTTCTTTTCAGGGTCTTTGGCTCCGAGATTGGACGCACGTATAAAAACATATTGGTGCGACTGTAATTTATTATCATAACTTGCCAAATAGTATTCCATTCGAGGTCTAGGGTTGCCATGCCTGTATAAAAAGGGGTGTCGCCAGAACTAGTCTGTAGCATTTGAGGCCTTTTGTCACGCAAATCGCTTTTCAAAGATGTCCCCCTCCATACAGAAAGCAGCACCTGGGTAATAAGTCTGCATTTGCACAGATTTTCCACACTGTTCATGTTAATCTTTTTGACTTCATAAATCTTCCAAGGACTATACAAACTCACACTCTTTCTTTATGTTAATCTGATCGATTTCACAATTCTTCCAAGGGATATACAAACTCACTCTCTCTCTTTTTAAACTCGCACGATTTTTCACTTACAATGAAATCTCTGTCAATTCCCAGTCTTTGCTCGTAACTCTCTTTACTGAGAGCTGTATTTTCTTGCACCTTCCTGTCAGGTCGGATCAGAAATAGCTGTATTATTATAAGCCTTTCTCTGCTGAAATCAATGTTGACGAAATCATACAAAACATCAACTGGATTTCTTAAAGAAACGCCGAACTCACATTACGAATCTTTACAACTTTCACATTCCCAGATCCGCGGTTCCTCTTTTCTGGGAGTCCCACGTTACCTAGCCAACGCCCGCCCCCGACCCTCGAATCTTTTTTTTATAATTATCCTTCTCACACTTCATTGTCCCACCTGCTAAAATGCTGATGATTCTATTACTTAATCGATAACCTTTCTATCTGAAGTATTACTCTGCATGTCGTTCCACCGCGATCTTCACTTCGCCTAAAACTATTTGTGTCATTATCTTCATCAAGAAGTTAAGTATACCTTAGTTTTACCAGACCACTGAGCTGATTAACAGCTCTCCTAGGGCTGGCCCGAAGGATTAGACTTATTTTACGTGGCTAAGAACCAATTGGTTACTTAGCGACCCCAGATCCGGATATATTTGGAAATTTGGCGCAGTTCAGTATCTTTGTAAATAAATCTCCTTCCTGCCTCGTCCATGTACTGCTTATAAATCCTGGAAATCCATATACCTTGGATTTCACACTTCATCAATCCGCATCTTGGTGTTGGAAGTAAGAGTTGCTTTACGATTTTTGCCTCAGTAACATAAATGAGAAATATAAGAATGGGAAAAAATTGAAAATCCATTATAGAAGTAACAAAATTGAGAAAAAATATAATTATATGTGTATATATACATACATAATACATATACATATATATATATATATATATATATATATATATATATATATATATATATATATATATATATATATATATATATATATATAATTGGTGCCCCGCCCATGAAAATTTTCTGGATCCGCTAATGGGGGAACCGAACAGGTTCCCTTAAGCTCTGTGTTTAGATTTGATTTTTAAATATATATGTACCCATACAGAACTGTGAATTTTTCTCCATTATTATTATTATTATTATTATTATTATCATTATTATTATTATTATTATTATTATTATTATTATTATTATTATTATTATCATCATATCCACACTCCCACCTCCCAAGAGAGCATCACGCCAAGTGGAACAACCACAAAACCATCGTCTTATCGGGGCTATATGCATAGGCCTAATCACCACTTCTACGGGGCTATTTTCCTGCCATATCCTGCGGCTTCCGAAGGAATCAACATTAAGCCCCGAGGGATGACAGATAACGGGAATGGGAACAGACAAATATCATCACAGGAAGATTCCCTATTTATCTATTTATTTATATAGTTTTATTTATTTGTTTATTTATTCAGTCTTCAAGACTTACTCGCAAGCGAAAGGCTCAGTGTTATCAGTCTAAACGGAAGAATGTTATTTTGGAATCCTCAAGTTTATATTAATCTTCTGGCCATAAAGTAACGAGTAAAGGAAAATAGTATTATGTATTAAAATGCTTCTGGGTCAAGCTTAACCCCTAAGTTCGGCTTTTAACCAAGTGTTAAAATTACTTATTCTGAATCGTGTTAATTTCTGAAAATTTTTTCTTGTGAATTATTGTAACTATATAAGAGATGATATGGTGTTCTGATGACAACAGCTGTCATTTTTCTGATCTATAAAATATCTGTTGAAGAAAAATCCTATCTAATGCCGACATAAACTACCAAAACCTTGCTGATCCAGGGGGGGGCACTTGGGCACGTGGCCCCCCGCCATGAAAAATAATGATAAAATAATAATACTGAAGATTTAGATATAACATAGATATAAAAATGGGAAAAAATAAAAAATCGATTAAAGAAATAACATATACATATATACCTGTATGTATATATATATATGTAAGTATGTATGTACGTACGTATGTATGTACGTATATATGTAAGTATGTATAATATGAAAACTAGACACCCCATGAAACTTTTCTGGATCCGCTAGTGCTACCAAGCAAAATGCAAACTTAATTTTCTTTTAAGTGTTTTAAAAACCATTCAGCGAAAAAAGTTAATTTTTGCTATAATCGTGAATAATTGCATCTTGCGGTTAAGTCATAATCAGCAACAATTCACTACGTGATGTCCAGAAACTCTCATCTCTATTTTTTTTTAACTTAAAATTTTCAATTTTTTGTTAATATTCCAAACTTTCTTTTTATTCCCTCTAGCCACGCAGTATTTTCATTTTCCCGATCATACTAATACCTTGAATATTCCAAATCCAACATGCGATTCCTAGAATGTTCTCCCTTGGTAGAATGGTCCGGTATTTCAATCAAATTTCAGAAGCATTCATGTTCTTCTATACACAGTCACACACACATTATATATACAGTATATATACTGTATATACATTATACATATACATTATACACATATAATACATAGATATACATACATCTATATACATGTGTATACACACACACACACACACACACACACACACATATATATATATATATATATATATATATATATATATATATATATATATATATATATATATATATATATATATACATACATACATACATATATATATATGCATATATATATATATATATATATATATATATATAAATTATATATATATATATGTATATATATATATATAAATTATACATATATATATATATATATTATATACACACGTGAATATATATATATATATATATATATATATATATATATATATATATATATATATATATATATATATATAGGCCTATTATATATATAGTTAAAATGGTCTCATGTTTTCTTCTGGTGCCAAACCCCTTTCATTCTTCCAGACTTCCCCAAAATTTTCATATATTCCATCAGTCCCAAAAGAAAAAAAAATCTCTTCCCAACAATTAAAATAAAGTTCTCTTTCCTCCCTCAGGCTTCCTAAACATTCTCGGAGAATCTCCTCCCATTTCTAACCATCATTCTCAATCCGTCTTATTCCCCCTTTTCATCCTCACTCTTCCTCGACGGATCATCCAGGAAGAATATATTTAGGAGGCGAGGACTGGTTCCAGCGGTGTCTGGATGGCCGGACACGGCCCATCAGGGCCATCAAAAAATTCTGTCGCGGTCTATCTCTCCTTCCTGCCAAGACGGTAATCGTCTACGGATGTAGGGGAACGGAAAGGATTAAGGTTTGATTAAGATATATATATATATATATATATATATATATATATATATATATATATATATACATAGTATAATGTATAAAAATATATTTATATACAATATATATACATATATAAATCTATATACTATATATATATATAATATATATATATATATATATATATATATATATATATATATATATATATATATATATATATATGTGTGTGTGTGTGTGTGTGTGTGTATGTGTGTGTATATATATACATATACATATCTAAACGAACTGAGCAATTTCAGCCAAACTTATATATATGTGACTTACTGTCTCGAAAAGAACACTGTGGGGGTAAGGCGTCTCTAGCACCAAAGGGGGTGGGGGTGGATGGGCTTTCCTAAATGGGGCTGGTTTTGCCAGCGAAATTTATATTTATAGTATGTATATAGATTTAGTAACTTTACGAATTTATCATACCTAATTCGTTATATATATGACTTACTATCTGGAAAAGAATACTATATGGGTAAGACATCAATGGATCCAAAGTGAGAGGGGTTGGGAAGAGAGAGAGAGAGAGAGAGAGAGAGAGAGAGAGAGAGAGAGAGAGAGAGAGAGAGACTCTAGAGGGGGTGTTAGGGAGACGAGAGAGAGAGAGAGAGAGAGAAGAGAGAGGGATAGAGAGAGAGAGAGAGAGAGAGAGAGAGAGAGAGAGAGAGAGAGAGAGAGGGAGGGGGTGTTAGAGAGAGAGAGAGAGAGAGAGAGAGAGAGAGAGAGAGAGAGAGAGAGAGAGAGAGAGAGAGAGAGAGAGAGAGAGAGAATATGGGAAGGGGGTGGGCTCGTTTTGGGGCTTCATTCTCCATGACTGACTGACTGATGGTCAAGTTATTTGGCGTCGTTCTCTTCTTGGTGGTTCCCTGTTGCCTCTCCTTTATCATACAGAAGGCTTATTAATTTTTCTAATGGAAACCACTCATCTGTGGCAAAGAGATAAAAATAACGAAATATGAATCACCCCCAGTTAATATTCACTGAGCCTGACTGGTCTACTGCAGTCATCTGACCTTACAGGAGTAGGTTAAAAAAAAAAGAAAAAGAAAATATAGACAGGAAACTGAGAAAATAAGAAAGAAAAATATAAGACTGATTTGCTCACTTCATCCCATAAATATATATATATATGTATATATATACATATACATATATATATATATATATATATATATATATATATATATATATATATATATATATATATATATATATATATAAGTTTTTTAATCAAGAATTTACAGGAGTAGGTTAAAATAAGAAAAGGAAAATATAGATTGGAAACTGAGAAAAAGAAAGGAAATTATAAGACTGATTTGCTCACTTCATTCCTTTACACACATACACACACATAAACATACATACATATATATATATATATATATATATATATATATATATATATATATATATATATATATATATATATATATATATAATAAGTTTTTAATCAAGAATTTACAGTAGGAGGTTAAAAAAGAAAAAGAAAATATAGATAGGAAACTGAGAGAAAAAGAAAGAAAAATCTAAGACTGATTTGCTCACTTCATTTCCATATATATATATTATATATATGTGTATATATAAATATATATATATATATATATATATATATATATATATATATATATATATATATATATATATATATATATATATATATATATGTTTCAATCAAGATTTTAGCCTTTATTTCCATCTACGTTCCCTTGTCAAGATGACGCATCTCTCCCTTTGATCGCAGTAATTTTCCCAGAATTTTCCGATGTCTATTATACCAATCAGCATGATTTTACCTGTAGTTTTTTTTTACCTGTAGTTTTAATTACGTTCATTTTACATATTATTAATATTATTTCTTTCAAATCCACCCGACACACTTTTAGTTTTCTGTAAAAGAAAACTATTGTGGGGGATTTGTCTGTCCGTCCGCACTTTTTTCTGTCCGCACTTTTTCTCTCCGCCTTCAGATCTTAAAAACTACTGCGGGTAGAGGTCTGCAAATTCGTATGTTGATCAACCATCCTCCAATCATCAAACATCCCAAATTGCAGCCCTCTAGCCTCACTAGTTGTAGTTTTTATTTTATTTAATGTGAAAGTTAGCCATAATCGTGCATCTGGCAACGATATAGGATACGCCACCACCGGGCCGTGGTGAGAGTTTCATGGGCAGTGACTCATGCAGCATTATTCCGAGACCACCGAAAGATAGATCTATTTTCGGTGGCCTTGGTTATATGCTGTAGCGGCTGTACAGAAAGCTCGATTGCGGCGAAGAATCTTCGGCGCATTTTTTACTTGTTTGTTATAAATTCTAATCGCGTCCTTTTTAAATAAAGATCCCCCACTGCCTTACATATCCACGGGACATGAGATTTCCTCCCTCCTGGAAAACATGGAATGAATTTCCAGGGGGGGGATACTAATGGTCCGCTGGAAACCAATGACCCAGAGGCGAAGGAAGAATGCCAAGAAGACTGGAACGGAATACAAGGACTATTGACCTAAAGTACGAAGGCCACGACACGATTAATGATCGAATTAACAGGAGGAAGAACGCCCCGACAATTGGATGGAACTCAAGTAAAACTAATTTACAAGGCTTTTCTTTCACCGGGGACAAAAAAAAAAAAAAAAAAAGCAGCGAAAGGAGAGGGAAAAAAAGGGAGAGAGAGAGAGAAGGTGGAAAGGGAAAAAGCGAGACTAGAAAAATGCTGGACTAAATCGATTGGAAGGAGTAAAAGAAAAAAAATAAATTTCTTCTTCTTCCAAATTCTCTCTACGACGTCCAATCGATTTAAGGTTTTCCCTTCTTCGTCCACACATAAACAATAGCCTCTCCTGTTTACAGAAGAGAGAGAGAGAGAGAGAGAGAGAGAGAGAGAGAGAGAGAGAGAGAGAGAGAGAGAGATTTACTGCGAAGGTTCCCTATGTAAGGAAGAGGTTGTTCAGAGAGAGAGAGATATCAAACTTTTATATAACCGGTATTTGAGAGAGAGAGAGAGAGAGAGAGAGAGAGAGAGAGAGAGAGAGAGAGAGAGAGAGAGAGAGAGACTTTCTTGTATTAAGTGCGTGTGTGTGTGTGTGTGTGTGTGCGTACGGAAGAGGTTGAACTTTCCTCTAACCTGAACTTTCCCTGAGAGAGAGAGAGAGAGAGAGAGAGAGAGAGAGAGAGAGAGAGAGCCTTTCTTGTATTTAGTGTGTATGTGTGTGTGTGTGTGTGTGTGTTTGTGTACGGAAGAGGTAGAACTTTCCTCTGCCTGAACTTTCCTCAGAGAGAGAGAGAGAGAGAGAGAGAGAGAGAGAGAGAGAGCGACCGCGTGTAAAGTGGATATCGTATGTAAATTACCCAATAGATCAATCTGTCCGTTTCCAGTCGGCTGATTGTTGGACAACTGATTGTTTTGGGGGGATGGGATTGTTCCAAGTCGATGTGCTTATGTCCTTGTTTTGTTTTTGTCTTTGTTCGAAATTGACGCGTCACGTTACTACTTTTGTTCCATTTCGACGTGCTGTGCTGTTTTTTGGCTTTGTTCCAACTTGGTTTTTTTTACTTTTTTGTTCCATTTCTGCTGCACTGTTTTATTTTACTGCTTTTGTTCCATTTTTGTTGTACTATTTTTTTGGCTTTGTTCCAACTTGAGTTTCTTTTACTGCTTCTGTTCCATTTCTGCTGTACTGATTTTGGCTTTGTTCCAACTTAAAGAGTTTTTTTTACTGCTTTTGTTCCATTTCTGCTGTACTGATTTTGGCTTTGTTCCAACTTGAGTGTTTCTTACTGCTTTTGTTCCATTTCTACAGTACTGATTTTGGCTTTGTTCCAACTTGAGTGTTTTTTACTGCTTTAGTTCCATTTCTGCAGTACTCATTTTGGCTTTGTTCCAACTTGAGTTTTTTTTACTGCTTTTGTTCCATTTCGATGTGCTGTACTGTTTTTTTCTTTGTTCCAACTTGAGTTTTTTTTACTGCTTTTGTTCCATTTCGATGTGCTGTACTGTTTTTTTGCTTTGTTCCAACTTGAGTTTTTTTTTACTGCTTTTGTTCCATATCTTCTCTGTACTGATTTTGGCTTTGTTCCAAATTGAGTTTTTTTTTTACCGCTTTTGTTCCATTTCTGTTGTATCGTTTTTGGTTTTGTTCCAACGTGAGTTTTTTTTTATTGCTTTAGTTCCTTTTCTGTTGTACTGCTTTTGGCTTTGTCCCAACTTGAGGTTTTTTTACTGCTTTTGTTCCATTTCTGCTGAACAGCTTTTGGCTTTGTTCCACCACAAGGTTTTTATGTATATTAATTCATAACAATATCATTTTTTTGTTTCGGACATTTTTCATGAGCGAGTGTTTTGTTTTTGTCTGTCTGTACGACATGAGCATCAGTCTGCTTCAGGTGCAAATCAATGTGTTTGTTGTTTTTGTGGGACAATACGTGTCACGTTTTTATTTCTCTTTTTGTCTCAGCCATGTGTTTCTGTTCTTATCTCATTTCGAAAATAGTTCACTGAGCTCATGTGTTGGGCTTAAATTTTTTCTCGCATTTTTCCAATTCGAGATATGACGCTCTACAATATGTCTTGAGTTTACGCCCGCGTGTTGATTTTTTCTGTACTTGTTTCACGATCCTGTTTTTGTTTTTGTTGAGTTATGATTTCATTTTTTATATTCATCTAAACTGACTGGTTTTCTTACTGAATCTAGTCTAAAATCGACCCGTCTTATTCAAGTTCAAGTTCCAGGTCAAATTATTATTATTATTATTATTATTATTATTATTATTATTATTATTATTATTATTATTATTATTATTATTATTATTATTATTATTATTATTATTCAGAAGATTAACCCTATTCATATGGGACAAGCCCACCAAAGGGGCCACTGACTTGAAATTCAACCTTCCAAAGGGTATTATGGTGTTCATTAAAAAGAAATAACAGGTGGTAAAAGGAAATACAGAAAAAGAGATCACTCATTAAAAGAGAAAAGGAAATTAAAAAAATAAGAAATATATATATGTATATATACACACAGTATATATATATATATATATATATATATATATATATATATATATATAGATATGTATATATAATTATATATACATATATGAGCGTGTGCGCGCGTGTGTGTGTGTTACTACCTAACTAGCATTGCAGTTAGGAAGGATTCATTTTCTTACTATCTACAAGCACCACCGTACACAACGGCTATTTGCTTCCAAGACTTAAATTTTTCAGCAAATTTAGTTTGGGAGACAAATAATGTTACGCCTTTTTAATACTCTAGAATGCCCCCTTGGCATTTACCAGCAGCAAAATACGATAAAGTTTTTCATAAAAAAAAACATTCATGTAACTTTAATTCTTGTGTAGTTTTTCCTAGGCTGAACGCAACTGCTCTTTAAGAAGAATGAATTCTGCATTCGCTGCTCGAATACATTCTACCACAGTGGCACTGGAAGAAAAGTTAATTTGTCCTGAGAGAGGGTAGGCTCTGTATTTATGAAAAGCCATTTCTGTAGTTTGTCCTGAGAGAGGGTAAGCTACGCTCTGTATTTATGAAAAGCCATTTCTTTAATTTGTCCTGAGAGAGGGTACTACTCTCTGTATTTATGGAAAGCCATTTCTGTCATTTTTTAAAATCAATCATGAGGTGTAAAGCTTGAAAACATTTATAAAGCATGAGTCAGTGAATTTCTCTATAGTTTTTTTTTCCTCTTTTTTGCCCAAATCATTTATTTAGACACCAATCATCACACTTTCTACAACGCCACGGCACATAAATCTAACAATAAGTCACATGGATGAAAGACTCTACACTAACTGAACACAGTAACAGAGTTCTTTCTGGAATAAACCGAACTCAACAGCATCTGGAAATCCGATCCACCTCAAAAGTTATATTTGTACAAGAGAGTCTGGAAAAAAAAATAAAAATAAAAATGCCACGATAATAATGAGCTTATCAAAGGAACGGAAGCCCATTCAAGTCTTGTGTGCGCCAGAGTGAGGTTTTAAGCCTAAAAAAAAAAAAAAAAAAAAAAAAAAAAAATATAAAAAAAAATATATCGGAATGGTCAGAAAGTTTTTTTTTTCCTTTATTCCTTCCATCTTGAAAAACAATTTTCTCCCTTAATGAAGGCCTCAAATCAAGCTGTCAAGCTGTTAGCATTCTTGTTAAAGGAACGCTATGGTTTGTTATGCTACTTCGGGGCCGCGCTACCTGTGATTACAAAGTTAATTACGGGACCGCGGGAGATGATCCTTTATTTTCTACCCTTCTTGTTTTTTTTTTAAATGATCCTCTAATGACGGCTGGTTTGCCCGCCTTTTTTTATGTGTGTGTTTTTAAAACGATATTTAAATGATGCCTGTCTTATTATTCAAGCTATTTGGTTTTAAAGAAACCTTACATGACTCGCTGTTTTGAAGGAAGCGAAAAGGTACGATTAAAACTTGACTTCTTTAAAATTTTACATTAAAATCTTAGTTGGATAAAAATTTTTTTATGTGTGTGTTTTTAAAACGATATTTAAATGATGCCTTTCTTATTATTTAAGCTATTTAGTTTTAGAGAAAGTTTACATGACTCGCTGTTTTGAAGGAAACAAAAAGGTACGATTAAAACTTGACTTCTTTAAAATTTTACATTAAAATCTTAGTTGGATAAAATTTTTTTTAGGTGTGTGATTTTAAAACGATATTTAAATGATGCCTGTCTTATTATTTAAGCTATTTAGTTTTAGAGAAAGCTTACATGACTCGCTGTTTTGAAGGAAGCGAAAAGGTACGATTAAAACTTGACTTCTTTAAAATTTTAGTTGGATAAAATTTTTTTATGTGTGTGTTTTTAAAACGATATTTAAATGATGCCTGTCTTATTATTTAAGCTATTTGGTTTTAGAGAAAGCTTACATGACTCGCTGTTTTGAAGGAAGCGAAAAGGTACGATTAAAACTTAATTTTGCTTTTAAATTTTATATATTAAAATCTTACTACAATAATATTGTTTCAATAACTGAATGAGTCTTACGAAAGTAATCCGTTACTATTCATTTTTTCATTGATCCATATTGTGAACATCCTTTTTTTATGTGTGTGTTTTTAAAAAAATATTTAAATGTGTGTGTTTTTAAAACGGTATTTAAATGATGCCTGTCTTATTATCTAAGCTGTTTGATTTTAAAGAAAGCTTACATGACTCGCTTTTTAGAAGGAAACGAAAGGGTACGATAAAAGCAAACTTTACCTTAAAATTCTACGTTGAAATCTTACTTAAATAATGTTGTTTAAACAACTGAATGAGTCTTACGAATGTAATTAGTTACTATTCATTTTTCATTAATCCATACTGTGAACGTTAAACAAATTATCTTTTCGAAAATAAGGGTGTAGCTAATAAACGATAATAACACAGCACGTATGATAATAATATCATATAATAAAAATATTAAAACTACATTACAGAGAGCTGGAACTTCCCACCAATAGGATCTAGTGTGTGGGTGGATGGGAGCGGGCCAGCACCGGGAAAATAAGGAAGGAGAGAGAGAGAGAGAGAGAGAGAGAGAGAGAGAGAGAGAGAGAGAGAGAGAGAGAGAGAGAGAGGTGGGGGTGGGGGTAAGGGGAAGGGGAGAGGGAAGGGGCGGTCAGAAAAGGCAATAGGGAGGTGGCAGTCTCTACAGTGGCCAGAGTATGTGTGCGTATGTGTGCGCGCGCGAGAGAGAGAGTATACGCGTGTGCGCGCGCGTGTACGTGTGAGAGCCGTATACCTGCATACAAATTACTCTATTAAAATGGGTGTTGTATGTATAAGCCCCGTGGGTCACGAACTATGTCAGACCTGTCGGGTGTTTTGAACAGAGGAACCTCCAATTTCTGCTTTGGTGACGAGAATAATAGAATCCGATCGGTCACACACACACACACACACACACACACACACCCTAGGGACCTATTCGAAAAAATCGGCAAAAAAAAGGGACGTTTTTTGTTCGTCTCTTCCCTGTAAAAATGAATTGGGGATATTGAGATTCTAAAAAAATTAAACTTTCAAAAATATATAAATTTAACATATGCGGCTGTTCTAAAAATAATATGGGAATTTAAAAAAAGATGTATACTAAATTTTATTTTACATATATCTTACCTATAAAAATAAATTGAAGATATTGAGGTTCTAAAAAAAATTAAACTTTCAAACATAATTAAATTTGACATATACTGCTGTTCTAAAAAAATATAGAATTTTTAAAAATGTATACTAAATTTTTTTAAAGTAAATGTATATATATATATATAATATTATATATATATATATATATATATATATATATATATACATATATATATATATATATATATATATATATATATATATATATATATATATATATATATATATATACATACATATATGTATTATATATATGTGTGTGTTACAAAAAACTTAAAAAAATAAATTTAACATATACTGCTGTTCTAAAAATAATATAGGAATTAAAAAAAAAGTATACTAAATTTTTTATATACATACATACATATATATATGTGCGCGTGTGTGTTACAAAAAATATACTATAACCTCCCCTCTCTCTTTCTTTCTTTTACTTACAGGAATTCCATAATTATTTTTTTTTTAAACCACACAGTAATGAATTAAAAATTTAACCTCCTGTTTTGAGAAACATGGGTCCCTCAGTCTGAGTTGCTTGCGCTTATTACTGCGCCATGTGGCCCAAGAGATGAGAGACAAAGCTCCCACTTGAACTGAGCCATGATAATGATTGAAAAGCAATGAATACACTATTACAATTTTGCAAAAAATTATAAAGATCATACGAGGTTTCAATATTTACAAATATTTCTTCCTTCATAAGGGGGCCATTGCCTGCCACCGCCTCTACTACGCCAAGTATCAGGTTTAGTATAATTGTAGATATTAACACTTTTATCTCACCGGTTAGAAGTGGCCCCAACTAACTCATGTTTCAAAAATCAGTCATCTTAGCAGACTGAAGGGACTGTAAGTCGAAAGGCCTTGCAGCACTCCACTGTTTCTCTTTCCTTCGTGGATTTTGTCTTTATTTATATATTCATCACGTTCCATATTTTCGTGATTCAGTTATACACACATATATATATATATATATATATATATATATATATATATATATATATATATATATATATATATATATATATATATATATATATATATATATATATATATATATATATATATATTCTACAGTACAATCAAAAGCGTTGTCTGATGCTGTGAAAAAAAAAAAATAACACCATCAAGTTCTTGAGTGTACTGAAATAATTCACTGACGTCTCCTAAAAACTCTTCATTGCTTCAAAAAGGGCAATAATTCTTTAAACAACCTAAAAAGCCAAGCCAATAAAGTGTAAGGTTCTCATTTTCAAAAACCTTTATTTTAAAGCAGCACTGTCCTTTCTGAAGCTGTGAAGAGATTTTTGGAGACATCAGAGAATCATTTCAGTTCACTGAAGAACTTGTTGGTGTATTATTTTTTTTTAGGAGCGTCAAACAACACTTTTGATTTTACTCGTTAGTTTTTATAAATACATATTCTTCAGAATTGCTTTAATCCCCTTACATAAGAGCTCTTTGCAGCGGTTTGTCCGCGTTTTTCAAAGGCCTCATAGCAATTTTAAAAAGAATAAAAAGTCGCGCTAAAAGGCGGTATTCCAAGAACGCCTTTTCATGCATCGCTTAGTATTAACCACCAAATACATTAAGTAACAAATAGTTTTTTTTTAAGCATACAAGTGCATCATTAAAATCCCACCTCTAATAGAAAATTTGTGGGTTTTCAAAATTTGCTCTGAATCCACAGTGTTTTAATGGGAAAGCTCAATCTATCAGCAAACCTGAATTTTTTTGTTTCTACTTATTTCGTGCAAGTACGTGCATACATGCTCCAAAACTTATTAGCTAACCTGACATTTGGTTTTCTGTAAAAGACAAATATTATGCCGGCTCTGTCTGTCCGTCCGCACTTTTTCTGTCCAGCCTCAGATCTTAAAAACTACTGAGGAGAGAGGGCTGCAATTTGATACGTTGATCATCCACCCTCCAGTCACAAAACATACCAAATTACAACCCTCTAGCCTCAGTAGTTTCTATTTTATTTAAGGTTAAAGTTAGCCATGAGCGTGCGTCTGGCAGCGTCTTCCGGAGCGTGCGACGCACCCTCACTCTGCCGCATCTGGCGAGCAACTGAAGCGCTACCGACCGTCGCACGTTACGGTTTACAGAAAACTCGATTGCGCATAAGAAACTTCGGCTCATTTTTTATTTACGAAAACTTGTGAAAGCAAGTACATATGCAAAAAAAATTTTACCAATAATTAGCTAAATCCTCCAAAACTTGTCTGGAAAAGGCTTAAAGGATATCAAAAAGCCACTCTAAACTAAAAAAAAAAAAAATAATGTAGTTTGAAAAACTAACTTTTTGCAATGCTTCCTATCTAAAAGTAACCATGACACCAAAAGAAATCAGTTACACACACAAACCCGCTGATTTTACAGACTTAACTGGCTATCAAATTAACAATATAACAATTGTGGGCTAAGAATTGACACCATTATTACCTGAAACATTCATATTTACGCCTTTCATGACATTCAGTGGGTCATCATCTTCAAAATAAAACTAAAAAAACTACATCTGTTTTACAAAATTTGTATGCTCCCTTGAAACATGAATAAATATTCTTATCACATTTAAAAATCAACGCACTTTCATGGAAAAACGTCTCAAACTACATAAATAAAATTTTCGATTTTTATGTCCCAATCACCTAAATAAGAATTAATTTTTTCGTCCCAATTGCCTAAATAAAATCTTTGACTTTTTTCATGTCCCAATTGACAAAATAAAATTTTAGATTTTGTGTCTCAATTACGTAAATAAAATTTTCGATTTTTTTATGTCCCGATTACCCAAATAATTTTTTTTTTTTGTCCCAATGTGCCTAAATAAAATCTTAGATTTTTTTTCATGTCTCAATTACCTGACTGAAATTTTCGATTTCTTTTATGTCCCAACCACCTAACCAAAATTCTCAATTTTTTATGTCCTAACTACCTAAATAAAATTTTCCATTATTTATGTCCCAACTACTTAAACAAAATTTTCGAATTTTTTATATCAGAATTACCTAAATAAAATTTTCAATTTTTTATCCCCCACTACCTAATTGAAACTTTCGATTTTTAATGTCCCAAATAAAATTTTCCATTTTTTATGCCCCAACTACCCACATAGAACTTTCATTTTTAATGTCCCAACAACCTAAATAAAATTTTTCGATTTGTAATGTCCTAACAATCTAAATAAAATTTCTCGATTTTTAATGTCCCAACCTAAATAAAATTTTTCAATTTTTCAAGACAAAAATTAGAGGTGGAACTGGAACCTTTCCTCCTCTTAACGAACATCGACGGACCTGGAACTTTTCCTCTTCTTAACGAACATCGACAATCGACTTATCACATCCAAAGGAAAGCAAAAAAATGAAAGCATAAATGAGCCAAGATTTGCAGAAAGCAACAAGAGAAAAGCACTCCGCTCTTTCTCTTGTTTTTTCAACTGTTGCCACGACCCCCCGAGGATCAGGACCAGGGGTAAGGGGGACCCCAGCCGTGCATTTTGGGGGTGGTGGGATGTCTGCAGGGGGAGGTTGGGGGGGGGGTGAGGGGCTTATCGCAACCGCCGAAAAAGGCCAGCCCAAGCTCCTTCGAAGGACCCTAAAGAAGTCGAAAGCTCCAATACCTTTGGTATGTTTATGGTCTCGGCAATTAGTGCAGGGAAAAGAAACATTCTTAGATAAGGCTGCCAGATCAAAAGGCTTGCTCTCTCTCTCTCTCTCTCTCTCTCTCTCTCTCTCTCTCTCTCTCTCTCTCTCTCTCTCTCTTCCCACCAGCTGGGGTGGTCAAACTTTCAGAAAGGGGGTGGAGGTGAGGGGTGCATGAAAGGGGTGGGGGTATAAAAGTGCGGCAAGGGAAGGAGAAGAAAACTGAACCGCGATTCGCTAAAACAATATTCCCTTACAAATGTAAAATTAAAACATTTTCTCCTACAAATGTAAAATTAGAACATTTTCTCTTTTAAACCATAATTATGAAACAAAACAAAGTCTGGATGCATCAATGGCGTACAAAGCTAACTGATGCTGTACTTCTGTTTAGGTGAAAAATTCATGTGTATTGATTTATCCTTACGATATTATTTACTCTTTCTTTTTCCCTCTTCTATACCTTTAACAAACACTTGCATTCTACTGTGTGGAAGCTTTCTTTACAAGCATGTTTGCTAATCAATAATGAGAGAGAGAGAGAGAGAGAGAGAGAGAGAGAGAGAGAGAGAGAGAGAGAGAGAGAGAGAGAGAGAGAGAACACGCATTAAATGTTTCATGTCAAAACTGGCTGGGACTTGAGAAGGAATGAATCCACAAAGGCCAGGATTTGTAGTGGCAAAAGTGGCTTTAACAAGAGGAAAACCGGAGATAATGGACAGTTATTAATTCCACGCAAAAATAATAAAAAAAAAATGGAAATGTAATTACAAATCGAAGGCAGAAACCTTGTCTTAGGCTGAAGGAATCCCCAGCAAAGATTTGATCAAAGATTAAAATGTCAAAGATAGCATTAAAACTGGTTTGAATTTCACGATCTAGTTGGCAGAATGCTAAATTTGCATTAAAACTGGTTTGAATTCACGATCCGGTTGGCAGAAGCTCAAACTGCTAAATCTGACTTAGATCCGAGGAGCTAAAAGTGGCTTAGATCCCAGAAGACAAAATCTGTCTCCATAAGAGATGGTAGCTGATTAACATGTGCATGCAAAACAGCAAGATCCCATAGACTAAAATGGCTTAAATGCAACTATGCAAAACTGGCATAATTAAACTAGCTTTAATCAAAGCCAGCAACCGAAAAAAAGCTTATTCCACATCCTAAACAGGTTTAGAACCAAAGACGAAAACTTATCTTTCATTCCAGAAAGTGAAAATTAGGTTACTCTAGCTCGAAACATGTTAAAAAACGTTACTTTAGCTCAAAATGTGTTAAAAAAGTTGTTAAATTCATTGAGGGTAAAAGTGCCTCTCACACAAAGTATAATTGAAATGTTTTATCGGAGAAGCAAAAAATCATCTGGACGCGCATGCGCACAAGACATCACATCACCTCCATTATTACTCTCAGATATTAACTACAAGTGAAGAGCATTTACGACGGATTTCTTCTTTTGCCTCCACCACTGCCTAAAAAAAAAAATAAATCCTCTCCGTAGGATATAAAAGAAGTAAGAGGGAGAGAGAAAAAAAAGAGATAAAGAGGAAAAATGTGCGGGAGAAAAGAAAACAGGACGATTTCCCTGAATACCGTAATCATCGCCAGAGAAACATAAAAACTCGATCCTGTTTTTATTACGCGTCCCGAGTCAGATGATCAACAAGGAAAATTTAATTCATATATGCAGCGCTTGGCATTCCGCACAACAACTGGATGTGAGGGCGCGAGCGCGCGCTGCCCGTGCGTTTCTGTGTGTGTGTGTGTGTGTGTGTGTGTGTGTGTGTGTGTGTGTGTGAGGGAATGGGAAGGTTTTTTTTTTTTTTTTGACATTCATCGCCCACTCCCTCACCAAAGTGAGAGTTTGGAAAATTCAGTCCATTTCTCTCATATTTTTGTTCTTTATTTCTTCTTCCTTTTTTTTTTATTTTCCCGTTTTTATGGTCGAGAATATGGCTCCAAATATCTGCCCTGACCTAAGCCGACCGGTGTACAGGTTAGGTTCAAATTTAGCGCAATGGGCTAGTATCTGTTTCTCTCTCTTTTTCTCTATATGTATGTATGTGTTTATTATACATAGATATATATATATATATATATATATATATATATATATATATATATATATATTCATGCATCGTCGTGGTACTTTGAACTGATCTTCCGCCTGCTATTTTCCCGTGGTATTTGATTATATATATATATATATAT
>NC_089781.1:25857880-25862880 GCF_040412425.1 Macrobrachium rosenbergii
TTTATTATGAAATGCTCATTTCTAGAAACTTATTAATCATCCCTTAATTTTATTATGTCACGCTCGTTACTAGAAACTTGTTAATCATCCCTTAATTTTATTATGACATGTTCATTTCCAGAAACTTGTCAATTATCCCTTAATTTTATTATGACATGATCGTTTCCAGAAACTTGTTAATCATCCCTTAATTTTATTATGACATGGTCGTTTCTAGAAACTTATTAATCATCCCTTAATTTTATTATGCTATGCTCGTTTCTAGAAAATTGTTAATTTTACCTTAATTTTATTATGACATGCTCGTTTCTAGAAACTTGTCAATTATCCCTTAATTTTATTATGACATGCTCGTTTCTAGAAACTTGTTAATCATTCCTTAATTTTATTATGCCATGCTTGTTTCTAGAAAATTGTTAATTTTCCCTTAATTTTATGATGACACCATACTTAATCAGACCAAATTTGATTTTAGTTTTCACATTTGTTCAGCCTTGCAAAACTTACGATCAAATGACTTCTTGTAAAGAATATAAAAACCTCTGAAACTTTACTGTGCCTCCAGTGTTCTCCACAGCAGCAATATTTAAACAAAACATCTTTGGATTTTATTTTACTGTAACTTTCACTCTTGGTCCATATTTCATTACCGTTGTTTCATCTCCCCTCTAATGAGGAACCTTAATCTTAATCTTTTACGTGTGTGTGTGTGTGTGTGTGTGTGTGTGTGTGTGTGTGTGTGAGAGAGAGAGAGAGAGAGAGAGAGAGAGAGAGAGAGAGAGAGAGAGAGAGAGAGAGAGAGAGACTTTCGCAGAATTGGTTGAGAGTGCAGATGAGCATTAGCAATCGTTTGCAAGCTTGAGAACGAACAAACATTTATATATATATATATATATATATATATATATATATATTAGAGATTAATTATACATAAAATATATATACATATATATATATATATATATATATATATATATATATAAAGAGAGAGAGAGAGAGAGAGAGAGAGAGAGAGAGAGAGAGAGAGAGAGAGAGAGAGAGAGAGAGAGAGAAAACGCCACTCAGTGATAAAACATTTAATCCCGAGATAAATCAAATTAAGGACCAGGGAGTGATAGAGTACCGAAGAAAAAAAAACAGTTAAGAAGGAAAAAACCTCACAAAATCACATATAAAAACCTAACTATAACATAACCACAACAAGCCTACAACATCTTTGTTGGTTGCGCAGAGTCCGGAGGTACACAGGAGGCATCCTAACATCCTAATTCCTTTCACAACTTATCACGCATAGCGGAAGACCTTGTCCTAGGTGTCGTAAGGTGTGGAAGGGCGTGGAATGGCTGGCGTGGACCTCCAGCCTCCAGCCAGCCAGCCACCAGCGGAGACGGCCGTACAAAGGTTGATCATAAAAGGGAGACAAGTTTGAAGATCAAGGGAGAACGCTAAGAGCAACTTAGCATATCAAGGGGAGAAGAGAGCCGCTTTCTCAATTAAGTTTTAGCATAGCTGTAAAGAACTCTCTCTCCCTCTCTCTCTCTCTCTCCTCCCACTCACCCCACCCCTCTCCAGTGACCCTTCCCCTCGGAAGAAAGGGAGCCGGCAATGAAAAGGGTGGCAGGGAAAGGGGAGGGGCGGGGGAGGGAGATAGGGGGGCAGAAAAAGGGATATTTATAAAGAGATATAGAACGAGGCTTCAGTCTTCCCCTTTCCCCGGGGAAACATCATTAACAGGGGCAAGGCTACTCTTCTTCTTCTTTTGAGCGGCACTCTCTCTCTCTCTCTCTCTCTCTCTCTCTCTCTCTCTCTCTCTCTCTGTCTCCGGTGTCTGAGTGATTCCATTTTGGGAGATGTGCGGACACTCTGGTGGCTCCTTGGGTGGTCCTTAATTGCGTGATTTCAGTCTTTTTTCACTGTTTAGTCTTTGTACTAGTTATTCCCAGAGATTAAAAAGGCCTTATGCCAGTACCTCATGCTCAATGACTCATTAAGTTCTGAAAAGGTTAAAGGTTAAAGGTTAATCTTTCACGAATGGTACATAACGAATTAAACGCCTTTGTATGATTAGTTTACGTATCGTAATGCCAAGTTGGTGAATGAAATATCTGTCATATTTACGTTTGGCGAATGAAAATTAAATGCAATTACATCAGGTGAATGAAACTTTTAATGGACTTGCATTTGGTGAATAAGAATTCTAGTTTTAATATAATTGTCTAAAAGTTGTTCACTTCCGAAAATAATTTCAGCCACGCAAATTGATATGAACTTGTCTTACAACATCTATTGTTTTTGAGACTTACTGAAATAAAATTTGTCTTTTACATAATATGAGATCCTTCAGTATAAGAAGGTAATGTCAGGGTCTTACGTTTGGTTTGATGTTTTAAAATAAAACTGAAACAAATGCCATTTCTAGTATTTCATTAAATTAAATGAAGATTCTTTGGTTAATCAACTAAATTTGATGTGACAGAGTTCTACTGTATTACTTATGTATAACTGAAGTAAATTTTTTTTACGACTTCAGGAAAAGTTGAAGTAAAAGAAATTTTTTCGTTATTACAGTGGAATTTAAGTTAAAGATATTTCCAATAAAAATAAAGTGCTATATATTTCATCTTTTTTCAATACACTGTAAGTAGAATATGAATCAGTCAAACAATAAATAGTGCCTCCATTACGAGAGTAAAAACTGCATAATAAGTTAATTCCATCACTGCATTAGAATTAAAGTTAATGATAAAGAATGACACGTGAAGAAATATAAGCAACATCAAACTAAGTCCATGTTCTGCATTCAACAGATATAGTAATAAACATAATAAGGTGCAGGAATATCATAACACTCTACACGTGATTCTGTATATCAAACACAATCGAGAAAAAATGAATAGCGGCTGTAGATCCTGACCGATGTAAATTTTATTTCTAACTAGGACACCTTCAGAAGACTGATACAAAATGGCGGAAATGATTAAGATGTATGTTAGCAAAGTGGTTCTCACCCCAGGAGGAGGGGAGAATTTCAGAGTTGGGGGAGGGGAATTGTGACCACAGACCGACAGGCTCAAACTGGCTCTAGGACCACACAAAACGCAGTGTGCATCGGTCCGCACTACTGAGAGGTCACGCTGGGTTTTCTCACCGCCAGCTTGTGTCTGCGTTGGTATTTTGTTGTATATTTGCACCAGTCTCTAATGAGGGAAGGACTCCGCCAACAAACACCTGTTACGTGCAAATGCTTGGTTTCCAAACGTTTTATATGCGTATGTACAATCCTGCTAGCATATTATATGAATGAATTTCTACCACTCTGTATCAGTCCTTTGAAGATGGCTTAGAAATGAAGCCGACACCGGTCACGATTTATAAACCGCTTTATATTTTTTCCCGGAGGTGTTTGAAATGTGAAAAAGTGCGAGTGACATTTCAGCTATCGAAATCTGATAGATGCGACTGACAAAAATTAAAAGAAAGTAAAAAAAATTGCCATTGCACCCTCAAATGACAAAACGGTAAAGAAAGGATCCCAATTAAAATAGATAATCCCTAAAACATTACAACAAAAACTATCTAAACAAAATCGAAGAAAAACATTTGTAAAAAGCATAAAATTAAAGGATTCACCAATAATAAAAAACGATAATATATAAAATGCACGCAGTACGAAAAATCACATTCAAATCCGAGAGAAAAATGAAAATGGAAATATTCAATGTGCTAGAGAGAGAGAGAGAGAGAGAGAGAGAGAGAGAGAGAGAGAGAGAGAGAGAGAGAGAGAGAGAGAGATTCATTATTAGATAATTATTTTAGTGAGTTTCTACAAATAACACTACTTCTAGGATTTTTTATTATTATTATTATTATTATTATTATTATTATTATTATTATTATTATTGATGATTGGATTGGTATATGAAATTCAGGACAAAGACCAAGCGCTGGGACCTCTGAGGTCATTCAGCGCTGAAAGGAACATTAAAACAACTGTAAAGAAATGATGGAAAATAAAATGAAAGAGAATATGAACGGAAGTATAGTAAAAGGAATGAAAGGGGTTGCAGCTAGGGGCCGAAGGGACGCTGCAAAGAACCTAAAGGAATGCCTCCAATACACCGCGCGAAGTGCACTGACAACACTACTTCCCTACGGATGATTATTATTATTATTATATTATTATTATTATTATTATTATTATTATTATTATTATTATTATTATTACTGCCTTATGAAAAGGCACACTGTCACTAAAGGAACCTTAAAAAAAAATGAGAGGGAATGTTTATTAAATGCCTCGAAAAATAACAATGCCAAAGAGGCTTCGGAGATCATTACAGAGTGTAAAGAGAACGATATCCGTTTAATTATATTAGTAATCCTTTTCTACAGTCATTTAACCATGTGGAACAACTCTCCAGCCAGAATGATGAACACTAGTGTTCCAAGAAAGCTAAGTATACCTTGGTTTAACCAGACCACTGAGCTGATTAACAGCTCTCCTTGGGCTGGCCCGAAGGATTAGATTTATTTTACGTGGCTGAGAACCAATTGGTTACCTGGCAACGGGACCTGCAGCTTATTGTGGAATCCGAACCACATTATAGCGAGAAACGAATTTCTGTCACCAGGAATAAATTCCTCTTATTATTCATTGGCCGGTAGGAGATTCGAACTCGCGGCCAGCAGAGTGCTAGCTGAGAACGGAACCCACTCTCCCAACGAGGAACTCTAGTGCTCTATGTTTAGGAGATGTTCCAATGTTTGTAGATTTCACTTTATTTAGTCATACCTATATATTAATGATTCTCTCTGAACCTCCCCTTTCGATCGTTACAGATCCTCACTGGACGGGTTGATATCGTTCTAGGCTAGCACACTGCTGGGCCCGCGTTCGATTCTCCGACCGGCCAATGGAGAATTAGAGGAATTTATTTCTGGTGATAGAAATTCATTTCTCGCTATAATGTGGTTCGGATTCCACAATAAGCTGCAGGTCC
>NC_089781.1:25867880-25890380 GCF_040412425.1 Macrobrachium rosenbergii
TGAGGCAGAGAAGAAAAGGAGGAAAAGGAGGAGAAAAAGAACACTGGAGAGGAAATAAAAGGATATAAAAAATGAGAGAAGGGAAGAGGAGGAAAAGATGAAGAGACGGCAGAAAATGGGAGAATAAGAAAGAAGGGAGGGAGGAAAAAGATAGGGAGAGAAAGGAATGAACGAGAAAGAGGAGGCTACGAATGGAGATGCGGAAGAAAACGGAGAATAATAAGAGGAAGTGATAAAGAAGTAGACGATAGAGAAAACGGAAGAAGAGATAAAGAAATAGACGATATAGAAAACGAAAGGAAAAAGAAAAAGAAGCTTAATTGCGTGGTGACAGGTCATAAAGAGACGAAGACAACGAGGGAAATAGAAAGGATAAGTGAAAATGATGATGAAACGAGTAAAAAATGCGTCTTGGTCTCTTCGGCGCAATCGAGTTTTCTTTACAGCCGCTACTACGTATAATCAAGGCCACCGAAAATAGATCGATCTTCTGGTGGTCTCGGTATAATGCTGTAGGAGCCGCGGCCCACGAAACTAACCACGGCCTGGTGGTGGCCTGACCTATATCGTTGCCAGAAGCATTATTATGGCTAACTTTAACATAAAATAAAATAAAAACTACTGAGGCTGGAGGGTTGCAATTTGGTATGTTTGGTGACTGGAGGGTGGATGATCAACATACCAATTTACAGCCCTCTAGCCTCAGTAGTTTTTAAAATCTGAGGGCGGAGAGAAAAAGTGCTAACGGGCAGAAAACTAAAAAGATGCAATAGAAAAGAAAACATGTTTGGGCAAAAAAGAAGGAAAGGGCAGGGGGACAAATCAGAAAGGAAAATTCTGGACTGCAAAACTCCTTTCCAGGGAAAGGACTGGAAAGGGAGGAACGGTATTTAAAGATAAACTCGGAAACCTTTTCCAGGAAAGTTCTAAAACAGCTCTCAGAGATCTCAAAGATTTAGGCATGGAAGGGAAGATTTCCATAAGAATTATGTATCCTGAATTTCGTTTCCATGGAAACGATTAAAAAGGTAAAAACTCACATTTACAAATTCTAAATTCTAAAGCATCTTTTTCGGAGAGGAAAGGCTGGAATTGTATATAAAATTCTGTAACTCCTTTTCCACAGGCAGGGGTGGAAAGAGAGGAACTAAAGACAGGAACAGTTAATTGGTGATAAATTCCTTCTGTTCTTAAGCTCTTTCCTCGGAGCAAATTCCTGAGATGTATGCTAGTATTGCACCAGCCCCGGTTTTTTTGCCATGCCCCCTAGGTTAGTTTAGGCTAAGTTAGGTTGGGTTAGGTTAGGTTAGATTAGTAATTCCAAAGTATTTTGTGTGAGGGAAACATAATGAGATTATTTTCAAGAAAATTCTATGGTTAGTTTTTAAGATACAGCGTCCCGCTTTTTTCAGGGAAAGGTCTCGATACTCGGTTACATCTCGGGAAAATGCTTCCTGGGAAGTAGCTGGAAACAAAGAAATTGTGAACAAATGATGCATTCTGGAACCCCTTCTCATGAAAAGGAACTGAAATGGCCAGACCCTAATATCCAGTGATAAATTCTGGGTTGTTTTTCAACCTGTATCATAAGGCTGATAGAACAATGGTGGCGAGTAACTGAATATAAGGAAGTATATAATAAATAGTAACGTTTGGATCAATTAAACTCGCGTGAAGAAAATTCAAGCCTGGGCAGATGACTGACCTAACAAAGCTTATAAGTCATATTTCCAGGCTACAAACTAGACCTTCTCTCTCTCTCTCTCTCTCTCTCTCTCTCTCTCTCTCTGTTCATGCAGGATATGACGTAACTTTTACCCGTTACGACCACTGCTAATGGATTAGATGTTGCTTAGGCATCATAATTATTATGCATAATTACGCCACACATATTATTATAAGTAAAAGCCTGCAGGCCGTTAGTTATATCAACATCTTCCAGTATTGGCCTGGAACATAAGCACTTCCATACGCATGGAATAAAAATAAAAGATAAAAAAAACCAGGCAATATAACACTTTAAATAAAATCTTAAAGAAGGTTTCGGCATATGGATCTTTGGGATATTGGCTTATTTGCGATAACCATGAACGGAATAAAAATAAGAAAAAAACTAGTTACCGGAGTATTCTGTCTAAACCAGAAGTGAGGTTCAGAAGGCTCCAGACGCGTAAAAAAACACACACACACACAAACGTAATGCAAAAAACCTGGTTTTTTTTTTGGTGGGGGGGGGGAGAAGATAGAACTCAGAAGGGAGAACAGAATTCCAAGGCATGGGAGTGGAAGGAAAATTATATATAGATGTAAATATATACTGGATACACACACACACACACACACACATATATATATATAATATATATATATATATATATATATATATATATATATATATATATATATATATATATATATATATATATATATATATATATATATATATACAAACACATACAGATATACATCCTCAAACATGTAGACATAGAAACAGTATGTATATATGTATGTATGTATGTATATATATATATATATATATATATATATATATATATATATATATATATATATACTATATATATATATATATATATATATATATATATATATATATATATATATATATATATATATATATATAAATATATACATGATACATACACGTGAGATAGACATACTTAAAAACAAACACTTTGATCTTTCTAATTAACAGAAAACGCTTATGTCAAATCTACCATTTCCTAAGACACTCTCTCTCTCTCTCTCTCTCCCCTCATACGTAGGCCTAAGGCCTAACCAACGCCTTGGATGTACACAAAAGTCTTGCCTACATTCTTTTGTCTCTCGAGCAGGAATGAAGGGACCCTTTGTAATGCTTTGAAAAAGGAAAAATATAAACAACGGGAATCCAATAATGCGGCTCAGCTTCCCTTCAGTAATATTTATCCCCTTTGAATAGACGCCCTGTTATAAATATCACCCTCTAAATATCTTTAACATTCCTGTTGAGCTTCATGAAATAAAAATTCTTTTTTCGCCGTCTCTTTGTCTCTCTTCATATAATCCTGTTTTTTTTTTTTTTGATAAACCGGCGTTCAGAACTACTGGGCAGAATTTTATATGGAATATTGTGATAAAAACTTTTGAACTTTTTTTTTTCATAAGGAGAGGATGCAGAATTAAACCTTTATCTAACCTATAACCCTTTTCTAACCTATACAGTAAATGCGAAATTAAAATCAAAACGAAAAATCTTATATTTAGAAAACTTAAAAAAAATGGAAATTCACACATAGAATACATGCATGAAAGACATGAATAATTATATCGAATTACCTTTTTCTCCATCAAAGCTAAACATCTATAATTACCCCACAGTCACCCCACTTCAAGTCGGAGGTTAATATTTCAAGAGAAATCACACTAAGAATCACAACGCCGTCCAAAAAGAAAGAATAAAAAAAAAGATAATAAAAATCCAGCTCTTGAGATCTCTAAGGCCAGCGAGTCAACAAAGAATCACATCACAAAACTTCCCTCCGGGAAAACAAAAATATAAATAAAAAACCCAAAATCCTGTCGATAATCCCATTAAAATGCAGCGCCAAAATCACAGGGGAGTTAATCTGATGACATTTTATTCAGGGTGATGATTAAAAGCATTCGCCAAAATGAAGATTAAAACGTTCAGATTGCGAAGATTAAAACACTCACAGGGCGAGTCATCCGCTCCTGACGATCTCGAGTCGATAATGAACCTCTATTGAGGTGAGGTTTCCTCAACAATCAAGAGAAGACGACGAAAGAAATAACAATAAAAGATGGACAATCAAATAGTATATTAACTGGATTGAAGAGGTCGCGTCTGAAAAGATCGGTCTGGAGAAATACATGATTTATTTAATGGAAATATCAAAGAAATATGATATTAAGGTTTTTCAAGGGTACGCCGAAGTCAAAACTCACTGTCAGTAATGTATAGATAAGAATGATGGTTAAATTACACTTTTTTTTTTAGAATCTGGCCCTATTCATATCTAAGCCACCTTTTATTGTTTAAGAGGAAAGTAAAAGTAACCCGAAAACAGCCTTTCTACTCGCAATAAAATCTCTACATATACAGATGTCACAACCTAAAAAACAAGAAATAAAAAAAAAATAAATGAAAATTTAAATCTAAGGTGACGCAGGCCATCGTTTATAATCTGATAAACTAAGTAAATAACTAGGGAACTTCCTTCCTGGTCTGGTATAACATAAAAACAAGTAAAAAATGTGCCGAAGTTTCTCCGGGGCAGTCGAGTTTTCTGTGCAGCGTATAATGCTGTATGAAACTTTCAGCCACGTGCCACGAAACTCTTAGCCGCGGCCCGTGAAACTCAGCCACGGCCAGTGGTGGCATGAGTTGTTGGTATCTATAGAGGTGCCAGAAGTACGATTAAGGCTCACTTTAACCTTAAATCAAATAAAAACTACTGAGGCTAGAGGGGGCAATTTGGTATGTTTGATGACTGGAGGGTGGATGATCAACGTACCAATTTGCAGCCCTCAAGCCTCAGTAGTTTTTAAGATCTGAGGACGGACAGGAGGAGTGCGGACGCACAGACAAAGCCGGCACAACAGTTTTCTTTTACAGAAAACTAAAAAGGAAGATCTTCATTCTTAAGAAAGAATGATAAATTTGATATAAAATACCTCTGAACTCTATGAAACGTGGTAGTGAAAGGTGGAGAAACCTTCAGCAACAATAATGTTATTAATGTCATCCTGGTGGATCAAAAAAAAAAAAAAAATCAGTGTCAAAACATATAAATGAAAATTTCTCGACGATTTAAAGACCAGTATCAAATATTAGGTTACCTCTGAGATCCGTTTCATGATTTTCACCAGACCACTGCTCATGAAGAGAGCAAACCAAAACATTCTAACGTACCAAGGAATGTCATAGGCCACAGGAAACAAAATATTAGCCGGAGTTGTTATTTGTTGCGACCATATGAGAGGATACTTACCCCAATCGTGTGTTATTCTTGCTAGTGAAGAACAGGACAGTTCTTCAGAGGAGCAGCGAATGAACAACTTCAAATTTCTACTGTATCACAGAGACCAAGGTTCCCATCTTGAGACACCTAGCACATTATACATATATAAACATAATAAACAAATCTGCACACACTATGTATGTATATATAACGTATATATGTATACATATATATAGAGTATATATTATACTCGTGTATATACAGTATATACATATACATATATATATATATATTTATATACATATATATATATATATATATTTATATATATATATATATATATATATATATATATATATATATATATATATATATATATATAAATTTATATGAGTATAATATATATTGCATATATACACATATACATACATAACATACATACATACATACACAGAACCTGACCTTGACTTTTATATTATATAATCCGTATTCTCCACCGACCTTACGGATCGGCTAAACAAAATTTGAGGACTTGGTAAATATTTCCCAAGAACTTCACTTCTCTTGAGGTCAAGATGAAGTAATATTGAAGAACCTGCGAAGCAAACACTCGACCCTCACACTCAGGGAGAAAAAATTAGGCATAGGTGAAATCCAGGGATGAAGCCACCGCGAGGTTTGAGGCACTCCTTGACGATGAGGTTCTCCTTGGCCCACGGCAAACATGGAGGTAATGAAGAATTTCTTATCTGGTCGGCTGTACGTGTGTGTGCGCGTGTGTGTGTGTAAATATACATACATACATACATACATGCATACACCAGCAAAAGTGAGACGTGAGTCAAAAGTTACACCAAGAATAGTTAAAGCTTCAGATGGGGTGGGAAATCTGTACGAGATCTGCTAATCAACAGTGATTTCGTTTTACTGGAGTTTAGCCTCATACCCCACCGACTACACCATTCGCTAATCTGCTCCATGTCACGACTGAGACTAAGGGGAGCTTTATTTCTCATAAGATAGACTCTACTACACCCACAAGTGCTGCATCATCGGCATACTGAACAATTTTGTCTTCCTGGCCAACAATAATATCACTTGTACACATTAAAAATAACAGTGCAGGTCTAGAACACTACCCTGTGGAACCCCAGACACAATAGGTCTAGGTTTGCTAAAGATCTCATCACCAGCAACTCTGCTGCTTATCTGTAAGGAAATCTTGAAGTAAACTTAAACGTATCCACACACTCCAAGATTCTGAAGTTTATAAACAAGTGCCTGTGACTTATACATCGAAAGCAGCACTAAAATCTATCTGAATTGCTCTACACTCAAAACCCTTATCAAGGCTCTCTTGCAAATGGCATTTCAAATCTAACTGACTGGTTGGTTCAGTCAATAACAGACTTTGGTATACTGATTCCGTTAACGCAGCAGCAGTGACGGGAAAAGATTGAGTGCTTTTTGATTATCACCCACTTACAAACATCTTCACATTCATACACTACACCTATGCATAAAGACTTTTTATTATACAATTGTCTTTACTTTTTTCCCAAACGAATTAATTATTAATTATCGTACTCCCAAACCTTGTCCAAAGTTACAGTCTTCCCATTCACCCTCCCCCCCCCAAAACCAGCAAACCTCTTCAAAACGCCGATATAAAGCAAAATAAATACTAAAATGCTTCTCTCCATAACCGCTAAAATCCCAAGGCATATTTATATTCGACCAGAAACCCCAGCGGAGTATCTTTTTCTTCTTAAATTCCGCGTTTGAAATTGATGACTTCTCAACACACCCAACCACGGAGAGGAACGCCAGAGAGAGAGAGAGAGAGAGAGAGAGAGAGAGAGAGAGAGAGAGAGAGAGAGAGAGAGAAAATATCATGCTATTTGATATATTATGCACCTCCATCCGCCCTTTCTCCGTGCAAGAGTGATCTATGGATACCCGCCTCTTCCCCGGGCCCCGATCTAATCCAAATTAAATGGAATTCCATCTGTTGAAGTCAGCTCAAATTGAAGCTTAAAATATATTAATCTATTCTCTCATTCACTGTAAAATCGATGATGCTGATGCGTCAGCATTTAAAATATTCCCTGTCTAATCAATCATGTAAATTGTCTAAACTGCAATATTCAATGATTAAGCCCCCCTTTTTTATGGGATGGAAACGCCGAGTGCTCGCTCTTAAACTTTATTTCCTGTAAAAATAATATGTAGCGAAACATTTGCTGGATGAGATAAACCTACTAATATACTATGGCTTGTCCATAACAGGCAATAACCGCTTAAAACTATTCACACACAGGACTCAAAAAAAGTATATCTGCCCAATTTTTGAAAATCGTAAAAACATGGAAATATGAATGACAAACTGCTTCTTTGACGCAGACCAAAATAAGGGTAGTAATTAAGGAAATATGAATAACAAACTGCTATCTTGACACAGACCAAAATAAGGGTAGTAATTAAGGAAATATGAATGACAATTTATTGACGCAGACCAAAATAAGGGCAGTAATTAAGGAAATATGAATAACAAACGGCTATCTTGACACAGACCAAAATAAGGGTAGTAATTAAGGAAATATGAATGACAAACTGTTATCTTGACACAGACCAAAATAAGGGTAGTAATTAAGGAAATATGAATGACAAACTGTTATCTTGACATAGACCAAAATAAGGGCATGATTAAGGAAATATGAATGACAAACTGTTATCTTGACATAGACCAAAATAAGGGCATGATTAAGGAAATATGAATGACAAGCTGCTATCTTGACATAGACCAAAATAAGGGCAGTAATTAAGGAAATATGAATGACAAACTGTTATTTTGACAGACCAAAATAAGGGTAGTAATTAAGGAAATATGAATGGCAAGCTGTTACCTTGACACAGACCAAAATAAAGGTAGTAATTAAGGAAATATGAATGACAAACTGCTATCTTGACACAGACCAAAATAAGGGTAGTAATTAAGGAAATATGAATGACAAACTGCTATCTTGACACAGACCTAAATAAGGGCAGTAATTAAGGAAATATGAATGACAAACTGCTATCTTGACACAGACCAAAATAAGGGTAGTAATTAAGGAAATATGAATGACAATTTATTGACACAGACCAAAATAAGGGTATGATTAAGGAAATATGAATGATAAGCTGTTATCTTGACTCAGACTAAAATAAAGGCAGCAATTAACGAAATATAAATGACAAACTGTTATCTTGACACAAACCAAAATAAAGGCAGTAATTAAAGAAATATGAATGACAAACTGCTATCTTGACACAGACCAAAATAAGGGTAGTAATTAAAGAAATATGATTGACAACTGTTATCCTGACACAGACCAAAATAAGGGTAATAATTAAGGCAATTTGAATGACAAACTTTTATCTAGACACAGCCCAAAATAAGGACAGTAATTAAGGACATATGAATGACAAACTGTTATCTTGACATAGACCAAAATACGGTTAGTAATCAAGAAAATATGAATGACAAACTGCTATCTTGACACAGACCAAAACAATGGCAGTAATTAAGTGTTTGTAGAAAGCCAGCCTCGGGGATCTTTCGCATTGCCTGGCTTTAAAGGTCATCCCCCACTGCGCAACCCAACTGCGCAGCTGTCATTTCCCGATCCCGGATTAACCCAGCACATTCAACCTCGGTCCATTCAACCGTAAAATGGATTGAGAGGGGTGACTTCGATACTTGATTCCCATTACAATTTACGCGGTCATACTGAAGATGCATTTCGATGCTCGCGGCCTGCAAGGTTACGCTGTGATATCTTGCATTTCCATAACATGCAATCCGGCAGTTGGTAAGAGCTGATCTGATGTTTTTAAGCATAGACATGAACTGTTGCTAATTTATCATCAATGTGCATAATCCCGATGACATTTCCGTGTCAAACAACTTTGATTAAAAATAAATTCTGGAAACGTAATTTGAATATATTAGAATTGGAATAATATATATATATATATATATATATATATATATATATATATATATATATATATATATATATATATATATATATATATATATATACAATGTGTGTGCCAAAGGCCAAAGGAAGGGCCCTATGAGCTCATTCAGCGTTGAAAGGGAAATTAACAGTAAGACGATTTGCAAGGTGTAACCCCGATGATAATTCTGTGTCAAGCAACTTACATCGTTTCATATTTCTACATGGCATACACAAGGAGGGGCATGAAATTGCAAGAAACACCTCCTTTGCTATTTATCATATGCCTTTTATTGTATTCTTCAGCCAGTGCTGAGGAAGAACCCTTAGGAACAAATGAGAGCCATTGATGAGCTGAAACTGAAGAAGTATCGCAAACGGAAGACCTATGGCATTGTTAGAACAAAATTCGTTTTATTCTCAATCATAAATAAGAGTTCGAGCATCGCTGTGAGTCCCGATCATATCGCCAAAACAAGCTACACATACCCCTTGTCTTTTCAATCATCCATTGTAGAATCAACTGTTTTATTCTCAATCATGTTCGAGACCATCGCCAAAAAGAGAAACCAACAGAATCAACTGTTGTTCGGAGACCATAAAGAGAAACCAACAGCCGCGTAAACCACAAGGAGGGAAAAACAACCCATAACGATAGAAGGCCGATCACCGGGCGTATCGCAAGGGAAGAGAAGGGCGGGTGTGGGGAGGTTTAGACTCGTATAAAACCGGAGCCCTGTCCGAAACACTTCTCTAATGGTTCACACGTGAGTGAATCAGGCCTCAGAATCGCGTAATTACAGAGTACTTTAAAGAGGCCTCAAAGTGTTACGCTTCATTACGAGTTCTTGAGCGAAGGGCGGTCGAGTTCCGATTCAATAAAATGACGGGAAAAATGGAGGGGAGGAGGAGGAAGAGGAGGAGGAAGAGGAGGAGGAGGAGGAAGAGATCCCCCCGCCGTCGTCCATCGGACGGGCCATAACCTAGGAGAGACGAAAGCTCCCCAATGACTTTCTGACGTGACTTTCATTCTGCATAAAAGATTGCCCTTTCGAGATCATGCCGCCGCCGCCGCCGCCACAGCCGCAGCAGAGAAAAGCGCTCGTATAGTCGGCGTTTCGGGGCATGTGATGAGGGCCCTACTCCACCCTTAAATGTAGGGTCTGAGGGCTGATATATGAAGAGGGAACCACCTCCTTTCTCTTCATATACCCCTCCTCTTTCCTAAACCTCCCCCCCCAACCTCCTCCCTCTTCCACATACCATCCTCCCCCTTATTCCTCAACCTCTTTTTTTTTATCATCTTCCATAACTGAACACGACAGAAGTCCCCCCGACTTTCTTTTCCAGCGTCATCGCCATCGGCATAATCAGTGCCCCCTCCGGCAGGAGGGAATCCCAAAACTGGCCAAAACTCTCCATCAGGGACTTTTCCGTCCTTCAAAATACTGTCCATTTTGATATAACGAGGTAATGCTTCGCTAGATGCTTAATAACAGAGACGTTCCTCATATTCACTAACTACTTATGTATTGACTTAGCAGTAATGCTTCTCTAAGAGTCGCTGAAAAATCCGTGATGCTTCTCATTCACCATTGACGTTACGTGGGTGTTATAAGGGCAATGCTTCTCTAGATGCGTAATATCAGCGATGTTTCTCATATTTACTATCTACGTTGTGTGATGTAACAGTAGTGCTTCTCTAGATGCTTAATAAGAGTGATGATGCTTATATTTAATATCTACGCTGCGGATGGGATGTAACAGCAATGCTTCTCTAGATACTATTTACGTTGCGTGTGTGATAAAAGAGTAATGCTTCTCTGAGAGATGCTTAATAACAGTGATGTTCCTCATATTTACAATTCTACGTTACGGGCGTGATATAACAGTAATGCTTCCCTAAATCCTATCTACGTTACGTGGCGTGATATAACAGTAATGCTTCTCTAGATACTAAGTTACGTGCGTGACATAACAGTTAATGCTTCTCTAGATCTACGTTACGTGGCGTGATATAACAGCAATGCTTCTCTAGATCTACGTTACGTGGCGTGATTATAACAGTAATGCTTCTCTAGATCTACGTTACGTGGCGTGATTATAACAGTAATGCTTCTCTAGATACTAAGTTACGTGCGTGACATAACAGTAATGCTTCTCTAGATACTAAGTTACGTGCGTGACATAACAGTAATGCCTCTCTAGATTTACGTTACGTGGCGTGATATAACAGTAATGCTTCTCTAGATCTACGCTACGTGGCGTGATTATAACAGTAATGCTTCTCTAGATTTACGTTACGTGGCGTGATATAACAGTAATGCTTCTCTAGATCTACGTTACGTGGCGTGATATAACAGTAATGCTTCTCTAAATACTAAGTTACGTGCGTGACATAACAGTAATGCCTCTCTAGATCTACGTTACGTGGCGTGATTATAACAGTAATGCTTCTCTAGATTTACGTTACGTGGCGTGATATAACAGTAATGCTTCTCTAGATCTACGTTACGTGGCGTTATAACAGTAATGCTTCTCTAAATACTAAGTTTGCGTGACATAACAGTAATGCCTCTCTAGATCTACGTTACGTGGCGTGATTATAACAGTAATAGACCTTACGTGGCGTGATTATAACAGTCATGCTTCTCTAGATTTACGTTACGTGCATGATATAACAGTCATGCTTCTCTAGATGCTTAATAACGGTGATAATTCTCATACACGTTACGTGTTCCTGCCGTCGGCTGTGCAAGCAAGCACAACACAGGCAACATCTACCGACGAGCCACTTTAGAGAGCTTTTGTCGTTAAGAGAGAAAATTAGGAGCTTTGTCGCACTCGACTGAGCGACGGATGAGCCCGAAAGAACAAGGGGCCGACGAACGCGGAAGTTCGAGACGAAGGAACGCCGACCCCATTGCAATCTAGGGGCCGAGGGCACGCTGGAAAGAACCTCAAGTAATGCCTACAGTGCGCCGCGTGAGGTGCAATGACGGTAGTAACTCGCCCCCCCCCCAAAAAGGGGGTTTCGGTGATGCCTCAATACCCGTAAGTTTTATATTCCTCCGGTTTCATTCCAGACTTCTACCTCGAGTGCCGTTTATTTACTTATTATTAATATATATATATATATATATATATATATATATATATATATATATATATATATATATATATATATATATATATATATATATATATATATATATATATATATCTTTATTTTTTCCCCAATTATAGTTTGTAGTTTCATTTCCAGGCTTTCATCTCAACTGCTGCTTATTTATTTGATATTTTTTCAATTTCTTTTTCTTCTTCTTTATCTTATGCTTTTTATCCTACCCTTCTTTCGGCGATGTTTGCTTTGGCAGGTTAATGGTATTACAAGCTGGCACTGCATGAATGCAAATCGACAAGCGAAACAACAAGAAGGCTAAAAATTAAAACAATAACAATAAACGGGTTACAAAATTCTAATGCAACATTCTTTCTCATATGCCGGAAAGCAAATTTTCTTTGCCATGGCCCTAGATAAAAAAATTACAAATAATTTGGGTGTGGAAAAACATATTGAGCTTATTTTCAAGAAAACTCTATGGTTAGTTTTCAAGATATGGCGTCCCGCTTTTTTCTGGGAAAGGGCCCGGTACTCGGTTACCTCTCGGGTAAATGCTGCCGGGGATCGAACCAGCGCGCGCCTCGTGGATGGAAGTCGGGTTTCCTAACCACTGGACATCCTGTGACTGACTTTTAAAAATTTATAAACTAATGATGGTTATAAAAAAAAAGATTGTGGCCATGCAAGAAATCTATACGTAGAAAACGGTGTCACACCGAAACTCTGTATGTCTTGGTAACGGAAATGCATTAGGCCTACATGGTGAACATTCTCTCTCTCTCTCTCTCTCTCTCTCTCTCTCTCTCTCTCTCTCTCTCTCTCTCTCTCTGGAAATAGTCTGCACAGAAGTCCCATTAGAGCTCTCTCTCTCTCTCTCTCTCTCTCTCTCTCTCTCTCTCTCTCTCTCTCTCTCTCTGGAAGTATTCTACATAGAGATCCCACTACAGCCTCTCTCTCTCTCTCTCTCTCTCTCTCTCTCTCTCTCTCTCACACACACACACACACAAACGAAATACATACATAATATGTGCTCATGTATGCAGTACATCAGTATACCGTGCTATGTTAAAAGGCCAACGCAAATTATGTCAACTTTCATGGAGAATTTTGAAGAAATCTGAAACATATCAACAAAGAATACATGTACTTATACTTAAGGTTTAGTCGATAGCAAAATGGAACATTTGAATCTGTCAGGCATATGTTGGTTGGCTGCGTGTTTTTCTAAATGAATAAAAGATAAATAAACCTAAATATACATATATATACATACACACACACACACACACACACATATATATATATATATATATATATATATATATATATATATATATATATATATATATATATATACATATATATACACACACATGTATAATCTGCATACATACTATGTACAGTCATTAAGCTACACCAAACGAGTTGCAACGCATTCAGCATATGGGAAAGCACGGCAGTATGCCCCCGTGCAAAGTACACGGCACAAATTAACACGAGCTGCCTGTAACCCAATTGAGAGTCTGCTTGCGAACGCAATCCGAAACAATAAAGAGTTAATGGGGGAAATACAGCGTTCACATTTCGCAACTAACGGGAAAAAAACGAAAAAAAACACAAATATAAAAAATATGGATGCCAAGTGTTAGAAAAAACAAGAAAAAAAAGGATGACTATTGTTACGTAAAAAAAATTTATATGAAAAATATAAAAAAAAATACGGATTCCATGTGTTAGGGAAAACAAAATAAAAAAAAAATGTATGAGAAGTGTTAAGTAAAAAAAATTATGAAAAAAATATAAAACAAAAATGGATGACAAGCGTTAGGAAAAAAAAATAAAATGATTGACAAGTGTTAAGTAAAAAATTTTATGAAAAAAACAAAAATAAAAATATGGTTGATAATGTTAGGAAAACAAAAAACAGTGGATGACAAGTGCTAGGAAAAAATAAAAACATGGATGACAAGTGTTAGAAAACAAAAAAAATAAAAAAATGGATGACAAGTGTTAGGAAAAAAAAAATGGATGACAAGTGTTAAGCAAAAAAAATCTATGAAAAAAATATAAAAAAATATGGATGACAAGTGTTAGGAAAAACAAAAATGGAAAAAAAAAAACAGGATGACAAGTGTTAAGTAAAAAAATTTATATAAAAAAAAATGGAATGTAAGTGTTAGGAAAAACAAAAAAATAAAAAAAGTGAACGACAAGTGTTAAGTGAATAATTTATGAAAAAATGGATGACAAGTGTTAAGTAAAAAAATTTATGAAAAAAAATAAAAGAAACAAAATGGATGACAAGTGTTTACTAAAAATTGTAGAAGTTTTTGGGTAAAAATAAACAACACTGGGGTAAAAGAATTTAATGTAATTATAGATGAAATTATGAGCTTAAAATTGGAGGAAAAAATTGTTAAAAAACAAAATTAAAAAGTGGCATAAACAGACTCTCAAATAATGTTCCTGGAATCAAGCAGCCCATTACTTCCGTCAAGGGAAGGCATGAATAATTAATGAATAATTAATACCTTAAATTATTAAATATTGGGAAAAAATAATATCCTAAATGATCAAATACTGGAAAAGATAATTAATACCGTAAATGATCAAATAATGGAAAAATAATTATTTCCGTAAATAACTAAATACTGGGAAAAAATAATAAATGATCAAATAATGGAAAAAATAATTAATAACGTAAATGATTAAATACTGGGATAAAAATAATACCGTAAATGATCAAATACTGAAAAAGATAATTAATACAGTAAGTGATTAAATACTGAAAAAAATACCATAAATGATCAAATACTGGAAAAAAAATAATTAATACAGTAAATGATTAAATAGAAAAATAATTAATGCGTCAATAATTAAATGCTGGGGAAAAATAACACCGTTAATGATCAAATACTGGAAAAGATAATACGGTAAATGATCAAATAATGGAAAAAATAATTATTACTGTAAATAATTAAATACTGGAAAAAAATCATCAATACCGTACTAAATACAGGAAAAAATAATACCATAAATGATTAAATCCTAAAAAAAAAAAAAAAAAAAAAAAATTAATACGGGGATAAAACCCGAATAAAAGCGGGCTTCAACTCTGTTTTGGGCGTTGGTTGGCCCGGGTCACCAAATTCGCAGCCTCTCGACCGCCGAATTATAGAGAGGTCGTATCTCACATTCGCCCGGTCATGATTGATGCCTCTTGGCCAACTGATAATATACGAGGTACCGATTCCCACTCGCTCGTAAACACACACAAAACACACACACACACACACACCATCTGAATCATGGTTTTAAGCGACCATGTTTCTCTCTCTCTCTCTCTCTCTCTCTCTCTCTCTGTGATGACTTCATTTGACGTCAATTGCTGTCTGAAGAAGACAGAGTGGATTGCTTTTAAGGTTCTCTCTCTCTCTCTCTCTCTCTCTCTCTCTCTCTCTCTCTCTCTCTCTCTCTCTCTCTCTCATTCCATTTTTGTTTATTATAAACGGTTATTATTAATTTATATTACCAGGAAATTTGGCCTCTCAGCGTAGACTTACATTAAATCATTAAATCATACACAAACAAATTCAACTATGTTATACGTACGTATATGTATACACGCACACACATACAGTAAATATATTTATATTATATTTATACATACATAATCGTACACACATATATATATATATATATATATATATATATATATATATATATATATATATATATATATATATATATATATATATATATATATATATATATATATATATATACATACATTCATACATATATATATACATATACATACATACATACATACATATATATATATATATATATATATATATATATATATATATATATATATATATATATATATATATATATATATATATATATATATATATATATATATATATATAAAGCAATTGTGAATGTAAAAATTATGCATTAGCGTCCATAACACTGACACTAGAGTAAACTTGTCACACTGGAACGTGACATTTCGTAACAGCAACCCAATAAGGAATACACTACTCCTTTAATTTCTCGCGTTGATGACCTCTGTTTTTGCGATGCCGTTATACCCTGACAGTTGAAACGGAAAATACTCTCTTTCCAACGCCTCTTGATGCGTGCGCGTTGAAATATTATAAGTGGTTTTTTGCACGCTTATTTGCAACTCAAAATGGACCCTGCCGGAAAGTTGTAATTGCAGGTACACACACACACAAAGCTTGGACACAATGGCATACACATACAAAGTCTGGTCCCTTCCCCTCCCCTCCCCTCCCCTCCCCTTCCCCAGAATAGTAAGTCGGGTGGGCCAGTCTTCTATTAAGTAATCAAGTCTTTGAAAACACAGTCTTCCATTTAGTGATTGATCCATGCAAATGAGATAGGAGAAAAATCTCCCCCCCATAATCTGATAATCCCCGACCTACTATTTAAGTCTTCTCTCCTCCTCCCCTCCTCTCTCTTCCCCCCCCCCCACCATTCCAACCCCTTCCCGTTCCTTTATTCCACATCCTACTCCACCTCCTAGTCCTACCCAGGTCGTCCCCCCGCCGTCTTGCCTTAAATCAGCCCCGGCCTTCGGAGATTGATGGCTAATCATGAAATTGAGTTGGACCGTCGAAGAGTCTCAGGCCCTGGTCATCTTGATTGCCTCTTGCATCAGAGAGAGAGAGAGAGAGAGAGAGCGTGTAGGCCTGTCGTCTTTAAAACCGCCTTTGAATTACGAAACCGGCGTAGGTTACTTTATTTCATTTTTTTTTTTTTTTTACGCTTGGTTTCTAAAACTAATAGGATTTGGTGTTCAGGTAAGTTTAGGTCATAAGAAGCTCTTCTTCAAAATAAGGTTTTCGACAAATACGTCCTATTTTCAAGTAGTTATTAGTGTTCCGTGAAGCGTTTACTACTATTCTTCTGGCAATCTTAACACATTTTTACCTGTTTATCTATTTATTGATTTATTTCTTTTTCCTTTTTTAATAAGCGGGTTCTCTTCTTTCTGTACTTCCATTCACTTCCTCTTACTTTTTCCTAATTGAAAACCATAATCTTTGGAAGCTTGAATTTCAAGTCAATGGCCGATGTGGTGGGCTTGTTCCATATGAATAGGTCTCATTTACTGAATAATAATAATAATAATAATAATAATAATAATAATAATAATAATAATAATAATAATAATAATAATAATAATAATAATAATAACCTTTCCATAAACGTTAACTTCTTAATATAAAAAACCAATATCTTACTAAAGAAAAAAACTCTTTAATAGAAAATATAAGCTCGTCCAGTAGCCATATGTCAGAATGTATTAAATAATCTCCTGAAAGACAACTTCATTCACTAATCTCAGCTAGGCTTTCGCCGCAGAAGGCAAACGAGAGAGAGAGAGAGAGAGAGAGAGAGAGAGAGAGAGAGAGAGAGAGAGAGAAAGTCCATGATTACTTCATTAACCTTTTCCCCTAAAAAAAATTTTTCCCCTAATTTTCTTCTGATCAACCATGGGTGATAGGACTGCACAGGACTTGGAAGAAGAGGAAGAAGAAGAATTAGGAGAAGACGAAGAAAAGATGGGAGGAGAAGGAGGCGTCGATAGAGATCTTAAAGAACTAGGGGAAGGGGGGAGGGAGGGTGGGGTGGGGAGGCGAGAGGATAGGGTTAAACCCTATAAGTGGTCTTCAGGACCAAGATACATGGTCTTCCCAATGAGTCGTCGGTCACTCGAACCCCCTTCTAAAATACAGGCTTCGTAATACCTCTGCAACCCCGTCATTAAAAATCTTAACCCTTTCGGAATCCAAGCTTAGCGATTCCCTCGCTCTGGGCATACAAGACACCGTTGCACACACACGCCTACAGAAGAGAGAGAGAGAGAGAGAGAGAGAGAGAGAGAGAGAGAGAGAGAGAGAGAGAGAGAGAGAGGATGAGGATCTTGGAATAAATAGAGAGAGAGAGAGAGAGAGAGAAAGAGAGAGAGAATGTTAAGGATCTTGGAATAAATATCACACGCCTACAAGAGAGAGAGAGAGAGAGAGAGAGAGAGAGAGAGAGAGAGAGAGAGAGAGAGAGAGAGAGAGGCCGTTAAGGATCTTGGAATAATTGCACGTTTTAAAGAAATATCACACGCCTACAAAATGGAGAGAGAGAGAGAGAGAGAGAGAGAGAGAGAGAGAGAGAGAGAGAGAGAGAGAGAGAGACCGTTAAGGATCTTGGAATAAATGCTAGTTTTAAAGAAATACCACACGCCTACAAAAGAGAGAGAGAGAGAGAGAGAGAGAGAGAGAGAGAAACCGTTAAGGATCTTAGAATAAATGCACGTTTCAAAAAAATATATCACAACTGTTGGTGCTGTGTAGAACCTAATTAAGAAATACCGTTTTTGTAAGGACCTATACCCAAAATCTACTGGGCAACTGTTACTTTAGGTGAAACGTTAAGAAAATAATGCAATTCAAATCGTCCTATTTGCTCTAAATCTGATGAAGGAAAGCCACTGCTATAACAACTAACTTTAGTAGACACTGAAGCAAGTTTCCCAGACGCTCCTAGCAGAATCTGGTGAAAGTTCAGCAGAAACCAATTCTCTTCTAGTCTAGGCCCCATGGATTATGTATAAGAACGAGTTGGTAAATACCAGAAAAATATATAAATTCAATTATTTGACTTCAGGAATCTCCCATTTGATAATTGTATTGCAGCCAGAATTAATGATCTCTTCATAATTCTAATTAATTTCCATTTGAGACTGGGAGCAGTAGGCTGTAAATATCAGAAAAATATATGAAATTTAATTATTTGACTTCAGTATTATCTGGGTAAATAGAGAAATATATGAAATTCAATTACTTGACTACAGTATTACCTGGGTAAATATCAGAAAAATATACGAAATTCAATTATTTGACTACAGGTTTACCTGGGTAAATATAAGAAAAATATATGAAATTCAATTATTTGACTACAGTGTTACCTGGGTAAATATCAGAAAAGTATATGAATTTCAATTATTTAATTATTATCTGGGTAAATGTCAATATGTAATTTAATTATTTGGCTACAGCATTACCTTGGTAAATATCAGAAAAATATATGAAACTCAATTATCTGACTTCAGTTTTACCTGGGTAAATATCAGAAAAAATATATGAAATTCAATTATTTGACTACAGTATTACCTGTGTAAATATCAGAAAAATATATGAAAGCCAATTAACCTGACTACAGTATTATCGATCTATCTATTATTATTATTATTCATAATTTATAGACTTTCACAGTATCCAAAAAAGGAATATAAAATACCTGACAATGAAATATGAGAAACTAACGCAAAATACCATGACCTGCTCCTAAACCTAAAAATTAGAGAAGAAAATATATCATTAAGAAAGAAAGAAAATAGGTATCTTTAAACTTAAATGCTTTAGGAGATACGCCAATCTGTTTGTTGAAAATGATCACCTTTCTATTCATTACTTATTCTTCTTTTTCTATGTCGCATCCACCACTTCGTCCCATTTTTCTCTACGTTGTGCGACGCGTAATTATAATAACAGAGTAAACGGTTACAAAACTGTAATGCAGTTGAATTACAAAAAGCGAAAAGAGGTAAGCAATAATGAAATAACACAGCTCAATAAAGCTGAATCACTGGAGTAATAAGAATGGAGCAGTTAGATAAACAAGTGCAACCAATGTACATGAAACAGTAACATACTTAGTGAAAAAAAGAATAGACACCAATTTAATACGAAAATTGCAAATGACGTAAAAATAAAACTGGAACCATAAATATACTTATTAAAAAAAGTCGATACCAATTTAATACGAAAATTGTAAATGACGTGAAAATAAAACTGTAACCATAAATATACTTAATGAAAAATATCGATACAAATTTAATACGAAAATTGTAAATGATGTAAAAATAAAACTGTAACCATAAATATACTTAGTGAAAAAAGAATCGATACCAATTTAATAAGAGAATTGTAAATAATGTTAAAATAAAACTGTAACCATAAATATACTTATTAGAAAAAGGCCGATACCACTTTAATAAGAATACTGTAAATGACGTAAAAATAAAACTGTAACCAATGCAAATAAAACTGTAAAATAATGTAAAAAATCGATACCAATCTAATACTAAAACTGTAAATGATGTAAAAATAAAAATGTAACCAATGTAAATAAAACTGTAAGATACTTAACGTAAAAAATCGATACCAATCTAATACTAAAACTGTAAATGATGTAAAAATAAAACTGTTACCCACGTAAAAATTAAACTCACAAGGCAACCGTGATATAACATAAAAAAACCTAAAACAGCCATTTTATTAAAAAAAATTACCGTTGAAGCCTCAAAAATGCCTATGTGGCTATGACGAAAATTCCACGCGAGGTATCATGACGAGAAAAACTACCCCCGCAAGGTATGATGCTAAGAAAAAGCGCTCTAATAAACGCTCTTGGCGTAGTTCCCCCTCCCCCTTCATACTCCCCCCCCCTCCCAGAGGGTGCCCCACGTATGAATTTCTCCTCATTACGAATTCAGTTTCAAGATGGATTATTCATCATCCCACCCCCCCCCCCAAAAAAAAAAAAGAGATCGTCAAAGGGAACATCATCAGAATGAAAACATCCCTGGTTTGAGTCATGGTCTGAAAAATAAAAATCACCAGACTGGAACATTATTATCGAAAGTGAAACATCGCTGGAATGAAACGCGAAGTGAAACGACACAAAATGAAACACATTAAACATCAGTTGAATGAAACGTTACCGACTGAAATGGATGCAAAATAAAACTTAAGAATACGAGGCATCGCCGAAACTAAACACCAACAAAATGAAACTAAAAATGCAAATAAAAATTGATATATAAAGAAAAACTCCACCAATGATTGACTTATGGTTACCAAAACTGGCGTCACAATATCTACGTTATTGACACCATAAACACCAACAAAAATGGCACCAAAATATCCAGGTTACTGACACCATAAACACCAACAAAAATGCATCACAATATCTAGGTTACTGACACCATAAACACCAACAAAAAGAAATTACAAAAAATATAAAAAAATAAATAAATAAATAAAATACGCCAAACCGAAACATCCACGTAAATGAAACATCACCAAAATGAAAACATCAGAAAATGATAAAGCATCACCCCCTCCCCCCCGCCCCCTCGCCTCCATCCATCCTCTCGGAAAAGCGGGATAAACCCTTCTTTCACCGGCGATGTCCGAAGACTATTGATAATTACTATAATTACGGGTGAATCTACAATTAAAATTGATATAAATCTTCGGCCATCTCGTACGCCGCCTCCTCCTCCTCCTCCTCCTCCTCCTCCTCCTCCTCCTCCTCCTCCTCCTCCTCGTTTTCTTCCTAGAGAACGCCGAAGATAGCTTCCCTAATTACCATATCCGTTGGTCCGATGAGTTAGATAAGGAGTATTTGCCTTAGTCTTAAGATAAGGAGTCGGAAGACACCTGTAATTTGTGCAGGGCTGGACAAGAAGACCATGAAGAAGAAATAGAGGAATTCGAAGAAGGCAGGCGCGGAATAACGGCGAGAGAGGGAAACAAAATTAAAACACTAAAATCCAAAAAAAAAAAAAAAAAAAAAAAAAAAGAAAAAAAAAAATTTTTACAAAAATCCAAAAATGCAAAAAAAAAAAAAAATTAAAATACTAAAATCCAAAAATACAAAAGATAAAAACAAATAAAAATGCAAAAAGACTAAAATCCAAAAATAAAAAAAAATAAAATCGAAAAATGCAAAAAAATAAAAACTAACATCCAAAAGTGAAAAAAATTAAAACAGTAACATCCGAAACTGCCAAAAAAATAAAAACACTAAAATCCAAAAATGCCAAAACAAAAAATTAAAACACTAAAATCTAAAAATGCAAAAAAAAAAAATAAATTTAAAACATTAAAATCCAAAAATGCAAAAAAAAATAAAACACCGAAACACAAAAATCCAAAAAAAAAAAAAAAAAAAAAATAAAACACTAAAAGATAACAGGAAGAAGACACCACAGCACAAACTAAAGGGATAACAGGAAAGGGAGAAAGAAAAAATTAAAATAATATGAGAGAAAGAAAATGAAAATACTACAGGAATGATAGATCTGAAGACAACAAACAGTTCTGACGAAAATAATGAAATAAAAAAATACTGCAAATAAAATCTTAACTACGGGAATAACGAGAAGAGAACGCAACATATAAACTAAATGGATAACAGGAAAGGGAGAAAATAAAAACTAAACAAGAACAAGAGAAAGAGAAGGAATAAGAGAGAAAGGCAACAACAGAAATTCTGATGAAGATATCAG